>NC_070533.1:2240000-2560000 GCF_025433545.1 Fusarium keratoplasticum
CCAGTCTTGGCCGAAGCCCCTCATTGTATTTCGTAGTCTTGTCTGACAGATCGACCATCACAGTGAAGTCCGCCCTTCACATCACGCAAGAAGGTTAGTATCTTTCCTTCTCTTTTTAGTACCTGCGATCCCAATAATCTTGGGCCCTTCCTCTTGTCCCCCTCTATTTAACCTTTTAAGTCCTGCCCTTCTTTGAGCTTCCGTATGCTAATGCTGGTAAAGATCCAGTGTTTGGACCGATTACAGCGTAACCCCTGGTACAGGAAACCACAAGGTCTCGGATAGTCGTAGCAGCTTCTCGTCTTGCTGTTCATCGACCTTCTCCGCTGGGCACTCGAGGATCTCTTCTATCTCAACCATCAATGGGAGCCACCACTTGGGCTCTGGAATCGCCGACTTGGAGGCTAAACTGGAACGTCTCCCGAGACTGACAGCACCTCCGCCGCCAGCTGCCCCTACACCTTCTCCCAAGCCGGAAGTCCAGTTGCCCCGAGCTGTTGGAGCAACTTCCGCTGGGACATTATCCTGCAGCAGCCCATCTGACTCACTCTTGGAGGCTCGGATGATGAAGCGCAGGCGTGGCCATCTATCTCAAGACCAAAGGTGAGTTGTTTTCTCGCTGTTTTTCAGAATCGTGCGACCACACCGCCCCCCTTATCCCATCTCAAACAACCCAGCTATGAGGGACCCGTCCGATGTTATGCTCCGTGAATAGGTAGCAGAGGCATTTTTTCGAGCCGAAGGCGCGGGAATTCCATATCAGTGGTCTCGACCGTCCACTGGCCCTCACATGCCGCTATTGACGTCGGTGAATCGCGAATGGGGCTATTTTCTATTGTCACGAGAACAATAGCTGCCTACTGCAGCGCTGCCGTAAAGGGCTGGCAGTTGGGGTTGTCAAAGCTGCATGGCTAGAAAGAGAACTCTCGTCTGTGCATCACTGCCACAAGCCGTCCTCGGAAAACCGAAGGCTGTTTATCACCCCCTGGTGACTCCCACCGTCCTCTATTGTGAAACCCTTTTGAGCAAACGTCTTCTTCACCAAACAGAACTCGGTTGCTCTGCTGTTTGCCCTTTTCAAACCCCCTCATTGGCGCTCCGTCTGCTCTCGATCCTCCGCCATAAATCGAGTCTTCGAGCCCATGCTGACTTCTTTCCTCCAGCAACTTCAAGCCCAGAGACCACTTCTTGCATTCTTTGGACCGCGCCCATAAGCGTACCATCTCTGCACCCAACCCCCCTCAAAGCTCTGCTTCAGCTTTCACCCGCATCCCTACGACTTTGCCGTCGCTCGCATCCGGGCATTTCGAGGCAACATTGTCGCCATCGCCTCGCCTCAGCATCGCCCATCAACGTGCAGGTTCTGAGCACAATCAGTGGTGTCGCCTGGAAGAGATCTCGCCAACTGCTAGTATGGCCAGGAGGTCTCCTTCGCGTGAGATTCACGATAACGAGAGAGCCATGTCCACCAACGATATTCAAGGTACGTGCTCTCCCGCTTCTATGTTCTCGAGACTCGACTAACTCCGTTAAGCTGCTTCTCGCGGCGCCATGCCTCAAGCTGGCCCCAACGATCGCGTCCTCACAGCTTGCCGCCGCTTCAGAAAGGTGGAGGTGAACAAGCCTCTCGAAGGAGGCGATATTTGCATGGCAGTCGAGAACTGTACCACAGGTTCCGTCCCACGAAAGGTCATTTCCCACCTTTTTGGTCGCAACAAGGTCTGCACTCGCCGCATCCCTGAACGGGTCTGGGTCTGCATGTGCCGCAAGCATTACCAACGAATGCGGTACCGAAAGGGTGCAGACTTCAGCGTGACGCAGATCGGGATGGTCTATGAGCAGATTGTTCGCATGATCTTCTGGAGCCGAGGTTTGGAAAGCGCCAACAGAGTCAACCAAGAGGCCATTACCATTCGATCCTGGACATTCTCAATCCGCAAGCGGGAGCTTAAGCGTCTCGTTGACACCAACGGGCGGGACCTTGTTCCTCGATGGATTGTTCAGAGCCTCGGAGATGGAAAGACTCATGACGAGATCCTCGATATTGTCGAACGCCTACACCATGAGATTCAACAAGGTATCCTGAAGGATGTCCCCCCTGTCGAGTTTCTTCCCGAAGTTGTCGACGCCTACACCAACGTTCCTGCCCAGCTCTCCACTCACATCAACCGCGAGAGTTCCAATGAGGTTGACGTGTCAGCCATCAACCGGTCTGGCCGCCTGGGGCAGCTTGGAGAGGCTACAGAGTCTCCCATCTCTTTTGTCAAGGACTCTTCACCCCTCGAACCCGTCCAAGAGGAAGGGTCCATGAGCGAGCGCAGCAGCGAAGCCTTTTCTTCGCCCACTCCCCCCGCAACTTTTGACGATCGCCAGTACGGGCTCAGGCCTGGCCATCACAACCAGCAGCAGGCCGATGATGCACACAGCCACACGGCCAACTACGCGTTCGGAGCCAGATCCCCCCTTGTCGGCTCTGGCATGACTGCGTTCGCCGACAGACGCGGTAGCGTCCCCTATTATGACAGTCAGAACCCAACACAACCCTCACTGAATCACTTCGGTATTAATTATCAACTGCAGGCACCAGCGAGCGATCCCCGAGGATCACACGATAGCGTGTTCCATGCTCCGGGCACCTATGCAGGTGGCGGCCAACGGGGCCCAACTGATTTTGTGCTGATTGATAGACCCTCCAGCTATTTGAACACTTCGGAAATAATGCCACAGGGAGGCTACGAGATGCATACCGCAGGCTACGGTAACCTTGGCACTCGTGAAGCCCACGGCCTGTATGGTACACCAGGTGAATACCAGACCCCGCCCATCTACTTCAACCACCCTCAGCGAGTTGCCCCGGCACGGGCTCAAGAGGACGAACGGTACTACCATGAGCCATTGCCACCCCGCTCTCGGGTTAGCGCGGTAGATCAAGATGCTTTGCTGCTCTTGTCGATTTCCGAAGAGCCGTCGACTGCTTACCAGCAGCCTCTTGAGGCTCAGGATCTTGCCTGGTACCATGGCGAAGCTGGGTCGAACGTCAGCGCCGGCCGCACCGTGAACCAGGCTCCGTGGCAGTCTGCGGCCCACAGCTACGAGGATGGTTCTCCCAGCTTGCGTCAACGCCCGGGAAATTACTCGCCTGACCGAGAGGCGACTGTCTCTCACAGCCCTGGTTGCCATCCTCACCATCGTGGCATGGGCGGATTTGACGACAACCATTCCCGCGGCCATCATTCTGGCTACCAGCCAGACGAACCGATTGGCGACGATGAGTAATACTACAATGGATATGACACCCGGAAGCTCGGCAAGAGAGCATTTTGAACAGCATCTCGACCACGACTTGGCACGGGATTTCACGGCATGTTGCTTTGTTCTCGCCGCAGCCGGTTGCCGGCATGGCTTACGACAGGGGACTGGGTTTTTCTCTGCACTTCGGCCACCCAGAGACTTTGATTTCTAAGAATTGTATGATTAAGGGGACACGGTTTTCATTCAGCACTCGCGCGGTCTCTGTCAGGGGTCCGGCTTCTGCATTTCGGCTTTGTGTATTCGACTCACTTCAGCGCATGAATGACGGTCAATGAATTAATGGATGGTCACAATGGAACAACGGAAAGGCTGTAAAGGAAGGGACTGGTATGGATGGTAATGGAGTTGAGGGGGTCTCTGGAATTCGCATGGTAGTTCGTCCCTGAACTTGCAGGGGCTTCCGATGATGGAGAGGATCAGGGACAATACCAATTGCTATGGGGGCGAGGTAGAGGTAGAGCTTCGGTTAGGATTGATAGTCGGGTTCTCAGCGCCTGAAAGGTCAAAAGTGTGCAACTGATTTATCTTGGTGTCAGCGGTCGATAACTACCTAGGTACATGTTGCCTTCCAGTGTAATGTCCCCGGGGCCTGGCCAGGCGGTCCTCTACTTGGTTCACTCTCCCCTGAACATGATAACGCCACCATCCCAATCTTTCAATTCTCCAACATTGGCCCTCGCAACTTCGACATAGCCGAAACGGGAGTAAAAATCATCCAGGCCACGCAAGCCCACGAGCCAGGTGGCAACGCCGGCACGGTCGGCCTCTTGCAGGCCGGCACGGAGCAGCAAGGAACCGTAGCCGCTGCCCTGCAATTCGGGCGAAACACCTAGACTGGAGAGATACCAGGCAGAGCGACGGCGAGGAGAGTGCAGAATGGTGGGCTCAAGGGTGGCGAAGACACGGTCGTAGATGGTGACGCGGTGATGGTCGAGCCCGGGGATTGGGGCGATGTACGACTGGAGGTTGAGCAGAGACTGCATGAAGGGAGCAAGCCATGCGTCTTTGTGGAGTTGAGTTAGCAGTGTTTAAGTTAGTGAGTGGGAGAAGATGTGGCGATACATACAAGGAGATAGCCACCGCTCACGAAAAGAAAGGGACTCGGTTGGGCGGTGCCACCAGGAAAAGCCCACAGGCTTGACCTTTCCCTTCCCGTCGGAAGCATCGAGTATGGTAAGGACATACTCGGGCGTCCAGTAGCGCATCCAGAAGCGGCGGGAGATCCAGGTGTGGAAGGCGGTCGGGTCGACGGCACGGTCGGGAAACATATAGTCGAGAAGAGCCTCGTTTGCAAAGCTCTGGGTGTAGAGCACGGCGGCGTCATCGACGTCGGAGAATGTTCCGGGGCGGATGCAGTACGTTGAGGGCATCTTGGCGGTGGAGTTGGTGATGGTCCGAGGCGCCGATTTATGGTGTTGAGGGGTTGGGGCAGCTCACGAGGCGTTGTCTCAGTATAATATCCTCGAGAGCAGCTTCGGAGGAAATAGATGGGTCTTTGCGCGCACAAACCACCAAGTCGAGTTTGTTTTGCGAGATGCGTGTTATGAGTTGACCAGTTCCTAGGTAATGAGATCAATAATCATATTATGCATAGAAACGCGTGCAATTGCAAAGATGAGGCGTCCGTCACGCTAACAAGCCGGTCTTTGGAATGGATGTCAGAAAGCTTGAGTTCGATCAATTGGCTTCTAGACCATCAATTGAGTTGCGGGAAGGCGTCTTCTTTTTTCTATGGATGGATTTAAAATACAAAAAAAGAGTGCGGTTGGTTTGGTTGGTTGATGATGGCGATTGGCCTCCACTGTCACCTGCCAGAATTGGATGGGATTCTCACCGGGTGAGTCAACGGTGTGAGATGCATATTGTAGGAAGGGAATACACACAAAGTTCTTTGAAGGTGTAAGAGCGAGAGGGAAACAATTCAAAGCAATTATTAGGCATTGAGGACAACTATCCTCTTGACTCCAAGTTTCAGCTGCTAATCATGGAGTTTCACCGTTGTTACGTACCATTGAGACTCAGCCGCAATGGTTACACAGCCATCGAGATAGAGCCTCCTGCAACTCAACTCAGCCCAATTGGCCAATGGATAAAAATAGAGGGAGCTTGCGTTTTACGAGACAGTAGCTTGACGTTTCCAAGGAACTTACCGTCAGTTGATCCCGTATCTTGAAGTCTTTGTCATGTCGCTTCCATCAAGTGGAGATGATCGAGTCAAGAAAACGAGGTTTCCCGCATCTCGGCTCGTAAAAAAACGGCCCGGATGCCAAGATCATGGGGTCTATCGAGGTAGGAATCCTTGTGGCTGAGAAAAGAAGCGAGGGTTTTCGTTTGGTGGAATAGGTACGTGATGCGCTAATAAGGAAAGAGAGTGATTTTTTTTGTTTGAATGAAATCAAGTTTCGCTCGTACTCGTTCCTGAAAAGACGCCAACACACTCGATGGAACCGAGAAATTGAAGCAAGGTCGGAACCCGACTATGCATTGATCGCCGCTATTTGATTAAGGAACAATGAGGTCGTCTCATGCGTGCAGTAGCCAGTGATGAGTGGGCTAATATCTGCTTTCGCTTGCTTCCCCCGAAAGAGCGGACGCTTCATGATGCAAGCATGCCATAAGCACCCGACGAGCTGGTAAGAATTAGAAGGTTCTGACAAGAAGAACAGGCGAAACCTGGGGAAGACGTGGGAATAACGTCGTCATGTTTGGGGATGCTTGATAAGTGCTTTGAAAATGAACGTGTTGAGATGCAGATCACCGTTACAGTCACAGATCGCGATCGCCGTGGCCGTGGGTGGTTTATCTTGTCATCAGCTTGTCAGTCGCCCTGGCCGGGATACATGGTGCTTAGGCATGATTATCCATCACGCTTCTGGGCTCACACTCACATTCGCTACGCGTATCCATCTGCCGTAGGGCCAGTCCCACTTGAGTGGTTTGCATCCACCCATGGCCTCACTGGGCTGAGAGGCCGTCACCTCAATGGCCAACCCAGGCCTCTCCACCCCCCAAACCCAACCCCCGGGGAATTTTAGATCGATGGATGGGGAAAACGCAATCCATTTGCTGCTTAAGGGAAAAAAGGGAATCAGGGAGAACGAGGGAGGAGGAGCCAGAACCTTGCTTGGCTCGGACCGCGTGTGCGTGCTCTTGCAGCTCAGCGTAGCGGGTGGTCCATCAAATCCATGGATTGCAACCCGACTCTCCTACATACAGTACTAGCTATCCGTATTCCTGGGTTCATGGCTGCAAGTGCTTAATCCTGTCGGATGATGCCATGCTTATACCGCTCTAACTAATCGACTTTAGTTATCGCGACAGAGCTGCCATCATCATCAATCAGGCTGAACTCGACCACACGTTCTAGCTCGTTTTGGGTAATATCAATTTTTTTTTTACCTCATCTCCTGGCCTGCCTGCCTTCCTTTCTGAGCCTGCTGCGCATCTCCCCATACTCTTTCCCTTTCCTACCTAATCGCCGCACACTAGGTACGGCATGCAGTGGCAGGTGGCAGCCTTCCCTCTCCGCTTACCTACTACTGACCTAGGTACCTATCCTGCAATTAATTTTCCCTCTGTTTTGCATTTTCCCTTTTTTTTTTATCCCTCTCCCCCTTCCAACTTATTCCATATTCTTCCTAGCCTGACCTCTATTTTTTATTCCACCCCTGCCCGTCTCCTTCTCTTGCTATCTGTCGTCACGAATTCCTTCTTTCACTCTCTCCAAAAATCTGTTTACCTCATTCTTCCAAATCCACACTCAGCCTCGACTTGTGATCGACCGTCAGCAGCTGACTAACCCATTAGACGTCATTCCCGTCCCTGTCAATCACTTCCCCGGGACCCGGCCTGGCCTGGCCTGGTCTGGCCTCCACTACGGAGTACCGTCCTGGCAGCTGGAGCCCTGGGCGTCCATCTCCCGGGCTGGCATCCCATCTGCAGCGGACGGGAAACTCCATCGCGGTGCCAGGCCCTGGGGTCCCGTCCTCGACGATATCGACAGACGGCGTCTTGGGGACGGGCCTTCCTTGATTTGCCTCATCCCTCAGACTCCCGTCGAGATATTTCAAATAGCCCTCGCCTCCCCCGTCCCCATGGCTTCCCTTCTCGTGTTCACCACTCATCCATTCATCCATCCATCTATCGATTCCAAATCTTCTGTACTCACAATATATATATATCACCGCTGATTATACATATTGCTACCTTATATCTCATCAACTGCCTCCTTGTCTGACATAATCCTGCCGCCCTGTCAGACCCCGTCAGCACTTACACCCAGCCAAGTCCAGGTACTTTACCTCCATACCAAAGAACCATATCTATACCCGCCTACACGGGTCACTCATCCTTCACCACGGATCGAAAAACGAGAAACATCATGTCTCGCTCCGTGTCTTCTTCACGGGGCTCCGAATCTCCAATGGAGCCCGAACGTGCTCATCGAGCCTGTGAAAAGTGCACTCGCACCAAAAAGAAGTGCGACAAGGCATTACCTGCATGCTCCCGTTGTACCAGGTGCGTAGACCTGTCCTGTTCCGCTCAATTCTCCTCTGCTGTACTCTCTCTCGCTTCTGGAATCCCGTACTGACCCGACCCATTCAATAGGCTCACCACCACGTGCTCCTATGATTTCATCTACACGGCACCGACAACCGCCGTCGTAGACCCGGGTTATCTCCTGGGATCCAAGGATACCTACGGTCCTGGTGTCTTTGACCCGGCCTTTGATGTATCCAGCACCATGATCATGTCGCTTCTGTCCTCGCGCAACATTGCTTGGCGCGAGGCCACTGAGCGTTACTTTCAGACCATGAACCCCTGGCTCTCTGTCGTCCACCCGGAGCTCTTCGCTTTGCGCGCTGATGCCATTGGTTCCGGCTCCGGTTCCGGGGCTGGCCCGAGCTCCGCCGCCGATGCGGGACCCCGGGACCCGGCCGTCGCCCTCCTCATTGTCTGCATGCAGCTCGTCTCTCAGTACGACGACGAGGCCGCTGCTGCCAGTACCAGCGTCAATGAAGGCAAGGATATGATGGAGATGCCTGCCTACCGCGCCGCAAAGCGCGTCCTCAGCGTCCTGCGTGGCCTTTCTGCTCCTAGCATCGAGCTTGTCCAGTGCACCATCCTGCTCGCCCTTTTCGAGTTTGGCCACGGCGACGTGCTGCGAGCCTATGTCACCATCGGCGATGCAAACACCATGGCTCTTGCCTTGCGCATCAGTCCCGGAAAGTACATCGAGGCTGAGCAGGACGCCCATGTCCCCTACGATGAGGAGGAGCGTCGCTGTGTTTACTGGAGCCTCCTCGTGCTCGACCGTCTCATCCACGTCGACTGCTCCCTCACCCGCATGCCGCTGCAGGTGCCCTCTCCTGCTGCTGATGATCTTCTCCCGACGACCAACCTCGTCTGGAATAATCAAAGCCAGCAGCCTGCTCGCGTCATTCAGCGCCACCCCGCGAGTGTTGCGCCCTCGGTGCCCCTGGGCCCCTTCCAGAGGAATTGCCAGTGCGCCATGCTCTATTCCAAGGCCTTCTCCCCCAGCCAGCCAGGTTCCGCTGATGCCCTACTCGATGACTTTGTTGAGCTCGACATCTCAACTCGCGCCCTCGTCGAGGCCATGGTCATGCAGCAATCTCGCTGGGGAGACTTTTATGAGTGCTTTGCGACCTGTACCTGGTAAGTGAACAAACTTACCCCTGAAGTCGCCCGCCTCAGACCGACTATGGCTTCCTCGCCCTCCCCGCACCAAACTAACAAACACTCTTTCCACTGAAAAGCCTCCTCCTCTTCCTTTATTGTCGCCAGCTGCGTGCCGCCAACACCATGTCCGCCGCCACCCCCTTTTCTCCTTCTGCGGCTGCAGACGACATCGCCCCTAAGGCCATCGCTGGCCTCAACTTCACCATCCGTATCATCGCCGACACCACGACCGATCTCAACGACCAGCTCGCCCGCCGCCCGCACCTCCTAGGCCCCTGTTCTCCTGTCACTCCTTACTCGGCTTTCCACTGTCTCATGGTCCTCAGCCACTTTGAGCATCTCATCCCAGAGGCTGACACCAGGTTCCACAACATCTATTCGTCGTTGCACTTTTTTGCCAAGAGATGGGGCGTTGCAGGTGAGAACTAGCTACTTATCAGTAACGTAAAAATCAGCATCTAACCATGTTATTTAGGACAACTTGTCAGAAAGGTCGAGCTATTCCTCGCAGAAGCCGATGGCGCTCAGTGGTGCTTCCTGAATGAGTGAGTCGCAGCCTCAAGATGAACTACATCGACATCAATCCATATACTAACTTGATAATAGCTGAACGGACCCACATCACCGTCTTTCGCTCTCTACCTTTATGCTTGCGCGGTTCACTGTTGCACGAGTTACCAAGAGAATGGGCACGCAAATCGCTGATATTCAACAACTCAACTAAAGCTACGCCCTGGGGCTCATCATCGCTCCGCTAGCCGCTCAACCACCGCGAGGTTTCATCACAATCTATTCTCCGCCATCAAATCTCGTGCAACACAAAACAAAAGCGATGCATCAGTCAAAACAACAACGCTCGTATCATCAACAACGCATGCATGCTGCTTTTGCACTATCCGTTCAGAACTCGAACGGATCAACAACAACCACGCTTTCCACGTGGCATGCGCTCAACGCCAAACACCAACTCAATGAGTCCACATAAGTATATAAATCATGGTGCAGTCTTCTGGCACCGGTATCAACAACGGACGAGAAAAGAGAAATAAGGTTATGCCGCAACGTCAGCACGACGTCAGGGGGCGTTCCCCACGACAAGAATCAGCAGGATGCCGTTGAGGAGACAGGCCGAGATAAAGGCGACCCAGACCAACAGCTGATAAGGGAGTGACAGCGGGTCACGTCGATACAGTGTCATACCCAGAGCACTGCACGCAGAGAACAAACTGGCAACCACACCGACAGTGACGCCAGCATCAACCTCGACACGAAGCCTGTGTCGGCCCGTAGAGATAAGGGTGCCGGCGATGAGGAGTAGGAGATAGGATACGGCGAAGGAGCAGACGGTGCCCCAGAACAAGGTCTTTTCGCGATATCGGCTCGCCTCCTGTTGACTGAGGCTGGGGAGGGCGTAGTGGGTAGCATAACCAGTCGTAGGGAACCCGTCCGAGCTGGCGTATCCCCCTTCCTCGTCGGATTCGCTGTTGAAAGCGGTACTGGAGTACTGGTTCGGCGAGTGGTTGGCACCAAGGAGGGACTGTCGCTCTCCATGCCGGTTGGGTTTGAACCAACGCTTGGCCTTTTCGAGGGGGCCCTTGAAGATAGTGTGTAAATAGTCGAATCCCGGAAAGCTTGTATCGTCGTCTGGGTTAATATAAATTGCATATCCATCATCATCGCCTGCGCATTCGCTGCCGTCGTCATATTCGTTCCAGTACTTGACCCGCTCTGGTATTTGGGGAGGCGGCAAGACATCAAATTCGGGGCGAGGCCGGCTAGACGGCTGTTCTGAAGGATAGGCGTTGGAGTTGTAAGAGGCCGCCAGTGAGTTGCGGCGATAGGATTGGGCCAAGGATTCAGGGGAGCTGGGCTCGCTCAGGACGGGGGCGGCGGCGTGAAGAGTGCACGTAATTTCGTCATAGCGTTGTTGGAGGGGAGAAAAGTCGCGACGGGTAAAACTCTTGGGGTCCGAGAGGATGTTCTCGTACAGGCGGGTGCCGAGGGTCGTAGAGCCGGTCCATTTCTTCAGCCAAGTCAGTACACGCCAAACGAAGCATGGGGCGCAGTCGATGATGCCATACCTTGTACTTCTTGGTTATTTTGCGGAACGCGACAGTCTGGGCCTTGACGAAGCGCTCCAGGGCCTGAATGTCGCCTCCGCAACGAAGCAGCTCCCGTTCGTACTTGGCAAACCTCCTCTGGTGCTTAATGGCCGAATCCTCCGTCATTTCGTCTTGGGGCTTGGAGGCCCATCGGTTGATGCTCTTGGCAAGGTGTTCTGGGTTTGGCTGTCAGCTTGGGGCATGTGATCGCGTGCCATTGAGACATGGCACAAGGTGGCAATTGGGCATACCTAACCGCCGGGAGATCTCGTCGGCCTTGCTGCAGACGAAAAGATGCAGGCGCTCATGCTGTCGACCAAGCTCCATGTACAGTCCATCCTCGAATCGCGTCAGAGCCTCGTCCTTGTGGCCGGGGATGGCCATGGCGGTGGCCTGGTCGCGGGTCGTATGTACTTTGATCTCATGCTTGAGCGAGTTGTAGTCGAGGTTGTCTGGGTGGGAGAAATCCATGTTAGAGAACGAAGCACAGCAGGGCCGACATCGGGGACGTACGAAGACTCCATTCGGGAACGGATTCCCGCTCAAGATGCTGACCAAACTTCATGTTTGAACCAGTATAAGCCAAGAGGCGTCGGGGCCAATTGGGGTCGGTGTATTCGGATAAAGGAATGGACGATCGAAATCGTCTCCCTCAAGCTACTCGCAATCGTTGCCCCCCAATCCAATCGCAGGAGGATGCGACGCGCTGGGGAGGTCGGAGAGGAGCTCGCAGAGGGAGAATCGAGTCGGGATCAGCGGGAGGAGCGAATGGAAAGTCTGCTGCTCAACACCGGGCCAAACTGCGAGTACGGGGCGGCGCGAGGTTGCTTCTTATACTCTATATGGAAATAACGAGTCGTGAGCGGAATGGACGGTGGATGAAAAGCAAGATAAGATCTGTAAAATGGGCTTTTGTTTCTAAGGTGAAAACAGGAGCGCAAATAGAAAGCAGATTGGGTTGACAATTGGCTGGTTGGCGAGGAAAAAATGAGAGACCAGGCAGGGGATGAAAGGAACGAAGGCGTCCGAGTTCAGCTGAGGCCCATGCGAAACTGTAGGGAACTGGGACTGGAACTGGAAGAGAAGGGGAATGACGTACGTACCCGATTGCTTTCCCCTGCTCGGGTCGAGACACAGCCCACCTCAAGATTTAGAGATTAAGGCCTGATCCTGACGATGGCGGCTGGATTGGATAGGATAGCCGGTAGGACGGCCGATGGGGCGCCGGGCAGGTCCCAAAAGCAGCCTTTTAGGTGTCGTAAAGAGGCCGCCTCAGCAGGACCGGGGGAGAGGGAGTCTGTGCTTGTGGAGAGAGCCAGTTGAAGCCGGCTTGAATTGGTCAAAAACACAAGAGACCCCTGCGTGCGGGCGTTGTCTTGGCTTGTCTTGGCTGGCTTGGGAGCTGCACAGATGGCGTCTCTTATCAACAACTGCTTGATCCGTCTGGGGATAGATAATGGATATGTATGTAGGTAGGAACTCAATCCTCTCCTCTGACAAGGATGGCTGGTTGCTGATATGGAGATACCGATCGATAGATAGATGGATGCTCCAGACAAAGAAGGAAGTCCGGGGAAAGATAAGAGGCAGCGCAGAGACGGTCAAGATTCACCACACCAGATGGGGCGCCAAACACAGATTTGATGCTGTGGTATTGTCTCGGGAGATTTCACCGTTTCAGGCAGAATCTTGATTTATCAGATAGTCGCGACGCCAACGGCGATGCAATGCGCGTGATGCGATGAGACGAGATGCGGGCAGGCAAAAGAGGTCGAGACGGAATGAACCCTCGAGATTCCAAGCAAGCCAAAGCAGCGTCAACGAGACAAATGGTGTGTGACGGAGAGGGTGTGTGTGAGTGTCTGAGTGAGTGTCTGAGTGTAGGTGGGCGTGTCTTCTAGATTGATGATTGACACTCCTCCTGGTTCCAGAAACAAGAGTCAATCTCTCTGGCTTCAATCTTTGACGAGTTGCTGCGTGAGGCTTATTGTCGTGACGATTTCGACAAGAGGGCTTGAACCAAACAAGCTCGAGACAAAAAGGAAAAAATAAAAAGAGGCCGCGTGGGAAGGGAAGCTTTTCAAGTTATATCCGAACCCAGGCCCAGCCATTCAGTCATACACCGTCCGCCTCTTTTCCTGTCTCGTCCAGGTCGACCACTCACCAGCTCGCGCTGGGCCTGCATCGGCTGCACCCACACCAAGAAAGAGACATGGTGGCCATGATGCACTGCTGCACCATGTGCATCCGCTAAAAACACAAAAGCACGAGCTTGCTTCCGCCACCCCGGTTAGCCTAGCCTGGCACGCCTGGGCCTGGGCGGATGGGGCGGGTGGGCTCTGGAGAGAGTGAGGGGCGAGAGTGTCAAGGGTCCCTCGAAGAGAATTGGTCTTGTGTGGTTTCTCTCGCGTAACATTGGACAATTGGAGACTCGGAGAGATCGTCGAGGATCCCGCTGTACGGTCGGTGCATGCCTGCGGCGTACACAGCATGTCGACGTCTAGATCGTTCAATTGCGTTGAGCCTCGGTACAAGTGCAACCGCCTGCATCAGAAGGAGGAGGTATGAGGTGTGCACAAGGGCTAGGATAAGGCCTGCTTGCTAGCAGATAACAAGCATATGCTCTCGACTGCGCTGAGCTCAACCAACTGACTGAGCTGCAACTTGCGCTGGTGGTGAAACTGTAAATGCAACTCTCTCAAGGCGGGTCAGCGATCCGCTGGGAGAAGGGAACTCACTCAACCGCCTGAACCTGATGGGTAACTGGAGCAGGCTAGTCTGGCACCGGGCCCAGCGCTAGGTGACGTTCTACACTCTGCTGGGTCCAGATAATGCCCGGCGTCAAAGCTCCGTCGTGGTTGTCTTCAGCTCGAACATCAATGTCAAGGTTAAGCTTCGCGATTGGGACTTCTAGTGGCTGATACTGCGGTGTAGGTACCTTAGGTACTTGAGAAATGGGTGATAAAGGGGAAGGAGTGACATGGCATGGCTTCCATCCAAACAAGCCAACCGAGCCAACTACCGTGCGCAGAAAACGCCCCTTCCACGATTGCACCTCATGGCTGGCTTACAATACTGGCAAGCACACGCCTAGTACACACACCGATACGGGAAGGCGAGTCGGAGGGTGTGAGCTTCTTTCGATACGATGAGGGGTCAAGTGCCGATGCCCGGCTGAGTGATGTGTGGATACTGTCATTCATCATCCATACACAGCTCAGCCTGAAGTTCGAGTCGAATGGAAAGAGCAATGTCGTGATTCCTTCCTCACTCATGCCATACTGCGCTGCAGTGTCGCAGCACCCAAAAGTTCATCAAGAGATCCACGCCGCTGGGTCTGGGTCTCTCTGTCACAGACACTCGCATCCATCCGCTGCATCCAATGCTGTGTAACGCAGGCAGGCCCTAGCATGGTATGGATGCCAGACCCATCAGTACACGACCAAGCACCTCGGCTGCACAACAGCAGAGCATGCATCATCGCTGCCCCGTCGCCAATTCGGTCGTTGAAGTTGACTCTTATCAACTGCAACCCTGTGGCTGGTTGCCTTTCGAACTGAGACAGAAAGGACCTGGTGCCTGAGCTTGAGCAAGCCAAACACACACGCCTACAGTACATGGTACGCACACAGAAGGTTTTCGAAGCAACCAGCACCAACGGTTTACGCTCTGCAGCTCAGCTCATGGAAAACACCCCGGCCCAGGCGAAGAGGGCTAGAGATGAGCAGCAAGACGTCCTGCAAGGAATGGCCCAGACCCTACATACGACTCACTGCCGCCCTCGAAAGCCGGTGACGGCTTCAGTAGACGCAAGTCAGTCTTCTCTATGACGAGCATCTCCGAACCTCCGGAGTCATCAGAGAGTGTCACGACTACAACCAAGTACGTAACCCGCCCTTGGTCGGATCCGTTGTCATTGACAATAACCATGCCGTAACAAGCTCAAAACACCGGCAGTCGGTACACTCAAAACGGCTCCGTTGCAGACCAACGACCAGCCATCGTGGGAGAACCCAATCGAAGGGAGGAATTGAAGCCATCTCCAAGCCCTTGTCAGCAACCAGCATCCACCAGCCAACCAGGGTCAGAGAGCTAGACACACATGGCAACCTGTCCTATGAAGACCGCTTGCGAGTCCCGACGCTACTCTCAAGCCTGACTATTCCCAGGCATCGGTTTGAAATTTTCAGCCTCCATCGTCGTCCCCTCTTCGTTCCTTCGCTTCGGCTCGACAAAAGTTGGCCCGGCCCCAGTCCGCAACATCCCCGAGATCCTAGACGAGAAGGGTCCAGATGGGTCCCACGGATGACGGGTATATGGACCCATGTCTCATGGCTTCATGGGCTGGGATTTACTTGGGGAGTCTGGGCAGCGCTCTCCGGCTACTTGCTCCGGATCAACCGAGTCTTTGCCATCATCGTACAGATTCAGAGTCCCATCGAGTGTCTTTAATCCGGGATTATGAGCTGTTCTCTGCTCATCACCCCAGCAAGAAGGCATCGATCGATTCTTGGTCTTCAGCCGTCGACCTGGCTCTGCATCTCGCTCTCCGTCATCTTGCTTATACCGGGGAATTTTAGCGTGTCAGGTCCTCCACTCCCCGTGGCTGCATGGGCCATGTGCTGGATTGACTGGCCCTGGGTCACCGAGCACCCAAGACAGGAAAGCTTGGCAGGGTCCCGCTCGATGCCCAGCCTGTGAGCAGCTGGGGGTGACAGGGGCCCAAAGAGGTTTTCTCTGGTTTGCCGGTTGGAGGCGCTCCAGAAATTCCTCTTGGGCCTTGCAGCCAGCGCAACTTGACTCTTTCGAGCCGCTCCAGTGGAGTCCAAGTTAAACAAGAGAGTGAGCCCAATGAATCCACTCTCCGTCCCATCCACCAGCTTTTGAATCACAGCAACCAACGCCAGGAACCATGGCCCATGCCTCGCAGAGACGCCCTATGTCGAAAACTCTTACTGCTGCGTTGCTCCCCCGCTGCGGAGCCCCAGGGCGGAGTCTGAGATGACACTTATTCGTCTCGAGATGAGAGCGACGACGCGTCGCCGCATGGATCGGTCCAGATTGCTTCAAGTTTAACCGCCAAAACAGCCAACGATGGGTGGGCAAACGACAACGGTTAGCCGATAAGCAAATACGGAGCGCACCCGAGAGACTAGATTATCTCGTGCCCCATCGTTTGCGGCTCCAACTGGCCCCAGAATCCACTTGACCATACCAACTTGAACCGCAAACCGTCGGACCGGCAACTAACTTTCAACTACACGTGCAAAGGGTCTTTTTTCCCAAGTTCAAAGGGTCCTAGGGACCCCCTCGAGATGGGGACGGAAAATACGAAGTTGCAAGCTTTTCTCCTTCCAGTGTCTGGACCTGACTACGGTGCATGTCGAAACGACTCGTCACAGACGATTGGTCGACCCATTGCGGTGGCTAACTATCTGTACGTAAATCTCGATGCGGATATGCCAAATTGGGATCTCGGTCTGGAAAACTGCATTTTGTCAGGCCTGCCCCTCATGCTCGTTAAGCCCTGCCTGCTCGAATGCCTGTCTTGAGGGCATCTCCGTCCTGTACCCAGATCCACAACACGCCCATCATCTCGCTGCAAAACTTGCTGGTCTCATCACGTTGCGGCCCGTCACGGTGCTTCAGAACCCTGGGATCGACCCCTTCCTCAGCCCTCTCCTCCAGGGGCCGAAGACCGAAGGAAGTTGATGCAGGCCCACCGAGTACACAGTCTTGGTAAAATATCCGCTGCACAGACACGGATAGGTCCTGCAGGCGTCGACATGCCGTGCCGTCAACCACGGGCCGTGGGCTTGGCTCTAAGTTGCGAGAATACGCGTTCCAAATCTGGTAATGGGTCACGCACACTCCTCTGCGAGATCGGCCTTTGCAACCGGGGCTGAACAGGACTGGGACTGGGACTGGGCTCTATCTGCACTGCAGTCATTCAAACGGGGCGCGGCGGATAAAGCGGCCTGTAGTCGGTACTATAACTCGGCCTCGATGTGACAAGTAACGCTGTTGACGGCCAGTCGAACAAGCTTCAACTCATGCGTCCGCTGGCAGAAACTCGAGAGTGCAGCGAACCAACATCCTAGGTCCTCAGCTGGCCCATGCTCGACAACCAAACAAGCCTTTCTGGCTGTGTCATCCCTGACTCGAGGCTTGATACCCCTGTTCAAACGCCCTTCTCCCTAGCCTCCTAGCCCGTGCTGATCCCTCTGAGCCGGGCATCAGGTCACGCGACCACATGCATCGCTTCCATGTTTGTTGCAGCACAATCTCGGGCGATAGATACAACAGCCGCGAGAGGAACCCTTGCAGATCATGACAACCTTAGCTTGAGCTCGAGGCTCAGCATAATTTCTCCGTAATTCCCAAAGCAGTCTTGTGCAGATGAGGGAACCACTGCATCCGACACTCTCCCGTCTTCCATGCAGCTCAACACGAGGTGTGAAACATGGCCATGTACCTCAGGCTCCTCGCAATGGAACCTTTTAATCAGGATAAGGTATAGGCTAATTGCCAGTCAGGACTTTTGTTGAATCAAGCTTGATCAACAGCGGCCAACGAGACAAGGCTTCCTTCGTGACAACCCAGGTGTATCTGACACACGGGTCACCACCGAGCCGCGCTGAGACAAGGGGTGGCAGCACTGCCTCGTTCCCCATCTTTAATTTCCAACACAATTCCAGCCTATTCCTGCTGGTTTTCGACGCACTATCGCCATTGGTCGATTCGCATCCAACTTATCCTGGCTTGGCTGCAGAGAACCTAGGTGTGCCTCGGCATTGGCCTAGGGTAACTGTTATCCACGCCCAGTCCAATATCGCCTCGACTCGACTTTCTCTGGTGGATCCACATGTACTCTCCTAGGGTCTCGTCAGCGTGCGAGGTCAGTGTCGGGTAGCATTATCGATATGGTGCGTGCTGTGTCGCAATCCAGCTGTTCAAACATGCGCCTTCGGTGGCTGTAATGACGCGGCTTGTTGTGCAGCAGAGCCGTCTCAGAGCGGGATAACATCACTATACCTGCACATGGCAAATCTGGATACAGACCAAGACCGGGAGCGCCCGCCCGTTTACCTAGACTTGGTGGTATCAAGAGGGCGAGGTTGAGATGCTGCGTCTTGGCCAAGTCCTCAAGTGCCCTGCCTTGACTTACCATTGACATGTTAAGACTTCTTATTTACTCCCTATACTTGCAACCCAAGATCTGTGCCTCTTCACCATACCGATTGCAGAGTGTCTCCCTACTCCATGGACCATGAACTATACCTATTGCCGCTACTACTCTGACCAGGGAGGTTATCACAAGAAGTAAAAGAGGCCACATACGCAAATCCCCTCATTGGGCACAGGACCAACCTGGGGCAAGCTAAATGGCTGGGTTGTGGCTAGCATAACACAAGATCAGCGACGGCTACTCGCATACGGCCCTGGCGTGGCTACCTACATACTTGAACACCACCGCCCGAGTCTGCATCTACAGATGACACTCCGAGATGGCCACACACACACACACCCACCAACTGCCGGCATATCCTTGACTAATGATGGCTCGTGCGATTGTACTTGGGGGTTGGCCAGCACCCATGCCATGGTCGAGTTGATACATCAACAACCTACAGTGCGTGACCATGGAAAGTGACCAATACGAATGATAGGCGCCCTTCCGAGACATGGTGATGCCACCTGCCATGTTCATAATAGCACCTATCTTTCCCGAAGTCTCGGTCAAAACCGTCCCGTTCTTGACCGGTCGAGGTTTGTGCTTGTACGACCACTTGTTGGACTAGTCTTCTGCAAGTATGGCAGACTATCAACGACACAGGGAGTGTCCGCGCATTGTAACCCCCAAGGGACTACCCCAAACAAGTGGATACAGTCCTTATCGCATCTCGAGAGACTTGCATGACCTTGCATTGCTGATCCCGAGCTCCCCACCCCCTCTTATATGGATGGTGTTGCCGGCGAAGGAGAGTATGAAATCCGATGCTGTCCAACAACCTAATGGCCTGGCACAACCCCCACTCCAGACAGTGAGCGACTATATGGGAAGGACGAGTATCCATAACTTGTCTATCAGAGAAACACATGCATGTGCGCCCTCTGAGGAAAGCAAGATCGCGAGCCGGCGGCACATGCAATCTAGAATAGCCTCGGCACCCAGCGCCTAAGCCAAAATTTCATAGACCAGTCAAGTGCTTAGTTTTGTGTTGTAAATGGTTCAGCTTCGTATGGCATTGGCCAGATGGAGGATCAACATTGACAACCCTACCTCGACTCACCCAAACAAATCCAAGGCATGACTGGGCTTGCTCAAGTCTCTTGTGGAAGTTCTGCCAACTGAACGTCAAGGAACGCAACACACTGACAGTTTCAACGGAAGTCACATAGTACACGATATAGTTGGCAAACGTATCATCCATGAATGCTCCAACATGGGCAACTCTGTGCCTGTGAGTTCAATGCTCTGTTCCAGTCTATAAACGCCAAAATGCATCAATATGCCACTGACCGAGTAGCAATTCGTTATCCCCTAGTCATAACCGCCAATGCAATGCCATCATTTCCGTGCCTGGTCCTGCCAGACATGATCCAGGCCACCCTGGCGAGAACCGAGACGCCTTCCTTACAGATAGTCTTCCCAAAGCAAGGCCCGTCAGCACTTGTGATTCAACACTGTGCCGACCTCCAGGACGCCAGAAATCTCCCCATTTTCCATTACTGCAACAATCGCCTCCGGTCCACATGCAAGGTCCTCGTCGAGAGGTGACGACTGCGTATTATTCAAGATATCCTGCGCCTGTCGGATAGTCGTGTCCGAGTAGAGCGAGAGCATTGATATCTTGGATACCAGAGCGTCGGGGAGTTCCCCGAGACTCTTGCTGAGATCATGCTTGTCGATACCCCGTATTGTGCTTGGCGAAGCAATCCGATCTTGAACCCTCACCCATCCGGTCGGAGAGTCGAAACCGGCACGGAGTAGGTCAACTCCGGGGCTTTCGTCACCCAGTTCAGGCGCTACCGGTATATCACGCCAGCTGATGGAGATGTCCTTGATAGTCCGAGGCTGTCGAGCGGCAGCACCGATGGCACCCCCTGGGTGGTTCCTCGCAAAGACGGATGCCACACTCGCATGCATTTCCTTGGAAGCTGCCACCGCGAGCGCATCACCGAGTGCTAGCGCAACAGTTGTCGACGTGGTAGGTGCTGAGACACCGAACGAAGTCTTCTCGGGCTCAGGGATTGGAGCCGGAAGGAGGATCGTGTCGGGGCGATGTTTGATGAATTCGCATGTCTCGTGGGAAGTATGAGACGTGAGAAGGATAACCGGAAGAGATTCATCCAGGTGAGGCAGCATGAGAAGGAGCTCCTGCGTCTTGCCTGAGTATGTGATGAACATGAGGGTATCATCGGGTCCAATGATGCCCAGATCTCCGTGTAGGGCTTCCGTGGGATGAAGAAAGACAGCCTGTATGGCGAGGCTTTTGAAGGTCGCGACTAGTTTTTGGCCTATATGCCCTGACTTGCCGACACCGATGATGACAAGCTTCCCTGTTGTCTCTTGCAGTCGGGTTATGGCCTCCACTGATTGGTTGAACCCATCACGAGCGACAGAGTCTGTCTCGTAGAGCCGTGTGAGACTCCTTAATGCTAAGGCTTCTGTGTTTAGCACATGGATCCCATCCAGCAACCGTTGATTCCTGAGCTGGCATTCTCCCCGAAGTTCTCGGTCCAGGCTCAATGGATCAATGGGTTCGCAGAATGTGTTGCCTGGCGGCGAAGCAGAGGGCGTTGGAGGCGATGGAGGTGGTATCGCAGGGCATTGAGATGCTCCGAGTACAACAACCGCACTCGTCTGTACTGGCCCATGGCCGGATTGTGGCAAGCCTGCCATGTCGTTGGAGCTCCTGAGGCGCTGATGCAAGTAGTTTTTCGAATTTTGGGGGTTTCACGGTGGCGGCTAGCAGTAAAAAGTCAAAACTTGTGCACCTGCACCGTTTTCGGGATAACCGCTAGACGCTCCAAAATGTTGTTGGCTGACGATCCGAGTTGGCTGGCAAGTAAGTATTCTGTAGCTCCCGATTATCGGCTTCTCGTGTTTGAGCAGCTGGTTCAGTCGTTGCAGGTTGCAGCCACAAAACTTGTGTAGCAACGAAAAGAAAGCCGCAATGGTCTCGGGAACCAAATCCGATGCCACCAAAGACCTGGCGACTTGGCGGAGTACCAGCAGTGAAATGAAGAGCACGGGCTTCGGCGAAGAGGACCATATATGATTGAGATTGAAAGGCGGGCGTCGTCTTTAAGGTGCAGCCCGATCCTTGCCAGAGTCATGGACAGCTTACGTTTGGAATCCGAGATCTGGGGGAAAAGATGGCGGCATATCCCTGTTCAATTGGTTGTGCCATCGATTGCGACCGAGTCCAGCAGCCCGATCTGGCCATGGTCGCGGAATCAAGTGGGTGCGATAAGGAGACCGAGACTATCCGGAGTTCCGACATATCCCACTCTTGTCACCGGCGGTTGAGTCAAGAAGCGAGATATTAGATTGGTCCTTCTCAGGTCTTGGACGTAATTGACTTCCTCGCCTGTTGTGTCGACCGAACTCGTTGGACTCGATTCTCAGGTATCAATCTGATCGTAAGGCTCGGGCCAAACATCGAGCCGTTCACGGCGCAACGGCGGCCCCGAGAGGTGCCTCGGGTTGCTGCCGCTGCTGCTCCTTGCGCGGCGGGGGCGGGGTTTTTTTTGTGGGAGTTTCTAGTCTATGATCCCTTGAATGAGAAGTCATGGACGAACCAGAGAACGCAGACTCGGTTCGGGACCACTTGGGGGAATGGCGCAAGCGGTACGATCGAATGCCGTGCTGAGTAAACCTCATCCTTAGCTTGTGCCGCATGTTAGACAAGTTCCGCGGATCGAGTCGACCAAGACTTGGAGGCTTGGCTCGGCCAGCGGTTATCTCGGGACATGTAAATGATGCTGTTGGTGGATTGGTAAAGAAATGACTGGATGGCTCAAGCTGAAGCATGCGAGAGGTTTGATGCGCTTCGCTTCCCGTCTTGGACGAATTGTTGATGGCCAAGTTCAAGAGCGACTCTTGAAGTACAACACGGATATATGGCTGCGAAAGTGGCAGAGTACGTACCTGTCAACCCGCACCTTCCCCATCCTGCGAATGGCGGTTTGGAGGAGGGTTCACACGCACGTGGCGTTGGAGAAGGCAGCCTTTGGAGGTTCCAGAACCTCTGTCGTTCCTTCCCCAATGGTTGCTGATGGGCTTGCTTGCATCATCGTCATGGACCCTGCGTTTGTGCGTCTCTGTTTATTTGTCCAAGGGTCTATCTCCTATTTTGACTGACGACCCGGTGCTCCTTATCATTGGAGTATCTTTCATATCAGCCATTAGCGTTCAGAGGAGGAAGGAGCAGCCCAGGTAGCAACAGCCAAAACAATAAACGCTTTATGGAGAAAGATCCGGCCCTTACAGGGGGTTTTCAAGGAAGGAGCGTGGGGTTCAAATTTAATCTGCCCGCTAAACACTTTCTCGTTGACCCTCACCTCGTCACATCGTCGTCTCCCCGAACCTCAACAAATGATTAAATCAACCACGGATGTTCCGGAGTGCGATATAGATATACATTGACGAAAACCTCGCCAATCGCCTATTACCCGCATCTTCTACAAGTCACATGGCATTCCCAAGAAATGCGACCTTCACCTCTGACAGCACAATCTCACAGCATCGACAGGCATCAGGCATCACCAACCTCAACGTCAACGTCGTATTACCGCGCGCAACATGTCGATGCGTCGTAACAAGCATACCCAACAAGGGATACTTTGTGCAGCGTGCAATGTCTCATCAGAGCGTTGATCAGTGTCAAACCTCGCCCTTGCAGAGGATCAGCATCCAGCACAAATAGACGACGGGAGTACGCGGCCGCGGCACAATCAATGGTCATGGTACACTACACAACTCATGTGCGGTATTCATGGATCGTGGCATGTCATCGTCACATTACAAGCCAGCCACGTACTGGCACACCGGCACTGGCACGGATCGACTTATCGAAATGTGGCATCAAGGTCTCGTCGCCTCTGCAAAGATGGGGTGACAGTTGAGCATGATGCTTACACTGGATGTGGAAGCAGAAAACCAAGTGTGTCTGTCAAAGAAGCACCCTTCTTGTCAGATGGCAGCTTGCTACGTATGCCCAGACTTCGCTCGGCGGGTCCATGCTGAAGGATCCTCTTGTGATGGATGGGTGGGATGGACACGACGAGACAAGACAAGGGTTCGTGACGGATTGATGAGCGGCTGTGGGAGATTTTGAGTTTCAGACTCGTCTGAAACGTGCATTCCTTTGCAACGGCAGATCAGGAAAGTGCTGACGAATATCACAACCTTTGTTTTATCATGATTAGCTTGAGCTCCAGGCCAGCGGTTAGCTCGTTCGACACGAGCATCTCCCTAGCGTCAGCCAAGACAATCTGGCGCAGGAGGATGCTGCAAGACTCAGGGGTGCGACAAAGATATGGCGTTTCCACGCGTCGAGTCGAGGAGATGACGGTCTCCCTCGCTCGCTACGCGGGATGGGGAATCTCAGCGAGAGGGCTGATTGTCATAGCCGGAGCCCACCAATCGCCATCAGCACCAGCAGCTGGAAAGGAGAAGACACGGGCCGCCCCCACTTGAGCTGATGCTTGGCTTTTTGGCGCTCGACTCTAGAGGGAACTATCGACGGCTAGAGATGCCGTCAGCTCCAAACGAAACAATAGGTCGACCCAGACTATTGAAGTCTGGAATTGGGGTTTGATTTTTTTTTTACTTTGCCCTGAAGAGCGCCCGCTTACACGGCAAGTCGGTTCTGGAAAGGGGGAGACAGGACTATGGGATGCTGCAGAAGCAGCAATGTTAAAATTGGCCGTTTTGGGGAATGCAGGAAGCTTCTTGTCAGCCACAGCATACATGGTCAGCCATCTGCGCCGTTTACAGAGGATTGAATTCCAAGCCGGCGCGGGCCTGGTTGCAGAAGCTCCGCGTACCTGCGTTCCAGGAACAAGCTCTGGACGACGACGATGGCTTGAATCAGATCGAATCGCCAGCCAAGGGCCTGAACAGGGCAAGATGGGATGGCAACTGGAATGGATGACAGTGTGAATGAATGCGGCGGGCGGGCGGGCGCTTGCTGGTGGTATCGAGGGATCTTGATGGTGGTCCGAGTTTGCTCGCCGCCGGGGACCGTTCAAGGGTTTCGAAGGCCGCCAAAGGCTCTCAATCTGTTGCGGCGGCACCACCCCTGAGTCGTAAGCCCTGCGAGTATCCACTCAGCTTCCATCTTGACGCCGTCTGCGGAGACTCTGTCTATCGGTTCGTCCGTTCTTTGTGGACGCCTCTTGCAAGCCAGGGACAGTCTGTGTCGCGCGGCGCCGCGCTGGAGAAAAAAAAATGTCAGGTACATTACTGACTGACGTACTGATCGCAAGGAGTTAAGGGCAAGGAAGTAGGGGCAAGCTGATGTGGGTATCTTACCTATCGACACGTCGCCCGCCCTTGAACGGAGGAGGCTTTTTCTTGGGAGAGATCGTCCACAAAACGTGATCCTGATCCTGGCGCTGGCTGAGTTCCATCTCTCGTGGTTGAAGAATCTGGGCAGCCCTCACATTCGTTCGTATCGCTCGCTCAGCTTCCCTCCCTGCAGAATCCTTCCTTTCCTTTCCCTTCCCCCAACACTTGGTCCCCTCACCCTCACTCAATCTTGTATTATTTTTCTTTTCTTGTAATTCTTGTCTATTGTTCTTTTTGGTTCTTGGTCTTTTGATACCAGTTTTGCCAACATGGGCCTCAAACTGGGCTCCTCATGGAGCACGCCTCGAGGCTGGAGGATGATTTCCCTCACCCTCTTTGCTCTAACCCTGCTACTCGTGGTGCCCCTCCATCAGCTGAGCAGCGACTCACCCGGCGTCTACAACCAAGTATCCAAATATCTCAAGCACGAAGGCACCGTCTACGACGTCGAAGACGGCTTCATCGCAAACCTCAACGAAACCGAGACCGAGCAGGTGGTTGGCGGAAAGCCGAACGGAGTCGAGAACGGATCTACCGGCCAACAACCCGGCGGTGCGCATGAAGCTCAGGCCATCGGCGAGGATGGCAAGGAGGCTCAAAACACCGACGGCAAGCCGGTTGAGGGCCAGCAGGTGCAGGGCGGCGAGAATGCGACCGGCGACAACAAGCCCCAGGCTGAGGGCGGCGATAACAACAACGGCCAGGGCGTAGGTGGCCCAATTCAGGAGGGCGAGAAGCTCGAGACGAACCAGGGCAACCCGGAAGACAACGAGAACAACGAGGATGGCGGCGGCGAAGATGAAGACGAAGTCCAACCGGCCCGACCGCCCAAATTCATCGTCCACCCTGACCCCAAGCCCACGACGACGAGCCATAAGCCCCCCGCTCCAACCCCGGCCAAGGAGAACGATAAAGAGAAGGAGAAGGAGAACCATGACAACCACGAGAACAACGATAACAAGGGCAACGAGGATAACAAGGACAAGCAAGAGACCCCCAACCCTGGCGACAAGCCCACGGAACCAGCGGCCATCGAGTTCCCCTCCAACCCACCAAACCCGAATGATATCTGCGCCGGATTCCCCAACCTGAACGGCATCACTCTGGTCATGAAGACTGGCGCTACCGAGGCTTTCTCGAAGCTCCCCGCTCACCTTTTGACGAGCCTGCAGTGTGTCAAGGACGTGTTGATTTTCTCTGACTTGGTGAGACCAACTATTCCTTACAGTCTACTGATAAGTTTGTAACTAACAGAACCGTGCAGGAGCAACAAATTGGAAGCCACCACATCGTTGACGTCCTCGACAATGTTAAGGAGGATGTCCAAAAGGGTCGCAAGGAGTTTGACCTCTACAAGGCCCAGAAGAACTGCCCCATCCCTCAGAAGTACTGTACAGCCGATATGAAGGGCGGCTGGGATCTCGACAAGTACAAGTTCCTCCATATGATCGAGCGCGCCTGGCAGATGCGCCCCCACCAGAGGTGGTACGTGTTTGCTGAAGCCGACAGCTACATCTTCTGGCCAAACTTGATCTGGTTCCTGAACAACAAGGTGAACGCGACCGAGACTCCATATGTCGGAAGCGTGGCCATGCTCAAGGGCACACCCTTTGCTCACGGAGGCAGCGGCTATGTCATTTACGGCGACACGGTCAGGAAGATGGTAGAGATTCCGGACCTTGCTCACAAGTACGACATGATGGCTACCCACGAATGCTGTGGCGACTACCTCATGGCGCTCGCTGTCAACGAGACTGGCAAGAAGGTCAGACAAGCTCACCCCATGTTTAACGGAGAGAAGCCCGTAACTCTGCCCTTTGGAAACAACCATTGGTGTGAGCCCCTCATCACCATGCATCACATGGACCCGGAGGAGGTCAGCTCGGTATGGCAGTATGAGAAGACACGAGAGAAGACGGTATGTTTTGATCAAGGAATCATGGAGTGCGTGCGCTGACTTGTAACAAAGGGCCCCATCCAGATCAGGGAGATGTATGAAACATTCTTTGCTCCCAACCTCAAGGATAAGAGGGACGAGTGGGACAACTTGTCTGACGACACCTGTTTCATCGGACCCGAACCTGATGCTCAGGCCAAGGCCACGGATCGACAGAAGGGACGACAGAAGAAGGAAGCCGAGAAGACGGCCGTCCAGCGACGTGCTCACCAGTCTGAGGAGCTCTGCTCCAAGGTCTGCGAGGCTGATGGACTCGACATCAATGAGGAGGAGTTCATGGGTCTCGAAAACGACGGACTACGTGCCGCCCTCATCAGAAAGAAGTATGAGGAGCGCAGGAACGAGAAAGACTTCCATGGTGCCCGCAAGTGCTTCCAGTGGCGTTACCAGAAGGGCATCTGCTGTATCGCAAAGAGCTTCAAGCAGGGCAAGCCTCGCAAGGAGGCCAAACCCGAGGACAAGGCCGTCAGCGGCTGGTTTGTCCAGGGCATCAACGACTGGATCACGGCAAAGGGCGAGTGTGAGCCCAAGTGGAAGATCCCCAGCTAAGCCAGATCAGACCTGATCTGATCTGACGGTACATAACGAACATTCCTACATAATCACTCCTTCGACTTGGATGTGGGAGTGTTGCTTTTTCAAAACGGCGTTTACGGTTATTTGGGTAACTTGTACACCAGGATAGAGTGAGGACATCTTGTGGGACGAGTCCTTTTTTACACTTTTCTTTCTATGTTTCTTCTGGTGTTTCGGACAGGGGCGGTCTTTGCCCGAGTGGCATGTTTAGGATCACAGCCAGGGTGGTTGGATTTTGCTTTGTTGCCGTTGTTGTACAGACAGACGGGGAAGAGGTTATACCAGCATGATACACGTCAGGGCCTCGGGGATACACTATAAATCAGCATCAAGATTTCTTTCTAAAGATGAGGAGGAGGAATCACAAGAGAGTGTACAAGACAACGAGAATGGCAAAAAGATTACTTCACCTTGTTTCCTTTTTACATTGTGACGCCATATCATATCACATACTTGATGAATGGCACTCGAGCGCTTTAAGCTTTATCTTCAGCGGGAAGACGTGCATTTAAACGATCCGTCCCGAAAGTGCCCAGCGCTTGTCTACTGTAGGTTTGTCGCAGCGATAAGCTTCTCTTCGTCAAAGACCCAGACCCCCCATGACGTTGCAACACCACAGCGAGTTGCCCCATGCGTGGCATGGCCCCTCTGTTATTGCATCATAGCTTTTACCAGGCCCAGTTTAGCCTATAAATCATAGACTTCTGATCACCCCTTTTATCCACATGTTGTTATCTGTCGTGTTGTGCAAGGCAAGAAAAGGCAGCAGATTCTCTGGAATGTTGTGGCATTGTCATATTGCGTCATATTACCGGGAGTAAGTTCTCCTTTTCCTCTCATGTGTTCCATCATGATCCCACCCATGAACCCTGGGATATCCATAATCCCCCTGTTAGCCGCGCTCATAAATAAGAAAAAAATTATAAAAAAAAAAGTTCCCAGTAGATGATGTGCTAATACATGGATTAATTAAACCCAGTCGAAAAGGAAAAAAGGTACGGTATGTGCGTCATTGCACTCCGTGGATATCTCAACACCTTCTTTTTGTTGCCCGATCTTCGCTCTCGTTTCGTCATGGTCTCTTTGTGTGTTCCCCATCCATCACTTTCTTCTGTATCCTTCTATCGTGTCTAGAATCATCTTGTGTCTAGATCTTTTCCTGTGATGCAATCTTCTTTCCTCCGTGACGTCCGCATCGCGAAGGGTTCTTGGGTGACTTCATATAGCAGTAAGCCTTGGCGTCCTCTCCGGCGGGCTTGCCAAACACCTCTTTGATGGAGCAGTATTCGTAGCCTTCGCCCATCCACTCCTTCAGGTGACGATGCAGCTCGCAGCGGGAGATACCGCACTTCCTGCAGTAGACCTGTCCCTTGACTCGCATCTGCTCCATGGGGCCCTCCTTGTGGCCGCTTCGCTCATGACGGTGAACAAGAGGGCCGGCTCCTCGCCATGCCCATTCCATGTCGTTGGGTCCCGAGTAGCGGCTAGAGAGAGGAACAGTTCCGTGCAGTCGTCGGTGGATTTCGTAAAAGTTGGAGTTTGTGAGTCCGAAGCAAACGCTGTCGATGGGGTCGAGGTGGTCAAAGATTGTGTAATGAAGCTCTGCGGGGAGGTCCAGCAACGTGTAATCCTTTGGTGGCTGGGGCTGAGTCTGAGGAACGGGCTCGTAGTCCATGACAGAGTACGAGCGGCGGGGAGGAGGCAGCTTGGGCCGACGAGGAAGCTCGGTCGTTTTCTCTTGGGCCGGGGCTTCAGGCTCCTGGTGCTGTTGGTGTTGGTGTTGGTGTTGGTGATGCTGGTGATGTTGGTAGTGGTAGTATTCCGTGGCAGGGAGGGGCCCGTTTTCGGGAATAGACGCTTGGCGGTCAACTTGAGAAGAGCTCGATTGTCCGGGCTGCGAGGCATCGTGGTCGCCCTGGTAGTCGGTCATTGACCATCCTCGCCTGGGAACCCTCATCGCTCGCTTCTTGTTTAGTTCCTGCATGCGTCGGGCATGTTCCTCCCGGGACATTGGCCCCGAAGAGTCTGTCCTGCCGAAACCAGGTCGCTTTGCAAGAGGGCCATCGATGCCCTCGTGCGTCGGGGTTCCGGTGGAGGAAAAGGCTGGGTCTGGAAGCACTTGAACCATGGTGAATTGGTTGACAGGGGTGTTGCTGTGTATGTCGAATTGGTAGAGTGACGTGACCTGCAAGTCCAGATTCGTGTATATCTCGAAGCTAGTAGTCGTTTGCAGGGGTTCAATGTTGTTGAGATGCGTTTCAGGCTTGAGACGTAGACCGAGGTGAAAATGTGATCAAGCTGAGATTGGGTTGCTAGGTTACGTTGACAATGTTATACCGGCGTCTCTTGGTAGAATGTTGGTGAGGTGAATTCCTCACTAGCGCGTTCATGAGCAGTCGGGGGGGTATAAGCTGATGGCCGGTTGTTGATCAAAGCCAAAGCAAGGCTTGAGGAGTGGCGACCTGTGTGGGTTATAAAGAACTTGACGCCGATGGAGAGACGCCCAGGTCAGTCAGTCACTGAGACGAGACAAAAGCCGGTCGGAATCCGAGGGCGGTGGATGCCGTGGGTGGTGTGATGGGTCCCGGGCCCATCGCGAGCCAATTCCAGATCTGTGATTCTGTCTCCAGGGGTTGGGTCCCTCGAGGCCAAGGAGTCCAAGGCTCCAAGAAAAGCCTTGATAAGCTAACGCTAGCGTGAGGCACAGGACGAGATGTGTGTCGCCCACTCTTTCTGTGGCTCTCAGCCTCTCAAGCACGGTCCCCTGTTGTCCATCTGACACTGCAAGTGTGGTGACGCCGAAGCCCGCACCGCGGTACCCAGGCTCGGGCCCTATTGCCGCGCATGCCGGGGCCTTGACTCGATCGACGCTTGAGTGACGGTGGCAAGACTCCAGAGAGCAACCCGGAGCAAACCCATGTTCAGGGACGAGGAACTCCGGAGCCGGTGGGCCTGGTGATCAGAGCTATCTGGATGACCTGCTTTGCAACAGCCTGAAATCGACTCCCCGGCCCGGGAAGCCATTATGGGCATGGGCATCGTATGACGGGAAGAAGCGAGCCCATATGGCGTCTTCCCCGGATGATTGTGATGTCGTGGCCGGTCATGTGGGGGAAAATCCCCTCCAAATCCAGTTTGACAGCCGCTTTCCAAAGCTTTTTCCAAGCTTCGGCTCCGTATCCAATTCACATACGTATTCGCCGGGCGTTTCCGTTCAATGACACAACACCAAGGATCAGCCTGACAAGCAGTCGATCCGTCAGCAAAAGAGTGACACAATGCTCCGTTGTACAACGGCGAGACCCGATCTGCCTTCAGGTTCCCGAACGTTTCCACGGCCGCCGTTGTCAACGACCAAAGCCGGCGCTCAACGTCATTGTGGAGGCCATGCACAGTCCCCTCACCGCACTCAGTTAAAGAAAGGGACGGCGAGCCCCGCCCAGAGCGGGCCTGATCTCCAGTCAGGGTCGTCGTCCAGCGGGTTCAACTCGATGGTTCCCATCTCCTGTCCTGGCAAGAGATCAACAAGGTGAGGGATGCTATCGACTATCGACCTGCGAGTCTGGGTCTGGGCTCGCTGTCAGTTGGAAGCACGCGCATAGGTTGGACCCTGAGCCAGGAGTGAAAACTCTGAGCACGAATCAGGTTGCACCCTCAACCCAAACCTGGGGTTGGTCAGGTCATCGGTTTCTCCGACTTCTTTTCGGGAGTCCGAATTTAGACGCAGCGGCCTGGCCTTGCAGCGAGGCTTGCGGGACCAGTCAAGAAGGCCGTTAAGATGCCGTTCCGCTGCTCTGCTTTCTCGTCAACTCAACCATCCATCCGTCACATTGCTCTCGCCCACATCTCACCATCAACAAGCCATGCCATCCCGTCAACCGCTGCGGTTGTCGCATGTGCATATGCACGTTGCATCGACCGTGCCGAACCTAGCCTGTATTGCGCGTTGCACCTGTCTCTTCTTAAGCTGCCCCGCGACTCGGATCCGATGAGATAACGGGTGAATGGGTCGAGACCCCCACGGGCACAGCCGTCCAACGCTTGAAGCACCTTGCATGATTCGAGATCCCTCAGAGAATCTGTGAGAGCATCAATGGTGGTGTCGACGTTTCCAAGTCTCCGTATATCGCCGCACGTGCAAGTGAGAGGGGAAGGGGGCACCTTGCAGGCTGCTTCATGTAGGCGTGTAACCCGACGAACTATCGGGACCAGGCAAAGATGCGAGTCCTTGGTTCTCTTACAACTTGGCGGCGCCTCCATGCATCTGTCCTTGATTGTGGCATGTATATGCATCGCTGCGGCTCATGCGTGTTGTGCCAGGGCATGGCTTCAGCGGACTGACGCCCAATATGCAGCTATGGTGGAGAGTCATGGGCGAAACAAGCGCCAAGCTTCGTCACCATCTGCTTTGTTGGCCGGTATGTGGCTCAAGGGGGGTAATGGAGGATGGGACAAGGAAAGAGAAGTATGTCGTCGTTCAGTTGTCAGTTGAAGCTTGGTTGCTATCTCGTGTTGGCGTCACGTGGGCGACATCTCCTGATGCTATGCACCAAGCAACTACTCTGCTTATCGCGCCTTCCTTCCACCAATGAGCCCCAGATGAGAACTCGTGTATGGCTTCACGGGCGTCAATTCCCATGGCCTCATTCTACATGGGTAGAGGCAGTCCGTCGCAAGATGGAATTGTTGCCATATGTCTACAATGGGTAGCTCCGCCAGATTGACCGCCTGTTGATGGCACAACCTCCTCATATGCAGCGGAGATGGCTTGCATCGGGGGCTTTTTGCGGAATACCGATTTGGGCAGTGCCATCAGTCGTTCAAGATCCCGTTCCTCGTCGTGACATGCCGACGGATCAGCCACACTGTAACATCTAGGTGAAGATGGTGGGATGATAACAACAGCATGGCGTTCGTTGTCCGTGGACGTCATTATTCTAATCAGGATAGCTATAGGATTCAGTGAGGAGATCCGACAAATTCCGTCAACAGCCGTATGCGATGGAATCCGGGGCTACCTAGTCATCGTTTGCTGCTGTGCTTGTGCTGCTCCTCTTGAAACTGGGAACCAATAGGATTGACTGGGGCGCTCTGTTCTCGTGATCGCCTCACTTCAAGTGACAGGCTTTCCTGGGTAGGGTACGGTATCAGTGTGAGTCCTTTCTTTATTGGCGGGCGTTGTATGATCTGATTCCCACAGCTTGGTTAGCTATGCATCCAACCCCGGACGACCTCAAAGCGTCGTCTTGGCCATCGGGTACACTTACATGTGGCAGTGTAAATGATAGATGATATGCTACCTCTCCATGTAGGTTCGGGTGCTTCCCCTGTACCTGTGTTGTTGTGATGGAGGTCATACGCTTCTTCTAGTGCAACCTTACCGATCATCTAACCGAGGATCTGGATATCGTTCCTTGGATGATACCCCGCGGTGATAATGTTCATGACACATTCGGAGCTACTACACGCAAAGGCAGGGCTCCTTCATGCGTAGGCAATGACGACTGGATCAACGTTCATGAGTGTCCATGTCCATGGTTTGTGTCTCGTGGGTGGCTATTGGGGATTTACTAACTCACAGCCTGTGGGACTAGGGAAATGCCCATGGCGAGGCCAATGAGTTATCATACCCCGGGGATCTCTCAGTGCATGATACCCGGTTGGTTCAAAGTAGTTAATCTCACGCGTACACGGTGATGGTTGTGCTGGTGTGGATGATCATGACAATGCTCATCTTGGTGGAAGGGGGTAGCTGGAAGGGAACAGACATGGCAGCAACGATAATAATTCATAACATTAGCTGTACTAATGTTAATATCAACTGTAAAACACCCTAGCTCAAAATATCAAATCTAAATATCGATGTTGGAAGAGTATAAACCGAGCTGTCTTATACACTTGGAGACGACTACCCTATACCTTCGCACGAGACTAAGCGGACTTGAACTGTTGCCAATCTTCGACAATCACATTGACGAGTGTCACGAATTTTGACTTGAAACAATGTTAGACTCTTTACTGAAATTTGAAAACGGGAATAATAGCAGCTCTTGAGCTTGGCGACCCCGTGGGCTAAAAGCTCTACCACCATGCACTCTCTAGTGGCCATCATTACACATGCTGAAAGCTCATGGATAGCTGCGGCCTCAACATGCAGCGGAACTGGGTCTCCAGACACGATCACAATGGAAGAGCGACGTACGTTAATAGTTGAACCCATGGCCTTGTCATCTCCCCATCACCCACATATCTCCAGGGGTCGGTGGATGCAAACAAGGGGGATCAGTCCCTAATGACTGTCTCATCTGCCATTGATGAACTGCAACACAAGATGAGCCCTCCTAACCCTCGAGCCAGGTAGTTCGAGCCAAGAAATGCACCGTCAAGGATAGAGACATTTTATTATTCCGCCAGTTATGTCCTTCCGGTATCAATCTCAGGTAGTCCACTACACCGTTCAGAAAACACTGGCAGAAGCCAGCTACCTGGTTCGTATTATCAATTCCAGCACGTTTGTACATCCAATGCCTGCAAGAACACCAAAGTCGGTGGCAGATGGCTTAGCCGGAAGCTCGATCATACCCGTTGTATTCCCAATGTCACGCTTCCCAGGTTCCTCAACGCCATTGCTGGATCAGAGTGCCATCAACGCCCCGAGGGAAATGCGCGTAGTTCGGAGCAGATGGCGTCTCCAGACTGCTCAGTCGCCACGTCTGGAGCTCAGATGGCGATCCAGATGAGCATGACAACAACGTCCAGGCCCTTGCCCTCGCCGCCATCGTACTTGAAGGTCCACATGCCGTCCTTCTTCTCATCCCAGTACGCGCCGGTCGCGCTGTGCATTCCTCGTCGACCGACGTGGGGCTTGCCATCGGTGGCAGTGGCCTCGGAGCTGGTGGAAATGTGAGGCTCCTCAGCCTGGGTCTCGGTGCCTCCACGGGGCTTGTTAAGGGCGGATGTGGGGACGAGGTGCTGAACGATAGTGCTGTTGCAGGCGAACTTGAAGGAGGGAGCGGAGGCGCCCTGGGGAGTCGACTCGGAAATGACGGCCTTCAGCACGGAGCTCTGGGAATGGGTTAGCGGACACAGCCAGGAGATGGTTGCGGGCGTGTTCCACTCACGATGATGGTCGAGTTCCATTGCTCAGTCTTTGCATGATCGTAGAACTCGGCGCTGCCGATGGCGCTGTTGCAGGCCTGCAAGAGTCGGTGTCAGTACGCGTGCTGATGATGATGGTTGCCATCGACATTGGCGGTAAGGAACGTGAGGGACTACACACATCGGTAGCAATCTGCTTGAGGCGGTTGAAGGGAATAGGCTGGAAAGAGCTGTCAGCACAAGTCTGCACCGATAGAGGGTCGTCAAGCTGATGCGCGTACAGGAGTGGCCATTTTGAAGTTGGACGTAGGTGCGTAGTTGAGAGGGGGAGGTTTGGCGCTTGTGTTGATGGCGTGGTGGAGGAAAAGGATAAGGATAAGGAAAAGTAAGAGTCGGTAAACAAAACAGCGTCACAGCGTTCAGTTCGTCACGTCGTTAACAGAAATAATCCGGGCTTAACAAGCACAAACCACCAGTTAGCATCATAAACACGTAGGTATCAAATTTCTTCTACATCATGCACAAGAGACGATGCAATACTCTACTCACGTGCAGCTCCAACGCGCCCGTTGCTCGACGTGCAGCTCAGCGCAATCGATAAATAATCTACTGTCGTTGTTTGGATTCCCACGTACCTGGATTGTCTTTCCCTTTCGGGCATTCTGCCGGAAGCGCATTCCGCCCAGGCGACGCGATCTGAGAGTGTGCACGTGACTCTTGCATATGGCCGCCAACCAATCGGCCCACGTGCCCTTCCCTTGCGGGTCTTGCGAAGCACGGAAGTGGGGCCTTTCCTCCTCCCTTGACCGAGCCACTGTCGTAACGAGCATCTTCTGAGACGCTGAAGCTTTTCTCTTGGACTTCACAACCCAACCTTGTTTTTGAATCCCTTCAGACCTTTGCGAAAGTGCTCGAGTCGCCAATTGCTTACATCAGGGATAGCCGCGCTCTCAATTGACGGCAGTATCGATAATTATTCAAGCGCAGTCTTGACCCAGCAACAATCATCAGCTATAGCTTAATACCTCCCAACCACCTTGGACGACCTTATCGCGGAACTTCACCATGTCTTCTCAGCCTCTTCTCCAGACCACTCCTGGTACGAATATCCATCGCCATAGCTTCTTGGGCCTCTCGAGAAATTTCCGCACCTGTGCCGCGCATTTCTAACACTGTCGATAGGCAAGCGCATCGCCCTGCCGACCCGCGTCGAGCCCAAGGTCTTCTTTGCCAACGAGCGAACCTTCCTGTCATGGCTCAACTTCACCGTTATCCTTGGCGCCCTGGCCATTGGTATGCTCAACTTCGGTGACCGCGTCGCCTTCATTTCGGCGTTCCTCTTCACCGGCGTCGCCATGTTGACCATGCTGTATGCCTTGGTGACATACCACTGGCGAGCCAAGTCTATACGAATGAGGGGCCAGGCCGGCTTCGACGACCGCTTCGGTCCTACTGTTCTGGCCATTATCCTGCTCTTGGCCGTCATTGTCAACTTTGTCCTCCGAATCACCGACCAGCCCAGCAAGCACGGTAACAACTGAGTCGTGGATAGCGAGAGTAGAGACAACAAGGCAACATGGAGGGCTGTGGAGGAACCGATCGAGGAAGAGAGGGGCCGAATAGGGTTGAATGGATTCTTTGGAGGACTGTTGGTGAATTTGGCGTTTAAGCCGGTGGTCTAGTTTGGGTACTGGGTTGGATCGTAGGACCGAATCAATACAAGTAAAAAGTTAGGATACTAGATCCTCTTGGGTATCTCGTACAAACATGTGTGGCATTTCCATAATCATGCCGAATCCTTGCCTCCGGACGCCGAGCAAAATTCATGTTCCCTCCAATTGAGCCGCCCCAATGTTCAACTATCCGAAGTCGTTGACCGAGAGGTGTGGATATTTACGCCTGTTTTTGCGCGCTAGACTGGATAGTGATTCCCTTTTTCGACTTGAGCTCCATTATGGGCGCGATCGAGAGAAAGACCCGCATGGATTTGACCGAGCGTGTCGAGGGACGGGGCAGCACGGCATCTTCAAACCGGCTGTGCATAACCTCGAAGTCGTCGCTGTCGGAACCGTCGCTTTCCTCCGCGTCCTTTTCAAGTACCGTTTCCTCGACCAAGTCTCGCTTCTTTGGCTTCTCCGGCAAATCGAACAGTTGATTGTATTGGTAGTATGCCTTGCCCTCCTCGCCTAGGACCTTTTTGCATTTTTCCACCACCGTGATGAGCTTGCAGACGTCTGCGGTCCGCGCGTGCAGCATTACCAGTCGCGGTCGTTCGCTTTCTTCGAGAAGGTGATGGAGGACGGATGTGATGCGCTTGGTGATCTTGGTGGACGAAATGACGGAGACAGCGAGGACTTCGTGCTTGGATCTGAGCTCGGCGAGGATGGCTTCGTGCGGAGCTATGAGGGCCGATGTTGGCGATTGTGGAGCCTGGTTCCGGACTCGCTTTTGAGGATCGACATCCTTAGAAATGATTGCATCTGGCTTTCTCTTGCCAATGCCATGTCTTGGGGCGGACATGGTTGTGTGGGAGGGAATTGGATGAAGGAGATTCGATTCTCGAGGATGAATGAAAGTGGCGGGCGGAAAAGTTGCGGTCCCGTGAGTCTGGGGTCTGGCTTGGCGGCGACGAAAGACTGCCCACGTCTGCCAGCTTGAGGGCTCCGATCACGAACGGGCTCAGAGAGATCCCGGGTTCGAGTTTTCGGGATAACTGCCTATCGGGCGTGCTTAGCTCAATTAAGCACCGGTTCTAGCAGGAAATACAAAAATCAATTATCATGGGTGCATACTGGCATCCATGATGGAGCTTTGCTTCGGTGAGGAACCCACCAAGACTCGGCCAAACGAAATCTACCGCAAACTGCCTTACGTAAGCATTCGACAACCACAGCAAATCCCGACGTCTCTCAAGTGTAAGTTGGAATCGAGTAGAGGTTCCGGTAGCTACTGACCAAAGCAAAGTCTTGCCGTATGATACTTGGAATAAGCTGTGCTTGAAACAAAAGACACTGTACGAAGTATTCACTATACTGCTTAAGTCTATATGTTAAATGCATCTCTTCAGTACAGGTTGTGACAAACTACCCCCAGCGCTTTCCTCTTTCGCAGTTAGCATAGCAACACACCCGAAGAATCGGACTGTTAATGTTCTATCGCCCCTGCAAATTATCACTCGGTAAATACTTGCGTTGCCTTTCCTGGGACCGCTTGTAGATTGGCGCATCCCTTCTCTCTAATGCGAAAGGGAGGCTTCGCCCCTCTTTGAGGTGATGGATACCGCACCGCTGCGGAATAGACGGATACTCAAAGTCTGTAGTACTTCTAGGCCGACTCGATCATTCAATAGGAATTCCCTGATACTCATCATACCCGAGCGCGAGGTTCATGTTCTCTGATTATCGTTGTTAGCCAAAATAGAAATGCTATCGTTCGTCAAAGAGACTTACGCAAACATTGCGTGGCAGCGCCCTTGTTGAGGTTGTCAATCGTGGCACAACTATCCAATATTAGCCGAAGGAACCCCAAAGACCAAAGCTATGGATGGGATACTCACACAACGACACGCTTTCCGGTCTTGTCAACGGCAAAGCCTCCAATCTCAACTCCGTGCTTGTTCTGGATCGACTTCACAAGCGGGGCTTCACCGACGACCTTTACAAGCTTTTCGCCAGCATATCGGTCTTGATACATCTGACGGATATCTCGAGAAGTCAACGTCTTGTTCAGGGGGATATTGACGGTCAGGTGAATGCCACGGAACCAGGAGGCGCTAAATTGTTGTCAGTCTCGAGACATAAAGAGGGAAAAGAGATATAACATACACATGCGGAATAAATGATGTCGGCACACCAAGTTGATGGCTGATCTCTCGCTCATGCACATGTCCAGTCAAGCTGTCTGTTGAAAGTTAGCTTCCTGTTTGCTTGTAGCTGAGCACTCAGCTCTTACATGGGATAAGGTTGTCATGGAGAAGCTTGACGTCGTTCTTTGGGGAAGGCTTCGTGCCGGCTCCGCTATAACCCGAAGCTCCAAAGACCGTTGGCATGCCTCCTAAATGCTCCAGAATGGGCGACAAGGCCAATTGCGACCCTGTCGCATAGCACCCAGGGTTGCTGATGCGAGTTGATTGAGCAATCTTGCTTCGTTGCACCAGTTCAGGCAGGCCGTAAGCCCAAGTGCCGTCAAAACGGTAGTCAGCGGAAAGATCAACGATCAAGCTCGAACTCTGGCCGAGAGCCTCCACGAACGGCTGACAGACACCGTTGGGAAGAGCCATAACCCAACAGTCGACCTTGCCGTCTTGGTCCAGCTGAGCTACTTCCTCAGGAGAGAGGTTCTCATAGATGATTTTCCGCTTGCTATATCCTTTGAGCTCCTGGCCGCAGAGTTCCCGAGAGGATACATGTCGAAGGTCCATATTGGGGTGCTCGTTGAGCAGATCAATCAGGGCTTGGCCTGTGTAGCCGCGGGCTCCAATGAGGCCAATCCGGGATGGTACATCGTTGGAAGCATTCTTTTTACCCAAGGGTGGATTCGGGTTTGTGTTGATAGCATATGACAGACGTCCTGTAGAAGAGAGAAAACGAGCTTGGGCGATGTAGGTGTTTCCCGAGGTTGCTCGGGGGGCAATGCGGCGGGCGCTGATGCGCACCGCCCCAGAAGTAGCAGAGAACATAGCTCTATTAAAGGCGATCCCAATTGACCAGTGGGTTAGTAAAGCAGGTTGAATGGATGCTGTGTACTGCACGGGTTGTTCTGTGTACGATGTTGTTAATAGCTTGATAGACGTGGATATTTTTTGGGTGGGGCTTGGGGGAGGGTTGTGACTGGCTACATAGCCAGCCGAAGTCGGTCGTCTTGCGGGAGGATGTTAAATGGACTGTTGTAAGGAAATCTTGACTACACAGAATAGATCATCAGTTAAATAATTGGCTATTGCATGTGTTAGGAGGCGAGTGGAAACTCTTCCTGCTCTCTTCATCAATAAAAAGGAGACCATTTCGATGTATTTATCTCAATGGGTTAGGTAAGTTGCTCTCTACTAACAATAGTATAAGGTGGTATCGTCTAGTGCTACGCTACGAATAAAGAGAAGAACGATGGCCGAACATCGCATTTGACCTCGATGCACTGCTTTCACTAATGCTCACCTGGCAGGCATGGGCCCATCTCAAGATCCAATCTGATATTGATTCTCTTCCAAATTTGAGGCTCAGAATGAGTGCACGTGGGACCCAAGCCACGGTCATGTGACTTGGGCCTGAAATTGGGACATGGTGATTGTGGCTGCTGCATGTCTCGGCGCTAGTGGCTCGGAATCCTGAGCATGCCTCAGCCTGAGTCGATGAGGGCGAAGCATATCACGGCGCGCATGACTCTTGGCTTCGGTCCCGGACCCGACTAAGTTGAGATATGATCACTTCATTCCTCCTGTCCGTGACTGGGCTTTCCTCTGCCACCGGTCCTGCAAAAACTCCTCCTCTCACAACCGATCTGAGCTATCTTCTACGTATGTCATGTATGACGACTTGGGCGAGAATCAGTGGGGCGGGGAGTGGTTCCGCTGGAAGCATTTCAGCCCAGCTCCCCCTTGGACTTGCATGTCGTAGCTTGGTCGAGAGTTGATGTGCTGAGGCTATGATGCCTCCCGGTTCGTTCCCCGGATGTTAGCCACTGTACCTCGCCTGCGACACATGGTTTATCAGTGATAGTGAGATACGAAACAAGCCAGATGTTAGTGCCCAGGTCGAGAGCATAGGAGCTTGGGCCTCCAGAGGCTTGCTGCCGCCTTTAGGGCGTCCAGCCGGATGCCACGCTCCAGAAGGATTGGAGATGAGAGCCTGGCGTCTTGTTAAGGTGCTGTACCGCATTAACAACTTGACCTTGGTCCAGGGCCAAGTGGGCCAAGCCTTGAGCTGGTTGGAAGTGGCTGCAGCAACTCGGAGTGGGAGCCCCACGTCCCACACATCCATTCTATCTCAGCTGCGTCTGAGATGGTTGCACTGTCAGACGTACCTCGTCCCTGAGTCCAACAGGAGGAAGGATTGACAAGCAGGAAGCAACATGTGATGGCAGCATCGAAGCGTGAGACAAAGTGGAAGCGAGGTTGGTGTCAGTCGGGAGAGTAGAGGCGAGGCACACCGAGATGCTTCTCGTTGTTGTTGAGCACAACTTATCATCTTAGGTACAGCACTGTAGATTAGCCGATTCGGAGCCATGGTGGAATGGGTTGAATTGGTGACATGGATCTGGTCCCGCACCTCCTCCTCTGTTTATGCTTTTACATCCACGTTTTGGAGGGAAACATGGTTTGCCGGAAGTCATTGGGTCATGGCAAAAAGGCGCCAGAGACGGCGCATCCTACTCTTGTGAGCACCCTCACGGCAGGCGACTGACTCTTGTCTGAGACTAGGAAGAAAAAAAAAAAAAAAAAAAACATAGCTCTCACGTCCTCATTTCGCATCCGTGAGAGTCGCACTTTTAATATGGATGCCATGGATGAGATGGGCGCACGGGCTCGGAGCAAGTCGCCGATAAGCTGGATCCATTCATTAGTTAACGGATCTCCTGCCGTATCCTTGACGGCATTTGGCACCCGTTAGTTATCGACCTGTAAGCAGGGGAACGGTGGTGGCCCACCCCTGCTCATCTAGGACTCGTGCGCTGTAAGCAGGCGACCTGCGAGATTCGTTACCGTGAATATCGGCATTGATGGGAACATTAACCGGTCGGGCAGGCTGTTGGCTGCCCACTGCGCCTCGGCAAACAGGAAGGGCGCTGATAAGGTGATAATGGATGGATGCCTAGGTACCTTGCCTTGATGCTGTTGCCCCGGCGGGTGCCAACTGCGAGACGAGTGCCACTCTCGCCTCATGTTCATGGGATGCGCTGGAACGACGACATCCTTGACACTCTCGGGATTGGTCCGTCGCAGCGTGTTCCAGTATCAAGAAGTGGGTGCTGGGGCCTTCTGGGGAGGACTCTCCCTCTGCCAGGCTGCTGACGGGATGCGGACCTGGATGGCTGCCCTGCTCTGGAGCCTGGTCTCCCCGTTCGTAATTCATGGATGGTGTGCTAGAGTGGATGCTCCCAAGCTTGGCTGGTGGTCCACTCCCCCAAAACAACAAATCTCCCCCCCGGCGCGCCCGCCAACAGCCTGGCAGCCTCTACCTCTAGCCTGCCAGCGCCCCCGAGCTTGCTTTAGCCCGCCCGCCGGTCGGCCCAACAGGCTTCGCCTCAGGTCTGCGTTTCGTCAATCAATCACTCAATCAGGTCAATCAGTCAATCAATCAGGGAGCGAAACCCAGCACCGAGCGTCACCCTCTCACGTTGCAAGTGCCACTTGCTTCCCCTTCCCCTTCGCTTTCCCTTCCTGAGCCTGGGTTTGACTTTATCCCGTCCTCCTTGACGCGGCGTCCGTCAGTCAGACTGCAATCCACCTCGCTCCCTCCCTCCTTCCTTCAAACCCCCCTCGACGCACCTTCCCCCCTCCCCGTCTCGACTTCCCTTTCGCACCTTCCTTTGTGCTTGCACCCCCATTTCCTCTCTCCCTTCGCTGCCTCGCTCTCTTCCCTCTTACACGCTCCCTCATCTCCCTCATACACACACTCTCCCTCTCTGAAAAAAAGACTGCTCTGTTGGCTGTCGCCCAGAGATTCACGAGTCGAGGCTTTTGTTAGCGCTCGATCACTTCTTCTTTCCCTCTCTTCTGCCTCATCTCTTCGACTTGAGCCCTTGTCGCTGCTGTCGCTGGCTGACCCAAACTCCCCCAATTCTGGCCTGTTTTGAGGGGCCACATCATCAACCCCTTTGCCTGGCGCGCCCGCGCCTGACTCCGATCGTCCGACCTGCAAGCAAGCCTGGTTACGTCAGCCCTGCCTGCGCCACCTCTTCACCAACCTCAGGCTCCACTGTGGTAATCCTCACCCACTTTCACACCCGTCTCGTCGGCGCCTGCGGCCGTGCGCTCGCTGCCTGTCGCATTCCCTCAAAACCTCGTTGCGAACCGCATTCGCAACTCTTCTGTCCTCTTCCCCTTGACACCTCGTCAAGGTCTGCTCATGTTTCGATTCTGGGCATCCGAACCTCGGGGAAGTGACAAGACGCTCCAGGCGCCACAGCCGATCGTGGATCTTGTAAAACCACTCCAGCCGCATCTGCTCCCCGGCAACACCACGACGATAGCATCATCCACCGTGCAGCCGCCCAAACGGAGGCGGCAGAGCTGCGACGGCTCAGATGCGTCGCCCGATCTGGCCGCGCCTGCCAAGCGCTTGAAAACTGATGCCGACCCTAGTCAAGGTGTTCCGTCGGCATGCGACTCGACATCTGAGCCCATCCCTGCGACTCCTGATCTGGAGAGTGCCCGGGACGAGATCCGCCACCAGTTCGGCCTTGAGATTCTACTAAAGCATGATGAGTTGAGGCTCATTAACCAGGAACTCGCCAAGTGCCAAGTCGCGCTGGAACAGCTGCGTCGCTGCCATCTCATTCCGTATCCTGTGAATTGTCCGACTCCCGAAGAGATGCTCAAAGTCAGTGCCGGGAAGGGCCCTGCTATACAATCTCGCCCTGGAGAAGCGGTACCCAGGTGGGCGCCTCCATTTGGTGTTGTCGACGGTCCATACGCCAGACACTATGCCAAGTGGCTTATTCCTGACCCTTCCTTCGACGGCATGCAACCTGAGTGGCAGTTCACACCGGAAGCTGCTCGTGCAAGAGCTTCATTCACCGAAGGACGCACGACAAGGAATAGCTTCACCGAATCTGGAAGCTCATTCAAGGGTCGCTCCGCTCGTGGGGTTGCTGGCCAGAAGCTGCAATCCTTGTCGAGTGGTTATCCGCAACCGAAGGACAAGGCTGGTCCATGTATCCTGAAGCGAGCCGATGGTAAGACAGTCAAGCTGGTTTGCTTGGATTGTAACCGTGAGAACTTCTCAAGCACGCAGGGCTTCATCAACCACTGTCGCATCGCTCACAAACGCGACTTTAAGAGCCATGAAGAAGCAGCTGTTCACAGTGGGCATCCCATCGAGGTGACGGAAGGAGGTGGAGTTGTAGGAGAAGAAAAGGCTCCGGCGCCCGCGGCACCCAGCTCGACCTCTGCCTCTGTGCATCCTCTCGCCCGACCCGACATGACTGAGCAGCAAGCCTACGTTGCACTTCAGTCGAGGATCTCGGAATCCCTCAAGCTCTACCATCAAGGCAAGCTGCCTGGTGTGACTAGCATTCCTTCTCTGTCCAGCGAGGCTCGCGGTCGTAAAGATAAGAAGGCGGCTTCTCTGGAGGGAGCTCCAGATATGCCTCACCTCTCTCGTCTCCTACAAAGTCGGAAGTTCGACGGCAACCTGCGTGAATTGGCCGCAGACGCAAAGACCAAGATGCCATTGGACGATTTCGCTTCTGGGGAAGAATCAGAGATGACTGAGACCCCTATTGAACGCCATGTTGGAAAGGATTCAGTCGTGCGGACACCTGTCGTTATGCGTGTGCCTGCTAAGGCCACACAACATCCGACCATGGTGAACACGTCAGCTCGTCCTGCGAGCAGCAAAGGTCGTGTCCCTCCGATTGCTTTCAAGACGCAGGCGAACCTGGGCTCCGATCTCGGACCGAAGCACGAGCTCTCAGACGAAGATTTGGATATGGAGGATGCTGATATGAGTCCTCACACCATGGTCAGCAACAACGCGCCCTCCCTGGTCAGTGACGACGGAGAGTACGACGATACAGACGACGGCTCCTCTGTCTCTGGCGCCAGCGACAACCTGGAAACCGAGTCGGTCTCTGATGTGGCTGAGATCACACTGGACGATGACCAAGACCCTCGATCACTGCGTCGGGGTTCAAGCGGCGTGTCTGGTGCTGTTAGGCTTGGCAAGGACGATCCTAAACATGTCACCCTGATGACTCCCGTCAAGAACAACACCGCTAGGGACCGACGTCGCAAAGTCTAGGCTGACTTGAAAACTCTGGAAAACGAGGTTCACATGGCGTTCGCAACTCGCAAGCACGCGCACACCACCCACACACGGTTATTATTGCCACGCACAAATGCCCAAAAACTCATTGGATTCACCTCTCTTCTTGAACCACCACCTTTCAACCATATTCTTTTATTCGACACTTTATGATGACATCCTGGGGACTGAAAGATGGAGCAAGGACGGCTGCCTGGTTTCAGTACGTCCAGAAACGGAAAATACGGGGGGACTGAGGCGCCATGCGGGTTTACAGAATTTGAGAGACGTTTTGTTATTGTTTTGATTCCATTTAGAGATGCATGATTATTACACTTCGGCGCTAGGGGAGATGGGGGATTCCTGAGATTGGGGTTCTGTGTTTTTTGCTTGGTTCTCGATTCCGTTTCGCAGCTGCTGCTTTGCTCAACGACATGGCTCCCCCAGAAGAAGGTGGACGTCTGCTGTATGATGATGGGGTTAAGTTAAGAGAGCCCTCAGGTCACCTTATTTGTATCATAGTATTTGAGGTGGCTCGTGGGTAGGCTGAATACGAAAGACAAGAGAAGCTCAATATTGAGCAACAGGTGAAACTGAGACCCGAGGTCTCGTGAATGTTTGTGACGGTGGTGATGAAGGGCACGGCCATGCTCGGCCATGCTCAGGCCGTTGAAGGAGCCGAGGGAGGGTGCATGATCGTCAGTGGCGTTACTTCAGGGGGTAAAGCTTGGGCTTAGCTACAGTAGCTGCTGCATATTAGCTGCGTTCCTGGACAATTGACTTTGGGGTCTGTTTTTGAGTTCAAGAATCGGATCTCGGTATCCGTTCCAGTGCATGATACAGCAGATGGCTTCAAATCCAATGTTTATTAATGAATTAGCGTGTAATATATTTACTCTAAAAATCCCAAGATGTACGCGCTTTTGACCCAAGCTTTGAACCGGCTGAAACTCCACCTATTGACGCGACCGAGCGAGCTATCTTAGTTTGTCCCTTAGAGCATAGCAGCAACAACACCAGCAACGGCGAGGAGGACTCCACCGGTGTTGCGGGCAAGGTCGGCAGCGTTGTTGGTGCTGTCGGGGCTGGAGGAGGACTCGGTGGAGGAAGCAGTCTCCTCAGAGGCGTCGGCACCGGTGGCAGTGGCATCGGCGGTACCGGTGCTCTCGGTCTCGGCGGTGGCCGTCTTGGTGGTCTTGGTTCGGGTGCCGTAGAGGGAGGCCTGCTGGCAGTAGATCTGGACCTGGCTCTGGGCGCTGGAGGCACGGGAGTCATCGGGGCAGTTGTTGAAGCAGCTGTGCAGCGTCATGTTAGTCTTGACGGTGATGCGGAGGAAGGTTTCAGGGGTATTTCTTACGTAGCGATGGCCTCGTAGGCGGCGCAGAGGCAGTCCCAGTCGTCACCCTTGCAGTCCTCGGCCTGTAAAGGACGCTGTTAGTATGCTGTGCGTGTGTAACTCGTTCTAGGGGGCCCATTGTACCTTGGCGTTCTCGGTCTCGAGGCATCGCTTCACAATGTACTCGGCCTCGCACTCGGAAGAAGCAGAAGGAGCGGCAGCGGTCTCGGCAACCGTCTCGGAAGACTGGGCGGAGGCGCCGGCAGCGGCGAGGAGGGCGAGGGACCAGACGAACTTCATGTTGACGGTTGTGGTTGGTTTGTTGATTGGTGATTAAGGGATTAGAGGCGTGGGTGAAGATGTACGGGACAAGACTGGAGAAGAATGGAATGAAGTCGAGAGAGATGGATCTGGGGAGAAAATAAAGGGAGACGGGGGTGGGAGGTCAAGTTGTAATTATACCAGGACGGAGCGAAGGCACGCACGGGGACGGGATGGGGGATATTAGCAACAGGGACTTGTTTTAGCATCTTGACTCTAGTTGGGCCAGTTATGCAGCAGCGGGCGAGTTTGCCGTGCCACCCCCGGGAAACGACCCATGGGATGGACGGATGGATTGCAGGGGGCTTGGTGGTCAAGTCAGGGACCGGCCAGCCAGCCAGTGGAAGTCTGGATTGTTGAACCTCTGTGTGAATCTGGCGGGCTGAGATCAAAGGGGGCGGCGCCAGATGCAAGTTGCCGTGTATTGGTGGTTTGAGGCTTGAGCCTGGCTTGTTTATTATTTGTTTTTTCTTCTTGTGTTTTCTTTTATTTGCCTACATTCTTTGACCGTGATTAAACAGTCTTGATAGCATAAACAGGTGTTCAGAGAGTGAAAATCTGATGAGTTTACACAAAGTGGACAATGTCTCCATCCACCATCACAAAGCATGTTCGTATAAAAACAAAAGGTTGCACTATTATCGAGGCTGCAGCTAGGATGCGTCGCAGTAACAGTGCATTGCATTAGCCTGCGTTCCATTTTTTGGTCCGGGAGGCGCGACAACTCAGGTGGGTATCCATTCTTTTGTTGGTCCCCCGGCTCGTCGCGTCCCCTGATAATACCGTGCTCACTCAATGTGAAAAGATCCATGGATCTTTTCCTTGAGAGAGCGGGCCGACGACTGGCCACTGGCCCCATCCAGAGCCTGGTGATGTGATGGGATGGGACCCTGCGTGGTTCGACGAGCGTTGCAATCACGGGGAAGACGCTAAATCAGCTAATCTCTCCTCTCCTCTCGTGGTGGTCCAAGTGTTGAGTCGACCGTCTCTGGGAGATGATGATGATGTGAGAACCCAGGACGTGGCTGAAGCTGAAAGAGCATCACACAGAGAGAGAAAAAAAGAAGATTACCATGGCGCCCTGTATCACGCTGCCGTGTCTGGCCGGTCATGGATCCATCCATTTGCTGTCCCGTGCAGTGCGGAAAAGGCTTGGGGTTCCTTTGGTGGAACATTGTTGACTGATCGACCGGGTGGTTTCGCGCAGACGCGGGCCAAAAGCCAAACCTTTCTGTTGTCTGTGTTACAGCGAAAGTATCCTGCATCACCATCTTGGTTGCCTCGGAGGCCAACTTCGTATTGACAGATCCTGCGGCTCATGGACCCGTCAATCGAATCGAATGTGGAGGGTGGCCAACAATAAACCGGCAGCGTGACAGCCAAGCCAACCCTGGATCATGGCACCCATCCGTCCCATTCATCGTATCCAAATAAAGTACAGGCCATAGCCCGGCCTACAAAGCATTGAAGCCGCGGCAACGGCGTTCCCTCCCCCCAAAGGCATCACTTCCATCACGTCGGAGTCGGTGGCGGTAGTGTGCTCTAGATCCAGCCAGATGACGACGCCTTTTTCCTTTGCTGCATCTGGTATTGGTTCATGGCTCCCGTCGCCAGTGCGACTTGGGCCGCCCAGAGTGAACCCGCAGGTCGTGATGCATCATATTGGTGATGTGGTGTGTAAACATCCATCTGCATCGGGTTGTGCCACCGATGCCTCATGCAGCTGAAAGAGGTATGGTGACACCAAGACAGTAGACAGAAGAGGTCTAGACAAAAGCATTACCAGCAGATACCATCAACAGAGACGTTTCATCACCAAAGTACATCATGAAGCCGTCTTGAACTGACGTGATCAGGCATAGTATAGGATAGGTAGGTGAGGACATGATCGGGAACGGTCCCGATTCTAGGTTAGGTGAGTAGGTCGCCTAACGGTTCGCATCATGATGCCTAATCCTCCACTATCCACCAGGCAGCTACTTTTCACGCAGGCAGACAGTAAAGATTTGATATATAATTGTTAACAAAATAGGATAGAGAATAGCTATTTTTACCATCGGGCTTGCAGTGTCTTGTCTGCTTTACCCAAGTCCGTGTCAGGGAGCTTCAAGCTGTGACGAAGAGTGCCCCGCAGTAGCTAAGAACCTGCCCCTCCAACCCAAACAAACTCCCCACGTTTCACAATAACCACCAACACCACCTAAACAACAAGACGCTGACGACATCCCCTAACCCACTCCAACACTCGCGCATCTGCATACCGTCTTTCTTCTGCAACCATACTCCCCGTATCCCACCGCAACCGCCGCTGCCGTCATGGCTTCTCCCTCAATCACCCTCGATCGCATCCTAGCTGCTGTTCCCGTCACCAACCGCGGCCAGCCAACTCAGCTCTCGACCGACTCCAAGGGTCAAAGGATAGCTTATCCCGTAAGCTCAATCTCTATCCAGCTGGTCTACGACTATGAGATTCGTCGCTGACTGCTCCCCGTCGCCCATCTAGTGCGCCAAGTCCATCTTTGTCCGCTCCATCGACGACCCTTCAGACTGTCAAGAGTACACCGGCCACACCGCCCCGACCACCGTCGCTAGATTCTCTCCTAATGGCTTCAAGGTTGCCAGCGGTGATGCCACTGGCGTGCTCAAGGTGTGGGAGCCCGCGTCCATCGACAGCACAAGGGGAGAGTATGGTATCATCTCAGGTCGCCTAAATGACATTGCCTGGGACGGCGAGTCGCAGCGTGTCATTGCTGTTGGTGATGGTCGCGAGCAGTTTGGACGCTGCATCACCGCTGACAGTGGAAACTCTGTCGGCGAGATCATTGGTCACTCCAAGTCCGTCAATGCCGTTGCTATGAAGCCCCAGCGACCATTCCGTGCTGCCACCGTTGGCGACGATGGCAACATGGTCTTCTACCACGGAGCCCCATACAAGTTCAACAACAAGAGTGCTCAGCACACTGGCTTCGTTCTCGGCGCTGCCTACTCCCCCGACGGAACTACCCTGGTCACTGTTGGAGCCGACAAGCGGATACAGCTCTACGACGGCAAGACGGGTGAGCCTACCAAGGAGATTGGTCAGGGCGAGCACACAGGAAGCATCTTTTCTGTGTCATGGTCGCAGGACAGCAAGAAGTTCGTGACGGCCAGTGCCGACCAGACCGTCAAGCTGTGGGATGTTGAGGCGGGCAGCGTCATCCAGAGCTGGAAGTTTGGCGAGGACGCCAGTGTTGGTGATCAGCAAGTCGGTGTCGTCTTTGTCCACGGCCGGACTGATGGACTTATTATCAGCCTGAACCTTGAGGGTCACCTCACATATCTTGCCGAGGGCAAGTCGGAACCAATTCGGGTTGTCTATGGTCACAGCAAGAGCATTACTGCCCTGGCCACTGGGTCTAACGGCCAGGGCTCTGATATTTGGTCTGGCAGTGTCGATGGCCGGGTATACCATTGGGACGTCAAGTCAGGCATTGCGAGTGTGGTTGATGGCCAGACACATACAAACCAAGTCGCCCAGGTTGCGACCGTTGATGGCAAGGCTTTCAGTGCTGGTTGGGATGATACACTGCGAATCATTGACGAGTCAGCCAAGACGTTCCTGGGAACTTCGGTCAAGCTGCCGGCGCAGCCAAAGGGCGTGAGTGCGTCCAACGGTCTCGTTTACGTCGCAACCTACTCTGGTGTTTCTGTCTACTCTGGCGAGAAGCTGGTGAAGGAGCAGAGCTTGGACTTCACCCCGGGTGCCATCGCGGCATCTGGCTCCCTGGTTGCCATTGGAGCTGACCAAAACTCGGTGCGCATCTACACAGCTGGATCTGGTGGTGCGCTTGAGCCGGTCAAGACCCTGACCAACCCTACTGGAACCATCACAGCCCTGGCCTTCTCCAAGGACGGCTCTCATCTGGCTGCCGGAAACAGTGTTGGCAAGATTTATGTCTACAACAGTGATAGCTGGGACCTCGCGACGGACCGCTGGTCGGCCCACACTGCGAGAGTCACCTCGATCGCCTGGGACGACACAGGTGCCTATGCCGCGAGCGGCAGTCTCGACACCAACATCTTTGTTTGGTGCCTGGAGAAGAGGAACCAGGGAAAGCGAATCAAGGCTGCCAATGCTCACAAGGATGGCGTCAACGGTGTTACCTGGGTCGAGGGCGGCAGGGTTGCCAGTGCAGGAGGAGATGCAAACGTGAAGATCTGGAACGTCCAGAATTTGCCTTGAGGTCTATAAACCCCTAGACTAGATCGGTCAACTTCCATGAGCAGACGGAAGCCGGAGTTAACTTGAGATAAATACAGTTTTTGATAAAGATCCGTTTCAGGGGTAACGCCCCAACTCCAAAAACATGCCACCCAGATAGTATATATAGATACACTGGCCGCCTTCGCCGCGCTGTACTTCATATGTCGAGAAAGCGTCTCAAAAGCCCAAACGCCTAGTCGTGGGTCATGGTTGCATTCTGTTCCTTGGCGACCTCATGAGGGGCAAGATCCCAGAGGCGCCGTCTGTCGTTTCCCGCCGACGGCACCTTGTTGGGGGGCCAGCGAGCCTTGTTGTCCTCCCACAGGAGCTCCACCTTATGCATTGCTTCCTGTAGATCGTCCACACTGTTTATTGTAAGGTGATGTTTGCTGCGAGAGGTTGGACAGAGGCGTTTGCATACCTGCCAGTGCTCATGATGGCATACCCCTCCTTTGAGAGATGCTTCGCCATCTCGGTCTGGTGATCATTCAAGAGCTGCGTATTGGGCACCACGATGATGGGAAGGCCCAGCTTCCAGGCGTCGAGGATAGTTCCAGTTCCTAAGCTTGTGAGTTGCCACATTCTCAATATCAACAACGCCCGTGAAACGTACCCGCATGTGAGATGACGAGACCGAGCTGCCGCTTCCCGTCCAGAGGCTTGCACAGTGTCATCTCCTCTTTCATGAGATTTTTTCTCATGTCAAAGATGTCAATATTGAGGCCTCGGGGAGCATCGCCCTTGCGGGCAATCAACTCTTTGCTTGCCCAAGCAACATCTGGTCCGCACTGTATGTGCAGCTCGGTGAAGCCCTGTGAGACCAGGTACTTCCAGAAGATGGGATCGAGGGTGGCTTCGGTGAGTTTCTTGAAGCCGACGGTGGCGCCGACCGTGACCAGGCAAAACCGGCCAGTGGGATTTGAGTCTGAAGTCATAGGCTCGATTTTGACAGAAGAAAATAATTCCCGGTGAAGGAAATGTGAAGTTGATGAGAGTGCATGTGGTATAAGAGGGAGAGAGGTTATCTCGGTGTTAGCCGAAGCTTTTCCACGGTGAAGAGGTGAAGAGCCGTCAAGAAAGTGGGATGGCGAAACTTCGGCACCCGCCAATGCCCGCGCTCCAAATTTTTGAAAGCTTGCCCACCCAATTCCCCAGACGGACGACAATTCGGCGCCGCCATTGCTCCCCTCGAACGACTCGCAATGGCTTCAGCTTCGGCTGCCGCAAGGCTATGTGTTTTGGCGTGCCGCAGGGCGCCCCGGCTTCAACAGATCCCCCGCTCCCAGCAGATCATTCGGCAAAGATCCGTCCCCCAGCGGGCATTCGGCACCTCGACGATAAGATGGGCGCGTGAGCGGGAGCAGCAGGAGCAGGAGGGTGAGGAGGAAGAGGAGGATCTCGGGCCAATTGAGCTCAAGAAGCTCGAGGCTGCGATTGCAGAGGCCGCCACCCCAGAGGGCATGAAGCAGTTGGATGAACTGGCCAAGGAGAACGGCTACAACACGATCGACGAGTACCTGGAGACCGAGCTGGAGCGCAGGCCTGGTTGGGCCTCGGAAGACAGGTCCCTTCAGGATGAGATAATGAAGGATGACCGGGGAGAGAGGCCGAACAGGCAGTCATTCTGGTTCGACGAAGAGGATCCCGAGACCAACACCGAGGAGCTGGAGGAGTTTGATGAGGACGACATTACTTCCATGGCGCACGGAAAGCTCGACCAGATCCGAGAGATGCGACAATATGACAGATTGGCCGTCTGGGAGTTGCCCCTCCTCTCAAGTGAGTGAATTCAATCCCGAGTATGAGACCTGGGAATACTGATGCCATATAGAACTCGCCAAGCCATTCGTCCCTCCTACCGATAACCAGGTCCTCCGATGGAGGTACACATCCTACATGGGTGAATTCCACCCCGCCGAGAAGAAGGTGGTGGTGCAGTTCGCCCCCGACGATCTGAAGCTCACGCCCGTGCAAACCGAGAAGCTCAAGAAGCTGGCCGGACCCCGGTACAACCCGGAGATGGAGATCATCAAGATGAGCTGCGAGAGCTTCGAGCACCAGGCGCAGAACAAGCGTTACCTGTCGAACCTGGTGGACGACCTCATCGCCGCGGCCAAGGACCCCAAGGAGACGTTCGAGGACATCCCCCTCGACACCCGGCACCACGAGTTCAAGCCCAAGCCGCGCTTCCCTAAGGAGTGGCGCATGTCGCCCGAGCGCCGCAAGGAGCTCGACGAGTATCGCCAGCGTGCGGCCATCGAGGATGTGCAGCGGGCCGAGGGCGGGCTGCTGGTGGACGGCACCCAGGCCATCGACGACTACCTGATGAAGAAGACCCTGGAGGACCAGAAGAAGCAAAAGGTTGCCGAGCTCGTCGCCGCGCCCGTGAAGAGCGCCGGCGGCAGCCGGGCGAGGAGGTAAGGGGCAGTCCCCTCGCGAGGGATGACGTTGTATTATAGTCACGCTAGATCTGGGCGGGGACATGTACAGGGAGTTGAGCTTTGTACGATGTAAGGTTTAAGTGGGCATTTGACAAGATATGCATGTACATTGAGCCATGACAAGTAACGACTGGTCCACTCTGGATATTGATGATGTGACTTGGGGAACAAACGAGGCAACCTTGCAATTGAGAAACTGAAGCAGCTGAGTTTGGGTACGTCGATCTCAGCTTGATTTGGACACCAGCTAGTCTTGTGCTACCCATGACAATGGCTTATGATTGTTGAATAGAATCAACGACTTCAAAACCCAAGTAAACAGGATATCTGGTGCACAATCGAGGGAAATAGAAGCTTCGACCAGAACTCATGATGATCTGACTTTCGAACAACTGCTGACTAAGAGTCATCATGACAATGAACTCAGTGAAGCACATGATTTATTACCTTCCATGTAAACCTAGCTCTCACGAAACTGACACAAGATAACTTACTCACAAGGGAGAAGGAATAATCGAATGGAAAAATACGCATAATGAAGGCCGAACAGACTGTCAACATCATCATCTTGGGGGCCCCTGCCGCGGGCAAGAAGAGTCTGATACGAAGGGTGAGTTGACATGACAAGACAAGAGTCTCCTCGGGCACCATTCGAAACCTGCAAGAAACTCAGCTGCTGACATTATATATGCAGTACTGCATGGACGTCTTCACGGACCTCTATGATCCCCTTACCGAATCATCCGGCGACAGTCGCCTTGCCCTCATCTCGGGTATTCCCACCAACATCAACCTCGAGCGCATCCCGTCGACCTTTATCCGCTCGGCACCTGAAGCCAAACGAATCGCATCCGAGGCCGATGCCCTGATCCTACTGTACGCCGGATCCTCAGTGGAGGGTCTTGAGGAGCTGCGGCGCATCCGGCTAGAAGTCCTGGCGCCGCACCTGGGCTCCGACGTCCCGCCCACGGCGGTCGTGGCGAGCAAGGCCGACGGTGCGGCGTCGGAGGGGTGGGACGAGGGCGTCAAGGGGGGCAGGGAGCTGGCTGTGCAGTTGGGGGCCAAGTTTGGGGTTGCGTCGGCACTTTGGGGGGATGGGGTGAAGGACGTGGTGGAGGAGTTGGCGGCGAGGGTGTTGGAGAGGAAGGGAGTTGGGAAGCACTAAGTATGGGGAGAGTTTGAAGAGGTAATAGTTTGTGTGTTTGAAGAGTGGTGGAGGCAACTCGCTAAGCTCTTAAAAGTTCGATTGTCAGCATGATGACGCTGAGGTGGAAGCTATTCCCATGGTTGGCACAGCACGACTTATTACCTAGGTTACCTATTCGATACCAGCAACTCTTGCAGTTCCGACTCACTTGAATCTTTTTGATCAGCTTTAGTATTGGGGTTATTGTGTGAAGCTTGCTTTGGCTGGGTCCTGGAAGGGCTATTGCTTGCCAGTTCAATTTGGCTTGTGGTAATTGTCAATTAACCTGGACGCATTGCTTGATAGGTAGCCTTGATAGATAGTGAATATAGCTGTACTATTGCCCCACACAGATATGCAACCGCTTTCAGGTCCATTTGAGCAAGGAAGAAACTTGATCAATTGCTGGGGTGAGTGTGAGAGCGATGGTACTAGGGTGAGAGGCATAAAGGGCCATTACTCGGGTGGGAGCTATTTGTTAGTGAGATGAACCCTGACTGCACCAATGTATCTATCCAATCGCATTGAGACTGAACAGTAATTAACTGCAAGATGGGCAATGAATTGATTGATGATATAAAATGTTGAATACATTGCCAAGCATTGATGCTATAGCAACTGTATGATGGAGCAAAGTCTTGCTTGTGATGCATCTGTTGTGACTAGCCAATGACTGTACCCCAGCCTGTCAATCTTAACCTCTCTTCTCGTTCTCAATTGCAACTGCTTCCAACCCAAATCAGAAAGTGACCGACAATTCAAAGTCGCATCCTCTTCTCGGGCGCCCGTGGACCCCGTGCCTCGGCACGTCTCAAACACGTGGACGCCTGCCGAGGCGGGAGTAGGTTCCATCCCAGGATGAGACCCAAGGGACAAGGGCACGGAGTACTATTTCGGACGAACATGGGGACATGAGTTCATCCGTGTCATGTCTTGACCCCTCACCTCATCTTCTCCCTCTTTCCTCCTTTTACTGTGAATCTCCCCGCGAACGACGGCTTTAATATTATATAAGTGTATCTGTCCCGATCGATCGGTCGGTCTGGGGAAGCTTGTTCTAAATCCTTTCCATTCGGTAATTTTTCGTTAGCGCACTGTACTGTACGCGACGACACGCTCCGACTGTGCCGCTTGATTAGGAGACACGCACGCTTCTGGTATCATCAGATTCATCACCTACAATCCTTTCCTTTCCTTTGCGACACTTCTTTTCTTTACTATCCGTATACCCTATCCTATTTGTTGCTTTTCTTATATATCTTACCTATCTGGACCCACGAGGCGCGCCCCTGCCAGCTGAACTGTCGCCGTAATCATCCTCTCAACCAACCACATCTCAACATAATCCACCACAATCACAATGGCTGACAACACCCCGACCTCTGTGATTCCTCCGCTGGAGCACACGGCACTGGAGGATATCCCTGCCAAGGTCGATCGCCTCAGAAAGTCCTTCAGGGCCGGCCGCACCAAGCCCCTCGAGTTCCGCCTCGTCCAACTGCGCAAGCTCTACTGGGCCCTGGTCGACAACACCACTCTCATGCAGGATGCCCTCCTCAAGGATCTCCGCAAGTGCAGGTTCGAGGCAACCTTCTCCGAGATTGACTGGTGCAAGCGGGAGTGCCTCGACACCATCAAGAACATGCAGAAATGGGCCCGCGACGAGCCCGTCGTCAACGTTCCCCTCGAGTTCCGCGCCATGAAGCATCGCATCCGCCATGAGCCCCTGGGAATCGTCCTCAACATTGGCTCCTTCAACTTCCCCTTCCAGCTCAACCTCCCCGCTGTCATTGGCGCCATCGCCGCTGGAAACTGTGTTGTCCTCAAGGCTTCAGAGTCTTCCCCCAACTGCGCCATGGTCCTCAAGAAGATCTTTGACGATTCACTGGATCCAGAGTGCTATACCTATGTCAACGGTTCCCTCCCTGAGACTCAGCGTCTCCTCGAGGAAAAGTTTGACAAGATCGCCTTCACTGGCGGCAAGACAGTCGGCACGATCATCGCCAAGAAGGCCGCAGAGACCTTGACTCCGGTCCTCCTCGAGCTTGGCGGCCAGAACCCGGCTTTTGTCACCAAGAACGCCAACCTCAAGCTTGCTGCTAGACGATTGCTCTGGCAAAAGGTTCTATGTGCTGGCCAGGTCTGCATGTCTCACAACTACATCCTTGTCGAGAGGAGCGTTCTGTCATCGTTCCTCGGTGAGCTCAATGGCCAGCTGCGCACCTTCTTCCCCAAGGGCGTCAAGAACAGCCCAGACTACACCCGTATCGTCAACATCGGCCACTTCAACCGCCTCAAGAAGATGCTTGACTCGTCAAAGGGCAAGATCGTCCTGGGCGGTTCTATGGATGAGTCTGAGCTCTTCATGGAGCCGACAGCTGTCCTGGTCGATGATATCGAGGATAGCATGATGGTGGAGGAGTCTTTTGGCCCCATCTTCTCTATCATGGCATTCGACTCTCTCGACCAGGCTATCCAGATCGCTAACCAGGTCGACCCGACACCCCTTTCTCTCAACACCTTTGGGTCTGATGCCGAGAACAACAAGGGTATGAACCTCCTGCTCATCCTTTAGCATAACACTCAACTAACCGTTTCTAGTCCTGGAAAACGTTACCTCGGGAGGTGCCACCTGTAACGATTCCTTCTTCCACAGCCAGATCCCCCAGTCCCCCCTGGGCGGTGTTGGCCAGTCCGGAATGGGTCACTACCACGGCTTCTACTCGTTCAAGACCTTCAGCCACCAGCGCGTCATCGCCCAGGTGCCATATTGGGCCGACTTCCTTCTCCGTATGCGCTATATGCCCTACTCGTGGCCACACCTGAATCGACTCAACGCTTTCGCCCCGAAGCCCGACTTTGACCGCAACGGCAACAAGACCAAGGGTCTCAAGTATATCCTCGCCCTGACCTGCGGCCTTGGATCGAGCAAGACAAAGGGCGCTCTGTTAAGGTGGGCTATCCTCGTAGCATTGGCTGCGATCCTGGAAGTTAAGAGAGGCACTGTGAGCCAGTTGCTCACACGATCGTAATTTAGTTGATTTCTGCAATTCGTCCGAGTAAAGCAAAATGTTGAACGAGAGCTTTGCTGTGTACTTTTTTTTCTTCTTTCTTGTTTTTTGCGAACACTTGTCCCGATGGCTATCGAGTTCATTGTTGGTACCTGTACAGTTTCGTTGTATAATAGCGGCAAATTGTCCTACCCATGGAGGTTTATAGTATAACACGCAGGCTGGTGGATGTCTGGCCGAGCAGGGGAGGGCACTACAAATGAGAACTTGAAAAGCTAGGTATCTTTGGTTGCACTTAATCCTTTTATTCCACCTCGTAGTCCAACATATTTTAGTGACCAGTCAAAGTTGCTGCCAGACGGCGTCCCTTGTCGCCACCCAGATACAGGTCGTCGTCTGTAGATTCCCTTGCCAGATCCACGGCTTCGCTGTAGCCCCTTGTAACCATATCTTCATCGACCTTGAGCCCGTTCTCGACAAGAGCGAGGATGACACTGCGGATCCTCGCAATCTCACGCATGGTCGACACCTCCATGGGGTCGTTCTGGCTCGAGTAGACCTTGCTGCTGACGCTCTCCTCCATGCGGTTGATGCCGGCAGCCTCAGCAGCAACGTCGCTCTCAATGTGCTTGCTGATCCAGATGTACCCGTTGACACCGAGCAGCACGTCGACCTTGCCGCCAGCGTTGGCCACGTCCATGGTCCAGACCTGCCTCTTGGCGCGGACGACACCGCCGCCTCCGCCAGTGCCCGTGACGGAGACAAAGACACCGTTGCGGAGCTTGCCGTACTTGAGACTGCGGGTGTGCAGACTAGCAGCGCCGTCCTGGTGCAGCTGCTGGACCTCCGCGACGACGAGGTCACCCTCGGCGAAAAAGCTGCGAATCTGCAGCTCGTCCGTCTCGGTGCGCTTGCGGAGGATACCGCCAGGGAGGTTGATGGCCGAGATCTGGAGGATGGCGAGCTGTGAGGCGGCCACGTCGACGCGCCAGCGCTTGGCCTGGACCTCGACGATGCGGCCGACGACAAGGTCTCCAATCTCGGGGGTGTAGCGGGCGCGCAGAGGACGCACCGATAGGAGCTTGTTTGTCTTTGTGAGGGTTCCAGCGAGGGAGGATGTGATTGATGATGAGCCAGAAGGGATGTAGGTGCCGTGTCCGCTTTGTGAAGAGGTCAGTATCAGATGAGATTTGAAGATGGAAAGGCTTACCGCATCCACTGGGGATTCGACGTTATCACGCTGCCTGGTGTGAGGATGCCATCGCCGCCAACGTCCGCGCCGCCCTCAGAATCAGAGTCAGAGTCTGAATTGGCCGCTGCCTGTGGCCTTCGAGGCGCGGGAGGCTGAGGCTTGAGGATTGTGATGGGCATTTTGAGATGAGAGGGAGTGCTGAGGTTCAGCTGCTCTGGCCGCTTAGCCAGTAGGCGACCGTAGATATACTCTCAGTATCTAGATCTTAAAAGCACAGGATGATAATCTCCTGGTGTAGTCCGTCGTCAGTTTTAGTTGTTGCTGTCGTGTCGTCGGTGGTTGATGAGTTTGTTAAAGATTCAAGGTGGGTCCTCCAGGTTGAGATTTTAGTCTTTGCTAAACGGTTTGAAATAAGAGCTTCACATGAGAGAGCCAGCAACTTGAGCGACAAATAAAAGCAAATTTGTCCCAAGAAAATTAACACTTAATTGCTAATATCAAATTATAACTTGGATAACGAATTCGAAAATTTTAATTAATACCCTTATGTGCGTTGCTACAGTCTGCCTATGATCGGCATCCACGACATCCTCATCCATCCCTAACGTCTCATCTCACCACTATTGAAGTCACAGAGAGGCTTTGCAACCTATCAGCCATCGCCATACAGAGGCTCCCACTAGAACATTCATATAAGAGCTAAAACTAGCGTTTCCTTGGGAAAGATGGTGTTTTCTCAAGACCAAATGATCAAGGATCGGTAGCTTCATGGTTCACATTACATGAAATGAGATACCACACCTCTTTAGACCGTTTCAGCCCACACCTCTGAACGCCTTCTATGCAACCAGAAAATGCTTTTGATACATCGAAAATCTCAGCCAGCACCAGTTTCTGGTCACTGATGCCCCATGAGCTCGAGAGAACGCTGCTGCAAGAGCTGCTCGCAGGGATGCCGGATATAATATACATGCTAATTCAGACGGAGTAGAGTTCGTTTCGAGTCGTTTCGAGATCGTTTCAACATCACTTGAGCGCCCTCCACAGCCCCATCCACACGAGACCGAGGGAGATGGTGGTGATGCCGAGTTTCCGGCTCCTCATACCAAAGGGGGACTTGCTCTGGAGGATCAGGGCCTTTTGCCTCTCGAGCTGCGACATTCCCGAGAAGTAGCTGTAGGCAGCGAGGCCAAAGAACGCTCCGCTGCCTACGACGGTGTTAGTCCAGTGTCCCGGCCGCTGAGGAGTCGGGGCGTGAGGGCCGATGGCAAAGAACTGACCAATGACTTTGCAGGGCAGGCAGTCGTCGCCTCGGTCCTGGCGCAGGATGTCCTCGAGCTTCTCTGGCCTCTCCAGAGTCTGGACCGTCGGAATCTTGTCATCCCCTGCCATTTCGGAGGTTTGTTGTTGAAATCGAGGGGGAGTTGGCTTTGGCGATGGAAGTTATCACAAGCTTCAACTTTTGAGAGTCGCGTGATGAGCAACGTTGATTGGACGATTTGACCTTCCGATGGCTGAGTAATCCAGGGCCAGGGTCCCAACCAGTTTCGTCATTGCCCGTCCCGCGCTGGCGCAAACACACATCAGTAGCTCTAGCTCATGCTTATCGTGCCAGCCAACGCCTGAGGGAGGTGTTGGTCGACACCATGAACGGCGTTATTGAGGCGCTGCACATTTGCGATGACAACCGGCATGTCTTCTACAGCCTCGCTTTTATCCTTCTAGCTAACGCTGTCTAGTAATCCTATCCTATCTCATACCTACGCAGGGAGGCCGCTCTCGGCAACCCATCTTCTACCCCTCTACCTAGAACATCCCTCACCGCGGCCGAATCTCATCTACCTCGCCAACACAAGTCCTCCGACCCTCGTATTTAGTCTGACCCATGCGAACCTCTTGTTCCTCGTCACTTCATCGACCGAGATCGAGCCGCTCCTCGTCTTCGAGTTCCTACACCGCGTAATCGATGCCTTCGAGGACTTCCTTGGCGCGCCGCTCCTGGCCGTCAAGATCGAGAATAACTATGACATAGTCGCTCAGATATTAACTGAGATGTGCGACTCTGGCACTATTAGCACGACAGAGCCCAATGCCCTGCGAGAAGTTGTGGAACAGGAGGGATGGGTTGGTAAACTACTAGGAAGCATCAACCTCCCTGGGTTCGTGTGCCAAATCTACGTCAAAGAGAGTCCAACACTGACAAGCTACTAGGAAAGCGCCTCTGAGCGCCAACTTCTCAAACTCGAGCTCGCCATCTGTGATCCCTTCGAATACACCCGCCTTGCCATGGAGACGAGCGAACGTGCGACACACGTCCAACGAGATGTATGCCGATGTCGTTGAGACTCTGTCGGTTACGCTCGCGCCCTCAGGAAGGCCACTTGCCGCCTTTGCCAACGGTACCATTGCCTTTACATCAAAGGTGTCAGGTGTACCGGATATCACCCTGACTCTGACGAGCCCGTCTGGAAAGCACAATCTCGGAGGCATCATGGAGTTACCAGTCTTTCACCCTTGCGTACGGCTAAACCGATGGAAGGAAAGGCCAGGAGAGCTGAGCTTTATCCCACCTGACGGAAGATTTATCCTGGCGGGCTACGAGGTGGACTTGCTACCCTTTACTAGCGGGAAGAGCGGAAGCCTAAGCTCTAATAACCTCAAACTGCCAGTCAATATGGAGGTAAAGACTGGGCTCGGGGCTACAGGATCCGATTTCGAGGTTCGGTTACAAGTCAACAAGATTCTAGGCGCACCTTCTCCGTCCTCATCAGGTCAATTTGGAAGAGGCGGAAGTGGTGGCCGACTGGGAGGACCACATCCAGGATCACCAGGAGCGCCGCTGATTGACGATCTCACCGTCACGATCCCACTACCGACAGACGTTAGGAACTTGTCGGAAATTCGACCTAGCAAGGGCGACGCTAGCTTCAACCCGGGGGAGAAGTTCCTGGAGTGGCACATTCCGGCAAAGGAGCTCTCGGGAGGGACGTGCTACTTCGGGCTCCGGTGTACCGTCGTGGGGCCGATCACAGGCGAGGATGAGGACGGATTCGACCCCAACGGTTTTGGCTTTGGGACCGACTACACGTTCGACGGACCTTACCAGAGCGTGCCGGTGGCCAAGACGGCGAAGGACAAAGAGGGCGCCAGTGATGATAGGGACGTCAAGAAGATTGCGCAGAACAAGATCCTGATGCCGACGTCGGCATCAGTGAGCTTTTCCGTCAAGGGATGGTTGGCGAGCGGGTTGAAGGTAGAGAGTATCCTTCTCGACACGCGCAAGAGTAGGGGACTGGGAGAGAGCGTCAAACCGTACAAGGGGGTCAAGTACTTGACAGTGAGCAAGGGAGGAGTGGAGATTCGGTGCTAGGCGGCGGTGTTGCAGGCGGCAGCAGACGGGACGGAGGAGCATCGGCGTCGTGGAGCATGACATGGCATGGGATGGGCTCATGATGTTGAGGAGAGCGCCGCCGGTAGAAACATGCGGATGCGGGCCAATGGCGGCACCTGGAGAGGGTGTCATGAGCACGAGACAAAAAGAAAGCAGAATGCCCCCATGCTGCATGAATAGAACGGACTAGTCTCCGAGGAAGACGGAAGAAAAGGAGTGACCCAATGCCAGCAAAGCAAAAAGCAGCCGTGGTAGATTCGTTCACATAATGTTAAACAGCCGTTGGCCCATGGCGCGCCGTGGAAATGGATCTCGGAGGAGGCGCCAAGGAGCGACGGAGATCCGAAGCCGCACGAGGTCGGGGCATCGGCTCTAAGTGTGGGGCGAGACATCCGACCGCTTGCTACTGCCGCTGCTGCGCGTCTCCAGCGGCCGGGGGGAAACTGCCTCGAGGTGCGTCAACGGCTTGCGGCTTGCGCTGGCATTGCTATTGGACGCTGTGCGTTGCAGAACATGCGCTGGACAAAAGGGACCGGGCCCCCGATTCCGATGAATTCCATGAGGTCAACGAGGTTCCATTTTGATTTTGGGGGTTGAAGAGAGGATCCGAAAGAGAGAGGAGCACCCCTCGGTTCCCCCCTGCTCCTGCCGTCAACCCCCAATCCCAATGCCGAGAGTGCTCCTTCCCTCTGGTTGCTGTTAGTGGCGCGCGAGTGCAACTTGTAAGTGACCCCGACGTCACGCAAACTGGAAGGTCCCGGAACCCAGACCCAGGGTTTCGGTTTCCATTCCCTTTTGTTGAGCGGGCTATCTCGTGACTTGCCTTTTCCTCTTTCCCCTTCCTTTCTCTTCCCATCCCTCAGCCGCTCAGGGAATTGGATCACGACGGCGGGCTTCCCCAGAATGAGAGCGTCAACCCGTGCGTCTTGACCTCTAACCCGCCGTCCCCAACGCCGTTAGACGGCCATGGAACGGCTCGCGACGACTTCGATGCGGTGCCGTCGCCCTCTCACAGGCACGAGACCGTCGCTACTATCACAGCCGCTCCTGCGACAGCCGCAACCACGGAGATGGAGGTCTACACATCGAGGCGGCACCAGGACCGCTCTCTTCTTCCCAGGCCAGGGCGTCCAACGGGTGGGCATGCTAACGCCATGGCTCGAGGCGTTCCCCTCGACGGCCTCGCAGCTCCGCGATGAGATCGACGAGTATATGGGCTACAAGCTCTCCGACATCATCCAGTATGGGCCCTCCAAGCTCCTAACCGAAACCCCCAACGCCCAGCCCGCCATCATGGCCACCTCCATCTTCATCCTCCGCATCCTCGAGCGCGAGTTCGGCTTCAAGGTCACGGACCACTTCGACGTCACACTGGGCCACTCCCTCGGTGAATTCGCCGCTGTCGTTGCCGGCGGGTACATTTCCTTCCAGGACAGCCTGCACCTGGTGCGCAAGCGGGCCGAGGCTATGTCGGAGGCGACGCGTCAGGCCATCGAGCAGTACGGCGGCGAGTACGGCATGGTGGCCGTTATTTCGCACCCAGAGCACATGGAAAACCTTATCAAGGCTATTCGCCAGTTTGTCGGCGTCTCAGCCGAGGACATGGACGATGTGCCGCCCATCGAGCAGGTGCTGATTGCAAACATCAACAGCAAGAACCAAATTGTCTTGAGCGGCAACATCGAGCGCATCAAGACCCTCATCGCCCACCTCCGCCAGTTCTTGGGCTACGATCCCCGCGCCGTCCGCCTCAAGGCCGACAGCCCCTTCCACAGCCCGATTATGAAGCCGGCCGTAACCGTGATGCGAAACCTGCTCAACGAGGGTAGCCGGGTCAAGGGTCGTGAAAACGAGGACATGGTGACATTCCCTGGCCAGCTGCCGATCGTGAGCAATGTGTCTGCGCGGCCCGTATGCTGCAAGGCCGACTTCAAGGATCTGCTAGCTCGAGGCTGCCTCGACACGGTTCGTTGGTGGGAGAGCATCAGGTACCTCGATCAAGAGGGACGGATTCGACGCTGGGTAGGCGTGGGGCCTGGCAAGGTCGGGCGCAACCTCGTCGGAAAGGAGGTGGGTATGCGCGGTAAAGATCTAGTAAAGGGAGGAGGCGTATGGGCGATTACAGACCCTTCAGAAGTAGAAGAGGTTCTAAAGGGATTAGAAGACACTGCTGGCATCATGGAAGATGACGAATATTCAGAGTAAAAAGGACGTATAAAGCAAAACGTCCGGGGATCGTGTACGAGTCTGGAGCGTTTTCATGAGGTATTGGGACCGGGCCCGAACAACGGGAGGCTTTGGCATGATTTTGGGGTTTGGTTTCTGGGTGTACGCTAGGGAAAGGCTGCGTGCAAAATACGCAACTGGCGGGATCATTGACGAAGCACTTTTATAGCATCTTTATGGATCAGATTATCCTCCCAATTATCGAGGTAGAGACGGTCATGGTATGGTCATGGCTACGGGTAGTGATGAATGAGGGTCCCGCCTCAATGTTCGGTTTCAGCCTTCCAAGGGAGCTAAACAGAGACATTTCCGACTTCAGACCTTGAAATTCAGATACCAAGTAAATGCCTACATACGCAAATAATAAGATACATCTCGCAAACGGTGAATTTATTTGCGTCCATCGGTGGCCGAGCATGTGTAAGTGGGGTTGCGCATAGACGAGCCATGAGGTTGGATGGATATGGACATCGCCAACTAAAGCTGCCAGCTTCACACCAAGCAAGCTCCAACACTCAGGCTTCACCTCTCTCAACATCCGACCTCCGACATCGCACCCCGCAACCATGTCTACCGCGATACCTTCAATCGCCTGCCTCGGCGTCATCGGCCGTAATGTGAGAGACTCCCTCAGAAGCAAATAAGCACTATCGAACTGACCTCGTTCTCCCAGAACAACCCCCTCCACATCTCCATCTTCCCCTCGCACGACCCGGCAACAAACAACTTCACCCCGATCCGCACCCCGCTCCAGTTCTCCCTCCTCCTCTCGTCCACCATCGACGTCTTTGACCTGCGCGCCCGCAACAACGCCGTATCGGGTGTCGGCCTCTCGGGCGACTTTGGCCTGCTGCACGCCGTCGACGACCGCCTCGCCGCCTACGGCTTCGAGACCAACACGGGCGTCCGCATGGTGTGCGTCGTCGACATGCGCGGCCGCCGCGTCGACGGGAGCGCACCCGTAGCCGCAGCCTCACGGGGTGCCGCGGCGGCTGGCCTGCGCGACGCCGAGCTCAAGCCTGTCTTCCGCGCCATGCAGAGCGCCTACGTGCGTCTGTTGCAGAACCCCTTCTACGACCCGGACGAGCACGCGCCCCTAGGTGGACGAGGGGGCAGGAAGATTACGAGTCGCAAGTTTGCAGAGGATATGAAGAGGATAGGAGAAGGCTGGACACCCGGCGTGACGAGTCTTTGAGTCGACTGTTGAGACGGTGTATGAGTAGACCACAAATACAACGGGGGGCATGGCGTTTGGAGTATACCATGGTGGGATATCCGGTCATAGACTACCTAGAGATCATCATGCATGTGTGGGCAGTATATTACTTTGAGAACTCTTTATACATCTCTGTTGCTTTTCTTGCATGGCTTGCATTATATGTGTCGTGTTATATGTACCCAACTTGCTTCTCTCATATACGCCCCCAGACCATGAGATGCTGAGTCGTTCTACGGGCTCTTATCGTTCTCAGTCTTTAACTGCTCCACGCTCCATTTCGATAAGCCAGCCATCTCGTCAACCTCCAGGCTCTCACCCATTCCCTCGCCCATGCTGAGCCTGCTGGCACCAATCTGGTGATCAATGCGCTGAGAGACAGGACCGCCCTCCCAGTGCCGAGCGTCGACGGGGAGAGGCTGCCACCATTCTCCCGTCCTCGCGTGCCATTGTGCGCTACACAACTCCCACAGGCGAGAGATGGCGCGCTTGTATGCGAAGCGCTCGTCTTCTCCGGTAAAAGCACTCGTGTTGCTGAAGTTGACGGGCTTCTTCTGCAACCCAAAGTCCGAGTCTTGGTCTGGGTCGTAGGATGATGTGCTCGACTTGGTGTCGTAGTAAGCGACGTTGGGTCGGAAGGGGGACATCTGGTCCTGGTAGACTTCGGCAATGGTCTCAGAGTATAGATCATCAGGCTCATCAGAGTTCCCAGGTTTTCCAGATGCCGAGCTCTTCTTCTTGGGGAAGAATAGAGTGTCTGGTGGGTTCCGAGCCCTGATGATCAGCTTGCACCGAGCCTCGTACAAGGCATCTAAGAGTGTGATGAACCGCCTGGCTTCGTTCTTCTTCTCGTGTGTCAGAATTGGAACGTTGTCGATGATGAATGTGTGGTATGTGGAAGCCATTGTGATGTAGTCGGCAGGCCCAAAGGACTCAGCGAGCCTCTCGAAATCCCAGTATACATATCCGTTGTAATGCTGAGGAGTCTTGATCTCTCTGCCGTACACGACCACGCTCGATGGCTCCCAGGGCAATGGCTCAGGTCCAGACCACATAAGTGCTGCTTGTATCCGCTGCTGCCAAGAGCCATCTTCGTCAGTCGACAGGTAGTAGTTGACCGGTTTCTTGATGGCTTGGTCGGGCTTGTCTTGAACGACCTCCTCCACTGTCGTCACTTCACCCTCGATCGCATCTCCGGCCAAAGTCACAGGCGCTTCGGTCTCCTCTCTTCTCCGCCAGTCTCGAGCCCCCTCCATCTGCCAAAAGTCACACCTGGCTTTCAATACCTCGAGGAAGTTGGCAAAGTCGCTGGTTGACCCGTACAGCTCGCCTCGGGCCCGGACCGAAGCCCCAAAGAACTTGCGAATGAGGCCCTTGGACGGGGCAGGCGTATAGTCAACACCAGTAGCGTTCTGAAGCTCTTCTGGCATGCGGTTCGAAGATGCGATGAGGACGCCACCCAACTGGAAAAATGCAATAAAGAGGTGGTTGAGAATCTTGCTGGCGGCCCTATCTGGGAGTTGGAACTCGTCGAGGAACAGGATGGGAGATTCGTCGACGAGTTTCTTGGCCACCCACAAGATAGAATAATCGCTCTCGTTATTTGTATTTCCGAAGTGTGATTTCCGGTGGTGTTCGAGCTGCGAAATGATGTAGAGCATAAAGGTGTTGAAGTGCCATCTCCGCTTTCGCTCCGTGGGGAGGCCATCGGCAAGCAAGTCGAGAAGCATCGACTTTCCAGTGCCTACTTCGCCCGAAAGAAACAATCCCTTGGGAGAGTCAATCTCAATAGCAGTCTCATGGTTGGTGAGAACCCGAGTCAACGCCAGGCTCTCTCTCCCCTCTGGTGTTGTTAGGAGATGCTTGAAGAGCGGGTTGCGCCATATTGAGTGATTCCGGAGCGCGAGAATGTTGCCGTCGTCTTCATCTTGGTCATTTTTCGGCTCAGTGAGACGAGCCACCTCTCTTAGTCTCTGACGGTACTCAGCCTGAGGTGAGTAGTCCTTGATGCGGTGGTAGATCTTTTGTAAGTGCCAGGCGAGACGATGCTGAGCCGGGTCCGGGGCGTAGAGACCAGCCGCCACGCGAGTCTGATACTTGACCAGCGGATCAGTGATAACGACGGCGGTCGAGAAGCGCCTCATGTTTCAACGCCGGTTTTGTCAGAGGTGAGTTATTTGATCTGCGGTTTGCCTGGCCAAGGTAGACATGGCTTGGGGGTCCCGGAACCCCCTCCGAAAACGTGATCGGTTAGATCCGGATTGGGAAATCAGGAACAAGAGGGCGGTTAGTCAATTCAATTGGTGACGAGTCCAGGAGGAGAGTGGGCGTTGATCGGAGTTGTCGACTTGAAGTTGTGAGGCGAATGAAGCGTCGAGCGTTGTAACTGGCTGATCTCGTGAATTATAGGCCCGAGGTTATCAGATCTTGAATGCGGCGGAATACATCATAGATTGTGTCTAGGCCAAGGTCGGACAATTAATCCGAAGGTCCTAGGGACAGTCACATAAGAAGAAAGAATTCAGCCTGCCCTGCCTAGACATAACAAGCCTCAAATGAAAGAAAGTAGTCAAGCCAATGCCCAACAAGAGTTGCCTCTCGATCTCGAGTGAATGCACTGGATGAATCAATCGCTGACGGCTTGTCGGTTCTGTCGCTGACTTGAGGTATCGATGAGCCGAAAGTACGCAGGGATCTGTCAACCAGAAGCCTTACCCAGCCTCAGCTCCGACTAAGGCAAGGTACCGCAAGCTCAGAGGTACCTCCGCACAGAGGCTCTTCACCACGCGATCTGAGGTGGGGCAGAGGCTGAAAGATACCGGCTCTGGTTGGTACGTGCGCGACTGAGCAACGGGAGCTTTCAAGGGGTTTCTAGGCATTGCCAGCTCAGCGCAGCATCTCTAGCACCTCCCCAGGAGGCACCCAAGACCGCTTCCGGCCAATCAGAGCGCGCCAGACCTCACTGTAGCTAGGCGACCGCCCTGTCCTACCCCCGTACTGGGTTGCTATTCGATTGGCTCCTGGTGCACGCTTCGTCACTGCAGTGCCTTCTCAGGCTCATCCCAGTTTTCCATCGACTTTTTAGCTCCCCATCATTCAAAGTCACCGCTCACAACGATCACGGTCCTTGTCACGGTCATCCTCACGCGGCGAAATGCCTCTATGATCACGAGGCTGATTCCATCGCCATCTCCCTCGACACGTCCCGCGCCGCACTCAACCGCGACATCCTCCTTTCACGACATCAATACTCACCTATAGACGAAGACCCTGTTCGCGATCCGCCCAAAATGTTTTCCCCGTCTGTCGCCGAAGGTGGCCCGGCGACGGCGACTCGTTCACGCCGCCGCCAGCGCCCCTTGAGCTCTGAGAATCTCGCACAGCAGCCAAAGGCGAAGCGACCGCGGATCCCGCTGACGGAGCAGACTTTTGTCAATCCTGACGTCCCGCAGCAGCAGCAGGAGATGATCGAGGTCAAGACCGACAAGGTCGCGACTCTGCCTACGAAAAACAACAACATCGAACCCGCTGAGAGCCTCAGCCCCGTCCTGCGCAAGGAATTGAATGTCCGTGCCAAAAAGGCCAAGCATGGCGACCGTGCTGCCAACAAAGGCGATGGCAGTCTTGTTTTGGTAAGGGCCAGACTATTGTTCTCTTGACGCCCCCAAGCTGACCATCCCGTATAGACAAGTACAAATGCATATATAGTCAGCAAGCTTCCAGCTCTTCCCGATAAAACGCGCGGTGACTGGTCAGGTAGGTTTTTGCATCGCCAGCACCTTGCTCAAGTATTCGCTCACTCTCGTCGTCATAGGAAACCAAACCGCCGACATCTTTTCCTCTGGATATGCCCTCAGCCTTTACCCTGCCCATGCCCTCGTTTGGCCCTACACCTCGACGTCGCAATCCCCCGAGACCTTCACATTTCAACTACCTTCAGCATCTAGACCGAACGATCCCCTTCCTGTAGGATGCCTGGTGTCACCCTCCGCCGCGTCGACGGAACCTGGCCTGGTCGTGGTCATGGCCGGGAGCGGCAAGGTCGTCTATTGGGAGTCCATCTCGAGCGCAGCTACCTTTGCCTTTATCAAGAAGGATCGTTCTGGTGTCGAGTACACAATTTCGGGAATGCAATCCGGAGAAACGGTCGTCGCCATTACCAACGCCGAATCCGCCGGCTTCATCCTTACCTTTAATTCTGGACGTCTCGCGTACATGAACGTGCGCGACAGCTATGGACGACCATCCATCTCGGTCCAGTTCTTGCGCAGCAGCCTCTCGCCCACATCGAGTGGAATTTTTGGCAGCATCCGACATGCCTTTTCGCACCTGTCACTTAAGGGAGACATTGCGGCAGTCCGCGCCGACCGATCTGCGCGCATGGGCGAGAGGAATATTGTGGCGCTGACCGGAAAGGGACGTCTTCACGCCTGGAGAGTCCACCGAGGAGGACACAACGAAATCATTGGGGAGGCAGATGTACGCGAGAGCATTATCGATGCGCTCCACGAAACCGACCCTGCCTCTCGAGAGTTCCCTGAAGAGTCTTTCGAGGCGATTGACTGCACCTACGTCCCTAAGGGTCTGGAGGCCAAGTACCATGACTTGAGCAGATTGAGCGAGGCCATGGCAACTGACGACACTTCGGTGCAACATCTTCTGATCCTCGTCAGCCTAACCCAACGAAGCACGGCCCGCTATGCCCTGGTTGAAGCTATTCTGACACCCAGAGATTGCCAAATCGGCATGGTCCGTCCTATCACCTCCTACACTTCCCCGATATCATTCTCCGACATCACACCTGCGACACGACCCCGTCTATATCTCCCTCGCCCGGCGCTGGTCGCCTTCGTTGTCTTTGACCGCGCAACCGTCATTGCATCAATCGCTATCCCACCACAATCCCCCGACTCCCAGCTTCAATCCGACAGCCACGTGCTCCCTGCATCCTTCGAAGACGTTGTTGACTTCCGTGAAGACGATGTACACGAAATCATTGGCTCTGGGTTCGAGGAGATGGCTGCGGTGTCGAGCCACGACGACAACCGACTACATCGTCCCAAGACCAAGAACCCGGCAGTGGTTCTGATGGTTCGGGGCGCTGGTGTGGTTCGAATTGTGACGACTGACGTGGACAAGTTTGCTAGTGACCAGCCACCAAAGGTGTCGGCAAAGAGCAAGCTTGAGCAGGCAGTCTTCTTCGGCGTGAAGCAAGATAACCCTCTGATCTTCGACGGCCGACAGGAAATCAAGTTCTCCAACGAGGAGGTTGCCCAAGCTGCTCTTGAGATCAGCCACGAGATTCTGAGCTCAAGCACACCATTTATCTCAACCCTACCGGCTTCCCTGGAGGACAACCTACGCGCCAGATCGAATGCGCTCGAGAGGTTGATGTCTCAGCTCAGAATCTTTGGGGCAGACCTTGACCGTAAGACGCGATGGAACCTGCTCTACAATGCTGAGAAGATGCATGTGGCTATTCTGCTCTGGAAGCGTCACGAAGCTTTCACTGCAGCTCGTCCTCCACAAGACAAGAAGAGTCTCATCGGCTCGATAGTCGAGTTTATTCACCAGGACCAGAAGCACAACCCCGTTGCTAAGATTGGCGAGGTTGACCGAGTCCGCCACTGGTTCATCAACGATGTCTTCCGTCTCGAACTCTTTGTTGCTTGGGCATACGAGGTGATCAAGACCCTGTACAAGGACCACCTGCTCGACGATGCCAAGGTCAATGTCATGATTTACGAAGCTATCCAGGTCAACACCTGCACGCACGTCGCGGCTCTCGATTTCCGAAAGAACAACCTCAGTTTCTACGGACTAGGATTCGAAGAACTCCGCATGGGTATTCTACGCGACGGTTACGAGGATCTTCCTGAGCCTTGGACTGGCTGCCACTATGTCGCAAACAACCTCAAGCGCCTCGTTGATCTCTCGGACCAATGGGTTATGAAGCACCTGGGCGCAGACGAGTCTGCCAAGGGATCAAACCAGCCAGACCCCAAGATCATCGCCAAGATCTTTGAGGAACTCCCTACCGTCACCGATGGAATGCTCACCTCTGTGCTGGAATATGCCCGTTGGGCTTCGACAACTCCCGATCAGAAGACCATGTCCCAGCACTTCGTCAAGGTCTATCAGACAGACCGATTCGAAAAGCCCCTTGCCTTGGCGCGATCAGGAAAGTGGGAAGAGGGTGCGACTATCGCGGAGAAGCACGAATGCCTTCGCGCACTGTCGGTCATTTTGCTGGATCACATTCAAGAACTCGAAGTTCGACTCGCTGAGCCTGGAATTTCTTTGTTGGAAGCGCAAAACCTTAAGCGGCTTAGGGAGAGCAAGAAGGCCAAGCTGGAAAGCAGCTTTTCCAACTATGGCCAGGCATTTGCCTTCCCAGCGTACGAATTCCTTCTTCAGAAGCACGGTGTTGAGTCTGTTCTGGAGTTCGATCTGGATAAACTGGGCTTCAAGACACAGTTCCTCCGCAGCAAGCCAGAGCTGGCACGAATCTCATGGATCAATGACGTGACCCAGGAGAACGATGTTGGTCACGGCGCCGATACTCTTGTGGACCTGGCTCTCACCAAGGAGCAACAGGTGTGGAACAAGAAGATCGAGTTGAGTCTTGGAAAGCTGGCTCTTCTGGCCGAGATGGAACAGAAGGAGCTCAGCAACAACACCTTCAAGGTCAACTCTGACGAGGCGCGTGTTGACGAGAAGCTCAAGAAGGTTGACAAGGAGTTGATCGCTATCAAGATTCAAGATCAACTCTACAACCAGATTCTTCCCAGCACATACGATGCCGTGGATGATGCTGCTGCCCTCAACTTTGCGATGGAGGTTCATAGCATGAACATTCCTCGCCGTCAGAAGGCACAGCATCAGATCTTTGAGGACGGCATCAAGCGCCTCCTCAAGCACGAGGCTCTGGATGCCATGACCCTCATCGACTTGCTCACCCTGGTCTCACTCAGACCCGAGTCGCGAGAGGAGACTGCTCATCCGTTCTGGCTGGCCCTCAAGGTGGCTGAGAGCAGCTGCCACCGTGACGAGGTCAAGGAGGCCAAGAGGCTCATCTGGAGGCGGTTGTTTATCCGTGACGACTGGGCCAAGATCAATGATACCCAGCTAAAGGATGACCGCGAGGTGGTGGAGAGGCTAGCAGATACCGAGCTGTATGCCATGTTCGTGGACTGCATCAATTTCCGTAAGTCGAATACCTTGATTCTAGATATAGAATTGTTACTAACGTATACACAGAGGATGCACGAGAGCCCTTCCGGTCTCTGTCGCCCCAGGAGGCCCTGGGTTCCTTTACTGAGAACCTGGACCGCCGGTTCCGTGACTTTGATACTTCGTTCCGGGCGAAGCTGATTGATGCTATGAAGTATGAGGATAAGCTCCTTCATCAGTACATCGAGAAGAACAGGCTTAACGAATGGGCTCGCACCACCCTTGAGGCTGCCCGGGCTGAAGTCGACAGTAACATGGACGACGCAACCAAGAGTGCAGCTGCTCCTCTGGTTCTCGAGGGTGACTCCAAGGCTGGCTCTCTCTTTGAGAACGCTGGCAAGCCCAACGGACTGGCCGGAGGAACCTCCATCTTTGCCTAGACTCGACCTCAGAGAGGTGGCATTTCATTCCCTTGTCTCATTTTCTACAACTATTCACGGCGTGTACTATAAACCAACGGCGCCCACGAACCCGAGGCGGGCTGCCCACGACATCAGCACAACAGGCGTACACTCATATCACTTTCGGACCTACTCCTCCTGGACCTTGAACACAAGCTACAAGCAAACATACACGTGTGCAGAAAAAAAAAGGGGGTATTTTGGATTGGCGGGGAGAAACAAAGTGGTATGGTCTTTCTGCGTTCAGGGAGGGGGAAGGCATATGTCTTGTTAAATTTGATCCTTTTTTTCTTCTTTCATGTTAAAGTAAAGTCTTGCGGGAAGGGGGAGGTTGAATGGTAGCATCCATCGTTTTCTTTTTGATTTTGGGAATGGGGGGTAGGGGTTTACTGGCTTTACTCGCCTCCTTGGGGTGAGAAAGGAAAGCGGTTTTTTTCTCGCTGTGTTGATAATAAAAAGAGATTCACGCTGAGCATGCTGGCTGTTGGCATGCGGTTCAACTATTTTATCCATTCCTTTGGTTTCAGTGATTGTTGTGGCATAGGATGGTCAGAGACTGAATTTGAACATCACGTGGAGGGAGACTCGATGGACAACAATCCATATTCAGTGACAGCACTTGATGCAATCTTGATCATTTCGGCATTATGTACATAACCCATACGCCACATCATAACCCCGGCACCCGATTCCATCTTGTATCGGGTCCGACATCACTCCTTTTTGAACCCCCAGCCAAGACCATATCATGCAGGGAGGGAGGGAGGCAGCTCTGCAGGCGATGCCCAATCCAAAAACCCGAAATTCATACTCATCCTCATTCGGCCACAAACCGGAGCCAGCTCGGCCGGGGGAGACACAGAGATGGGCTCCAGCTACGCAGCCGCGATATAGCACCGCCAAGATTCGCACGTAGCCGCCCGCGCCCACAGGGCAGAGGACAGCTTGTCGAGCGCGGGTGGGGCAGAAAGGAAGGGAAACGAAGAAGAAACGCGGGGCTGCTTAACCCTGCATCTTTCTTCGCTTGCCGACCTGGGCGGAGAAACCAGTCTTGATAGCAGTGACACTTCGTCGGGAACCGCAGTTGTTGCAGGTGATGAAGTACAGACGGTTCTCTCCCTTGTTGAGCTCTGTGTCGGGGGACTTGCAGGTCTTGCAAGTGACGTATTCGACTGGAGAGCATGTGAGCAATGGACCACAAAAGTGAGAAGGCTCATAGACTTACTGATGTATTTTCGGACAACGTTCTCAATCTGCTTCTGTTGGAAACGACCCTTGATAACCAGTCTTCGGCTACCGTCGACGGAACCGCTGGTACCCAACTCGGCAAACAGGTAGGCGGTGACGTGCTCCTCGGTTCGCTTCATGCGCTTGCAGATATCGGCAATGTTGGCAAAGACGGTTTTTCGGTTGCCTTCGCGCATGCACTGGGGAGGGGGGATCTTGTAGCTCTTGGTGCCGCTGATGGCGTGGTCGGGGTTCTTCTGGGCGAGCTGGCTGAAGAAGCGCTGGAGCAGCATGCTGTAGCCAATCGACTTGGTCTCGTCGTGGGCCCAGATGCCGGTGCCCTCGTCCATGTCACCCTCCTCAACCTCCTCGGCAGGCTCGTCGTCCTCCTTCTCGAGAGCCTCGAGCTGTTCGGTGAACTTGTCCTTCTCGGCCTTGGAGCTCTTCTTCTTCTTCTTCTTCTTGAGGGTCAGGTCGAGACCGCCATCCTCAGCGGGGGCGGCATCATCCTCGGCGGCGGGGGCGGGGGCGGCGTCGTCCTCGGCCTTGACCTTCTTCTTCTTCTTCTTCTTGAGCAGGGAGAGGTCGAGGCCACCGTCCTCGGCCGGGGGGAGCTCCTCGGCGGCTGGGGGTTGGGAATCAGTAAAGGATTCAAGGGCGGCAGAGAGCGGCGGCGTACGAGGCGTGTGGGACTGGGCCGTGTCCTTCGTTTCGTCGGTAGCGTTGACCATGGTCACGGAGCCGTCAGCGTCGACTACGACTTGTTCGTCGGTAAAGGCGACTGATTTGCGGGATTTGCGTTCGGGAAGAGCCTGTAAAGCAAGAGAAGGAGAATTCACGTTAGTATAGATCGCGGTGGAGGTGGAGAGTGGATGTGGTGAGGTTTGGTTGTGTCGTGGTGGAAGACAAAGGTTGGTGGAGAGTGGCGGTTTTGAAAATGTGACTCAGTGGAATCAAGTCATAAATGTCAATGTCAACCCGCCGGCTCTCCCCCCAGAAATTGGTGCAGAACAGTACGGAGGTACTTTCGCACTTGGTGTGTGCAGTTGCAGTGAGTGGGCAGCAAAACGCAGAGCGCAGTGACGGTGGGGTAAAGCTGATAGGGCGCTGGTTTTTTTTTTTTGGAGGGGTAGAAAGCCCAGAGAGGACAGCCCTTGGGGCTTTGACTGGGGTGCTGGGGCTTGCATGGATGGAACTGGAAGGATATGGGCGTTGTAACTCACCACCTCGCCATCCATGGTTGCGTGAGGCTGCTGCGCGCTGTTGTGCTGCTTCTGCGGCTGGCGGCAGTTGTTCCGGATTTTTGGTTGTGGTGGTTGTCGCAGCCGGTCTTGTTCCTTTCTGGCCTGGCCTGGTTCAGATCGTGGATTTGAGCGACTGTCACGACTGTAGTCTGATCGCTGACTTGTTGCGCGCCGTCGCTGCCGTCGCTCAGAGCGTCTTGGGTGAAGCTTGTTGCGGGTTTATGAGTGCAAAGGGAAGTGAGTCGAACGTCATGGGCGGGCCGAGTGAGCCAGATACCTTAGGTACCTATCTCCAGCGAGGCGCAAGCAGGCCAGCCGGCGATAGTGTCACGCGCTATATCACGTGATGTCGGACTTCGGAGCCAATCACCTCAGTGAGGTACTACTGGCAGCTCCTCTAGCTAGCTCCGGCCCCGATGCGACTCCGGCCGTTGACGACTCCTCGGCTGTGACACGGGCATCTCTTTGCGCAATACCTTCCAAGTTCTCGTTTCGTCGTGTTTCAAGCATTTCGGGACTCGTACCAGCTTTGTTTGAAACGGAACCCCCGCAAAGTTGCTTCCCTGTAGCTTTGCTTGGCTCATGACCAAGGAGCTAGCAAGCTACCATCGTCCGAAGCAACCCGTGATCCGAAAGCCCGCCCACCCTCAACCATCGTAGCTCACCTCGACACGGCCTTGACATCTTCATTCCTTCGACCGCAATCCTCCCTTGCGTCGATCTTCGGATATACTCGATACGATCTCTCCCTCATCTCGGACCGCAACCGCCAACATGCCCTCCACCGAATCCCTCGTCGACCTCCATGATGCGTCCATCATGGAGGACAAGGATGATCTCGACTCTCTCCCATCTATATCCACAAGCGACATCTACTCTGACACATCCGACTCGGATGCTCAAGCAGAGTGGGAGCGCAGTCTTGAGCAGCTGCAGCTCATCCTGACCATGCTGGTCGTCCCTTGGATGGGCAAGTACTTTGGCCGGAAGTTTGCATACTGGAGTAGGTCCCCGATGACTTCTACGACGCCGATGAAAAAGATCACTAATGAAGTTCTTCCTAGGTTGGTCGCGATACATGGAGTGGGTGCACAATGTCGACATCCGATGGACAAATAAGAAGGCCTTCAAGGCGGCGGGAGTTGTTGAAACGGCGGCCACGTTATAGACGACATGAGACCTTAAAAGATGAGGGCCTGCGCTGGGCGGTTTCAAAGTAATTCTCGCCTTGTTTGGAACATGCATGGCTTCGACACGGTGTTTAGGTATTGGTTGATATGGGTGCGGTTTAACAAATAGATGATTGGGAACTCTACATCCGTTGACCATGGCATTGCACGAAGCTCAGGGAATGGTCAAGGGTTATCTATCATGGCCTTGATGCAGATATTGATACGGCTGATGACATCCTATGCCGGATAGTGACACATGAAAGCAGTCATAAAGTCAAATTTACTACATAATCATTACCCATCGTCCAACTCCTAGGCTGTGCATGCTTCTCTCCCGGCTTTTGTTACAAAAATTATCAACATGTAAAGATTCCTGCTATAATGAGGCACATCCAAAAGGCCTCGCTGCTTCTGGCATGCATGGCGCGATCCATCTCTCGTCCATCATGATGAGTGGTCCTGCTCATCTATCCTGTAGTGGGCGTACATGCCCGTTCCGAGCAACCCCGGACCAGTGTCACCGAGTGCCTGCAGGCATGTCGTTCCCTAGCTAATTAAGCTGGTCGATGATGGATGCGTCAAGCATCCATACCCGCTAGAGAATGCGCACGTATGTTCTTGGCGGCGCATCACTGTATTGTTGTTTGGCTGGTGTTGAGCCATCCATGTTGTTGGCTTAGACACCGATCTGGGACATGCTTGGCCTTGAGCCACGGATGGAGCCATAGGTGCTGCGAACGTCCCTAACGGTGAGGAACAGGCTGCCACAGAAGGATCCGAAGAGGAACCACATGAAGACGGTGCTGGCCTGGAGCTCACGACAACGCTTCTCGTCGCTGCCAGAACCCCACGCGATCCAGTCGCCTGGCAGAGCCTTGGGGTTGATGTCTCCGCAGTCCACAACACGCAGTTTTGCTGCAAGAACGATGGCGGCAATAAACGTGAAGAGAACGACACTGCCGTCGAGGACCAGTTGTGCGACAGGCTTGTCGAGGACCGAGGCAAAGAATGAGCCGAGTCCAATAATAGAGACAATCCAACAGACAGCAGCGACGAACATGACAAAGTTGACGGCGGCAGTCGCTGTGCCAGCGGCATCAATGTTGGATGCGATTACGTTGCCGGTCACAGCTGTCAGCAGGAGTGTTATAAGTAGCTCGAATCCGCGAAGGATCATCTTGACGAGGTTGTACCGCATGATGGGCAACGGCTAGCGGGTTCGCAAGCTATAAAGGGAGCTGACAAGATGGCAACGGCAGCACTGGGGCTGCCAGAGTTTAGGGGCTGCAGGAATTCGAAAGCGTCGGGGTCACTTTGACGTGGTCGTTTCGGTGGTGTGTAGATGTGGTGGGCGAGCGATGACGTTGGTGAGGCTGGTGGTGATGATCGACAGCAAGATATAACAATTGACTGTGATGGAGGAGCTTCCAAGAAAAGATGACGATGTAGCTAGTGAGGCTGCGACTCGGTCGAAGGAAGAATGTGGAGATGGTTTAACGGGATGATGGGATTTGGGACTGGTAAATGACTTGTTGGTGATGGGATCGTGGTTGAGCGCCTGCGCATTGCCTGAGCAACCGTGGATAGCTTAAAATGGCAGTTGAGCCAGGGTCAGAAAGTGGAGGGGTTGATTAGACCCGCGACCACGACTACTCTTTTATAACGCCTGGCTTCGCTTTCCCTGCACTCATTAAAAAAGCCCCTCTCTGGAACTCTTTCGATCAGGCGCATTCTAAAACAGTCTTTGTTTCTCCATCTTGATTTTTTGTTCTGAAGACAGGTTCCAGTTGACTCGGGATGGCCTCAGTTGTCTTGCGTGGCCAAACAGCACAAAGGGCCGGCAACAGGCCGCATGTCCGTTGGAAAGACAACAGGACTGCTCCTCGGCAATGCAACGATAGGCTGCCGTTACTTGGTGAACGTCTATGCATGCTTCCCTCTCGTAACCGCGCGCGCATTCGCATTCGCCGCGCAAGCTGCTGAGCCATTGCCTGAGATTTGACATGAGTTGATGTGCCCATGTGCCCCTCCATGCTCCTGCCCTCTCATGGATTGCGTTGGCAGGTGGACCAGCCAAACCCCGGAAATGACAATGACGGCGCTTGCTGAAGCCGCCCGCTCCTGCCCTGCACCGCACCAGCAACAGGGGTCCCGTCCCTCCTTCCCTTCCCTCTGGGTTCCTCCTCCTCCGTCCGCACACAGAAGCCCCCTCCCCCTGCAAGTATGCCATCGATCCCGTGACCTCCTTCTCCATGGAACTTGAACCTCCATCCCAACAACTTGGCTGCATTCCTCATCGTCCATACCTCCCATCTTCTAGAGGGCTTCGCAAGGCTTGATTAAGCCTTGGTCAAGCATTCGCCAAATGCTCTCGCACGGCCGTCGCCGGCGCCCCGCCGCAAATTCACTGAATCGAATTGCTCCCTCCCCCGGAAGAGGCACCAAACTCGCCAACTGCCGTGCGCCATCCATCTCTCTGGGTCTCGTCGAGCCCACGGACAGCTTCTGCCCTGTGTAACCATGCATACCTGCATACCTGCCTGCCTACTGTTCCTGCTATCCTCAACTTTCTCTTCCAATCACCTTGGCGACATCTCCGCGGCTCCCAGCCCTAACAGGCGCCAGAAACTCTGGCCCTACCAGTGCCATCTCTCGACTCGGCCGGGTCGAGAATTGTCGTCAATGGAATGGGGTTGAAATGGCACAGCCCCCAAGCCTCCCCCACCAATGAGGCCCTATGGCATCCAATTCTCACGATCCCGCGTCACATCGCAAACTCTCTCCCGGATCCCTGGTTCGCTTCTCACGTTAAACTTCCATGAGAGGAACGAATCCGTCTAGACGGAACTTGCCTCCCGACCCGTCGGCTCCGGGTGTGTTGCGTGTGCTTGACATACGCAAGCCTCGCTCAACTCGAGAGTTTCCCGTGTCATTGCCTGCAGCTGTCAAGTCAACAAGCTTCAGGGCATCCAACGACGGTCCCGCGCTTTCCAGGAGACTTTGGCTCTAACTTTTCCATCCCCAGCTGAAGGCGCCTGTCACGATGATTAGGCTTTGGTGTATGTGCTGGATGGTTCGTCTGCCGGGTCGGCCGGAGCTCGCCCAGTCAACCTTATTGCTGTCCCCCAGCTCGGGTTGCGCCAGTCTCAAATTCCTGTCGCGGCTGCTTTGCCCCAGCTTGGCAGGCGAAACAACAGATCCCAAGATCAAGCATTTGAAACCAGGTGCCTGTTACCCGCGGCCCGTCACTCGAGTCAGGAACGCTGCAAAGAGTTCTTTGTGTCGTTGCCACAGGCCGCAATTCGACTCGGGGATCGACATGTTGATTGTGTCCCGTCTGCCGGATCGTGATGCCGATACTGGGCCGGGATCAAACTTGACCCCGAGAATAGGGATGCGGTGAAGATTGCAAGAGATGGTTTCACAGAAATGTCGGTCTGCAAATTCTCATTGTGGCTAGACAAGGCAATGTCAGAAGACACGCCCAGCTCGATTTGGCAGAAACAATGACGGCTCCATGACTTTCATGGGCAACGCCCGTAATCTGTCTGGGCGCCATGCCTTACCCACACCATCCTCGTCTCCTCTTTGAGATGCCGAATCCCACATCTCTAGAGGGTGCAGTGCTCACCGCTCCTGAGCCCCATTGGACATGATGACCCTTGTTGCAGCTGTCAGTGTCATCTCGTTCCCGCTCGAAATCGGAGTTGCTGGATAGATCCGCTGTCAGTGATGGACAGGGGTGTTGAAGAGCCTCATTAACCACAAGGGATGTAACGTCAATGTCGAAATGTCTTGCAGAGTCAACATCACGACAGCTTCTTACATGGTCAAACACTTCAGAAACACCGACGTCACTCTTCACCGCTTCTCAAAGGACCCCAAGCGGGAATGCTTTCCACGTACCGAGCCACCGGCTCTTGCTCAAACTCTGTTCAAGGTCCCCTTTGCCAGGAAACCAATGGCTGTCGCCAAAATCGCCAACACGAGGCAGTCCACCCCGTCGGGTCCTCGCTCCCAGAGAGTCGGAATATTCACGCTCATCTCCACCATGCTGGGCGCAAACCTAAGCTGTGAAGCCTTCTCAGCCAAGGTTACGCCCTTCCCTAACCCTCCGAGCCTCTTTTCCGCCCTGTTTGGTGCCTCGTATGCCATGTACCTGATACTTGGGGGCTTCTCGGTGCACACCCTCTGCGCCAATCTCTCGGCGATCGACCCAACAGCGCCGTGAACCGAACAATGTTTGTCTAGCGAAACGCTATTTGCCCACGCCCTTCTTCGCTTTCGCCTTCGCCTTTCGCCGTGCCCTTTTGGACAATGCTTCGGGAAGTGGCACCACCGGCCTTGCCTAATGAGGTGACTTACGATGCCTCATCCGGCAGTGTTCTAGAAGCCAACGACCTTCCATACCTGATTGCAAGATATTGCACGCCTCTCCACCTATTTGAGTTTCAACATGTTCAACTTACCGACTTTCTGGGCTACCCAAAAGAGTCACCGCCAGTTCAAGTTGGCACAGGGGTCCAAGAACCCGGTTCTGGATCGCGCAGAGAGGGTCCTGTGTCTGTTGGGAATGGCGTCACACTCAAGAAATCAGGAGAGATGGAGATGGAGGCCGTTCGCTGCCGTGTTTCATGTTGCAACGTCGCCGTAACGACGGCTTTACCAAGCCTAGGTGGAAGACCAAAGCGCTTTAAGACTGCTACAACAGGCAAGGCAACAAAGAAATGGCAGAGCTAGCGCTGCCCGTTTGGTCAACGGCATCATGAGACGTTCCCAAAGAGGCGGCCTCTCCCCATCCCCATGTGGAACACAAAGGGAGAGTCGACTCTAGGCCCGGCCAAACGGTCAATAATCGAACCCATCCCGTAACGCCTCTGCTGCTATTGTCGTTGGTTCTAAACCTGTGGGCGTGCGGTCCCAGAGCCTTCCTGCATGAGCCCATCGTTTCAAAGTTTGGGCCAGTCTCTTGCCGCGGCAATCCAGGAACCTGCAATGCACGACGCCCCGTGATTGTCCAAAAGAGGAACCATTGACGGTGACCGTCATGATGAGCGAAACCCTGCCGCGACGCATGATGGCCCTTTTGGTCTTCGCTCCTCCCATGGCCTGGATATAAACTTTCAGGCGCAGGCGCCCTCAACGTCCTTTTTCCGGCTCGAGGATGCTGTTTGGGCATTTGTGATAAGGGGCTGTCATCAAGCATTTGCATCAGCGGCTCGCCCACAAACTCTATCCGTTTCCCTTGCGTCCAAAACAGGGTCTCGAGAGGGGTGCTGGTCCAAGCACAACTCCTATTCGGGGTGCTATTACCGCATGATGCTGACACAAGGGCTGCGACTTGTGCAACATGAAGCTATGATGCGTCGCTCCCTCTGAACGAGGCCGTGACGGTGGCGGGACGTTATTGGAGACGGCGCTGTGTTTAACCAGTGCCTTCTGGCCAGTAGCAGCGGCGACTAGAGGAAGCTCCTAGTTGCCCTTCAAAAGGCTTGTCGACGCCTCGGCTCGCGATAGTCGAGGTAGTGCCTCGTCTAGGCTTTTGGCTGTCCTATTGCTGAGGGCAATGGGAAATGATCAACACTTGTGGAAGAGACTGAGCCGTCGGTTAGGTCAAAACACATACGAGGCACGCCGCACTCGATATCAAACGCTCTACCGGCATCCCATTCCTCTCGAGACCGTGCAGATCCCCCGCTATGATCACCGCGATTATTCCATAAGAGCATTACCCGTGGCGAAGCTATTGCCATGATATGCAGGCACATGTGACAGCTGTCTGCATCTGTTGCGGTGTGCATCTGCGGTCATCTCGGGTCCGAGCTGCGAGTCTACAGCGTTCCAGCCCGGTGCCATCGACCCTCCTTCAGCGGCTATCAGGCGCAAAAGCTCCGAGGGCTCCTGTAAGCGAGATGGAACGCCTGGAAAGCTTCGCAGACCAAATTGTTTGGCCGGTGCCACTTTCTGTGTTCTGCTCAGAATCACCCGATTTTTCGGTGCCGTGGGTGTTCTAGACGCGTTCCAAGACGTGACTTAGGGTTGGGCGGGCCCCGGGTCCCGTGATGAACGGGGGCGGCGTAACGGCGGGGCTGCCGCCGCCGATGTGGACTCGGCCGGAGCCCAAGGTTCGGGGGTCAGTCCTCGGAGGAGGTCCGGATTTGAGCTTGTGGTGTGCGCACGAGCAAACGCCTCCAAAGAAGCAAGTGTCTAGAGAGGAGGGCCAGTTTACTGCCAAAGTCCATGTCGATCAATGCGATGCGACGGTGATGTGGTATAAAGTTAGGCAACTGTCCGGATTCGGTCGAGGGGGCTTACACTTGGACGTTGATGATAGTGCCAGGTGGGTTGCAATTGCTCACAATGACAATTGTAACGAGGCCTCGTGGTGGAAATATCGCAAGATACACGTCATTGTGCGGATTTGACATGATGTGTAAACTCATTCTTGGAATGTCTGAAACCAATTGAGAAGTAAACTTGAGATAGACAGTTGTCACGTGTTGTTAGAGTGTGATGCCCAACCCGCCTCACCCTACCAATCATGCCAAATATGGCATCTCAGTAAAGCCAAAAGACAAAGGTTGGTAGTTATAGAGCGAGCAGGGTCAGCTGGGGCAGAAACAGTCCCAAGTCCAACGGCTGGAATCGCATTCACCATGACATTCATCATTGACAAGTAATTTAACCTCATAGCATGCCCAAGGGTAGATCAAGGCAACTCAGTCAGAGAGATACAATTTTACACACAATCAAGCCATCATGCAATGACATTCATCATCACTGGCAGGATTCAAAGTATGGGCATATATCATGTGATTTCATGTATTGCTCTATATGTGGTGCAGTGCTAATAATGTATAACAAATGCCAAAACAACGCTCTGTGGTATTTCTATAATACGACGATTCTTGGTAAATAAAAGGGGTGATGGGTGAGAAGTGAAGTGAAGTGGTCCTGGATGGGAGACAACCCGAGATGCCATGCAAGTCGTGAGCTAAGCCAAAAGAGGTAGTTCCCAGAGAGAAGCCAAAAAAAAAATCATAATCGTGATGACAAGGGGGGGAAAGAAGAAGAGACAAGATTACTACAATTTCGACTCATCAATGCCTCGTCTCGTACAGTAGCGCCAGGCCCCATGTGATGCGGCGGGCGAAAAAAAAGATGAGTTAAAAAAGAGAAAAATGACAAAGGGGGAATCAAGAAGTGTTTCCTGCTTTCTGCCCGCGGGCGGAGAATGCCGTCGGGCCCCATCTCGTGTCAGTGGTCAGAACTTGGTAAGCAAAAACGAAGTCTGGTACCGCCGAGAGTTGATGGGGACGCGTTTTTTTTTTTTTTTTTTTTTCCTTTGGTAGCATGATTTTGTCAAGGCAAAGGCGGCTGCCGGCAGCGGCCAGAGAGTCAGTCCATCGGTCCAGCGCAGAGGCCATGCGACGATAAATGAGTCGTCGTGGCTTCGGCTTGATGGAATGTCTCAGAGTAGTATCGTGAGGTAAGTTGAACATGCTTCGCCGTGTGATGATAGCAAGGTGTGATATAGTGGCAAGTCGAATGCACTGTATGTGATGCGTGAGAACCAGCACCAGCAACCAGTCAAGCCAAGTCAAGGTCAAGGATCCCCTTCAGGGCTGAAGGTGAAGGTGAAGTGAAGTGAGGGCGGGGGCATGATGTGCGCCCAGGCTCATTGCCAGCAGCGCCGTCGCAAGAAACCTTGGGACGATGCGACGACACGGCCACGAGTCAAGAAGGCGTGGGGCAGGCGGAGAGTCCTGACGAGCAGCTGAGACAACCATTCGCTGTGTCTCTGTCGAGTCGAGGAAACAAAAAGCCCAGGGGTGACATGATCAGCCTCCAGCTTTCTCTTCAAGGGGAGACCCCCGTATGAGGGTCCGTGAGACGACACGACCGAGGAACCCGTGGTTTCGCAGCCCAGCCCTGTGAGAGATTGAAGGAAGGGAGCCGCAGGAAAAAGTAATCAGCCATCGGGACCAGGGCAAGAAAAGGGCCCCCAAAACCAAAACCAACCCAAAAGCGAGGGCACCCCTGTCCCTCCAAAAAAGGCAAATGTCGTCAGGGACGCTTGGGACTGGGGCCACACGACACGGACGGCGGGGCGCCATGCGGATGATGCGGTGGCAGCCCCACTCAACGAACGGGCCCGGGAACCGGGGGTCTGCCGTGCAAGTGCAAGTGCTTGGTTCCATGAAGGGGGGGAGGGTCCAGGACAAGACAGTAAGTTCAGTAGCCGCGGAGTAGAGAGAGCATCAAACAGGGTTCTTTCTGGCAGTGCTCTCTCACACTCCGCGCTACAGTGCCATGACTCCGCTCCGCATGACTTGGTAGTGCTGTGTAATAAGTCATGAGAGGTTGGCGCGCAAATTAGTAACAGACCAGACGTGTCTGTTCCGTCCGTCCTATTGCCGCGGATATCCTCTGTTCTGCGTTTTGTTGTCTTGGCAGCCCACTATCCTCATCCTCCATAGTGGGGGTTGCTTTTTGTCTGCGGCCTGCGGTGAAACTAGCTTGAGCCCTTAGGTTTCAGCTATCGCTTCTTGGCCATCGTGGACGTGGCAGGCAACCAGAAAGTCGGGCATGAATTCCTAGGGAGGTTGGACTGGATGGCTTGTGGCGGCGGAGGCGAGCAGGGTGGTGGTTGAGTTGGCGGCGTTGGTGTATAACAGGTGCATGTGGCGGGTGATATAGACGGCCGAGGCGTCATATGGTTGAGCAACAAGAAAAAAAGCAGGTTGAATCGTTTTGGGTCCTCAAAATGGGCCGGTTATGCAAGAACAAGTTCGTGAAAAAGGAGCGCAGTAGCGCACGGGATGGGGAGGGTTGCCATGTGTAGACGGGATCCTAGCGGGCGATCAAGCGTGGGTGTTGTCCCAGTATCGCTTCCGGGCCTTCACCGCCGTCTTATCACCGGTAAACCGGTGCTGGAAGAAGTTGAAGACGGCAAACTCGTCTCTGGTCATGACGTACGAGTCGGGATGGGCCTGGACCTTGGCCCAGATCTGGGCGAGGGCGACCTCGAGGATCTTGCTGATGGTTGGGTCTGAGGAGCCGTCGGGGCTCTCGCGGGCAATCTCGAGGGCCTGGGCGACACTGGCATCCTGCTGGGAGCGGGCGTTGACGGCGGCAGCGGCGGCCATGGCAGCGGTGGTCGCCGAGTCGAGGGTTGGCGGAGGGCTGATGTTGGCAAAGTTGAAGTAGGGGATCTCGGGGTGAGGGTGCTGTCGTGGCGAAGAGTCGGAACGGTAGGGCATATAGTAGTAAGGCTGCTGGGACTGGAATTCCTGGGGGGCGATGGACAACATGGTAGGACTTGTATGTCTAATATAAGCCGGCGAGGAGGATGGGGTTGGGGTTGATGCAGGCGAGTCGCGCATGTATCAGCGAGATTTCCAGGCTAGGAGCTGGAAATAGAGCCGTGCAAAGAAGTGGGGAGACAGGATGGGAGGATGGGGAAGGGGAGGGGGGCGGCGAGTGGCTCGGGTGGGTTGACAGGCTGTGATGATGATGATGATGCCTGCTCGAGATCTGGGACAACGTCTCAAGTGGATCGAAGTACGACAGGGGGCACGAGGGAAAAGGATAATTTGGATGGGCGGGCTCTGTCCGGCTCGGGGATTTTGAGTTGGCGGATGTCTTACACCGACACCAGCACACCAAAATGAGGATAGGATGGCGATGCTTTGGAGGCTTGGGGCTTGGAGGACGAGGGTCCTGATCCTGGTCCTGGTTCTGGTCCCGGTCGTTGATCCTGGTCGATTTCTCTGTAGCCCTGGTTCAAGGCCTTGCCCTTGCTCTGTTCTGGGTGTCTTTTTCCTTTCTCGTCTGGTTGATTGGTGACGAGGGGCAGCAGGGATGGAGCTTTTTGTACGAGCGGGTCGTTTTGTGTGTGCGTGTATATCCGTATGTGTGTGTGTGTATTGTGTAGTGTAGACAGAGGTTGATGATTGTCGTTGGGCAGATGATGTAAACAAAAAGTCCAAAATGTTTCCAAATGACAAGGATGCCGGGGAACGATGCAGATCAATTGCGCAGCAGAAAAGGACGAGCGAGCACTGGTGAAGATGCTATGCTATGCTGATGCTGATGCTGATGCTGGTCGAAGGTGATGAGGATAGCTCAAGCGAGTGCTGACCCAGGAGTTCGGAGCAAACGGCTTTGTTTTATACCCAGCATAACGACTGACCCAAGAACCAGCATGACGGAACGGGGTCTCGGCTTCAGGAGCGACAAGCTCCCAACCGTCGAGCTTGTAGTGCCGGCACAAAACAACTTACTTTGTCGTCTACCTCTTGCCTCTTCCTCTCTCTTCGTCCACCCTTCACCGCGTCGCCAGCGTAGAGTCTCTGGCCCTATGCCGCTGGCTTTTCCACTTTTTTTTTCTCCTGAGCCGCCGCCTCCGCCGCCATAGGTCATCACCATCGCCGCCCCGGGGCGCGAGGTTTGACCGCAGGGGCGTGCGTGTGTGTACGCGCCTGTGTGTGAATAGACGCTCTTCCCAAAGTGGTGCAAAGCGGAATGGCGCAGAGGGGGCAGCAGGATGGAGAATGGGAGAGAATAGAAAAAAAAGGGACCACAATCAAATCAAACCAGGGGGTGCGACGCAAAGTCAAATTCACAGGCCCAAGGTCGTGAGTACAAGTCTCGGGGAACTTTGGGTGTATGATGGACAGTTTTGGTCTGTTTTTGAGTTTGGATTTCTCCTTCGGGCGTAAAGGGAGTGTCACCAACAGCCCGTGGGGCCTGGAAAGGGTATTGGGCCAGCCAAACAAGGCCTACACCACAAGATTCTGCTCCGTACCGTATGTACGCGCGCGCAACAGGAGGGCGGGCCCAGTGAGAGGGAAAAGCGACGATGCCAAAGTCTATTTGCACCGGGCGGCCAGATCAACAAGCTTCAAGCTTGGCCCCCCATGAGATGAGCCCTGGTTTGGTCCGGCCTGACCCGGTCCTGTGAGGCATTCTTTGTGGTCCAGCACATGAAGAAAGGGTGCGAAACGAACAGCAAAGCCCCCCCCTTGTCGGGGTAGATCTGCTCGGGATCTGAAGGGGGAAACGGTGGCGCGAAACAACACGCTTCGCATCTCTGACCCGCCTGGGATATCTCGATAAAGCAGTCACCGGTTCCTCTTTTGGTGACACGGGCTGTCGACAAGCAGAAAGCAGCCGCCATGACAGTTGTGGCGGCATGGAGCAGGATGACGACGGCATTGTGTCGCTCCCCGTGCCGGGCTTCATTCAACATTAACGTTTGAACGCGAGAGCTTTGATGTGTGATTCGGAGGTCCAACACGGAGATGGTGGAGGCCGGAGACTGCTTGTTCCGTATAATGGTCCGGAGGACATGCTAGTCAGACAGGCAGAGCAAGGATGAGAGTCGCCGAGAAATGCGAGCAATGTCTCAGGTCCCATCCCATGGAAGCTTTCTGTGTGCTGTGCGCTGCTTTTTTTTTTTCTTCGAACCTTTTGCGTTGGATTCTGACGTTGCCTGAATCAGATAGTCCCCGTGGGGCAGAAAGAGAGAAGTCGGGAGAAGGAGTGGGATCCATCGCGGCAGAAGAGCGGGATGCCGACAGCCTCACAGCGATGGGGCCAATCACGCCTTCCTCATAAGTCTGCAGCGCAGCAGGGCAGGGCAGGTATGGACACCTCAGAACTCGCAAAGGGCAGGCGCAGGCGCACGTACACGCACACGCATACGCACATGCACACGCACAGAGTGAATAGTGGATAACTGTGAATAGGTCGCTGCTTCCAACTTTGTGCACCGACCGGTGCATCTCAGAAGGAGCGAACCACACGGCCTGAAGGAGCGACGCCAGCGCAGTGGCCGCCCTGGTCGACCGCGATAGACTTTGGTACCACCTGGGTCCCTAACCTCCGTCAGGCAGGATGCTCCCTTTGATTTTCCAATACTGGGGCGGCCTGGGGGCGGCCTCGGCTGTCCTCCATCTCGTTCTTCGCTTTGGCGGCAACGCTTTTTGTTGTGTGCGCCTTTTGTGTCATTATTCAATCTGTGGCCGACACCGCAGACGGGGCCTAGGCTGAGGAGCGGGCGCAACAAAGCCCTACAGGTTGCGTCTCGTGAGAACCTCGTACGCCAGATTCAGGTCTCCGGCGTCGTGTTCCAAGCTGGCCTGGATGACGCCTCCTGTTTTGTGAAGCACCCTCGGACTCGACATCACAGCCTCCCTGCTTCTTCCGGACGCCTGCAAATCTGTTGGTCGAGGACACAAGCATCCAACTGCCCTGCTCATCCTCAATCCTCCATCTCGACATGGTCCATGCCCAAGGGCGTCCCTATTCACAACGGCCACCAGACCCTCGAATATGTCTTCTAGGCGTCCTTTGGCGACAAGCCCAATGACTCCAATGCTTCTGGCTTCGTTCTGGCCCCATATTCCCCATGCCGTTCTGAGCTGTGGCTCACTTTGAGTGCCTTCTCCTATTGATACCATTCCTGACCTCCACTATTCTCAAGGTGATATTTCAAGCTTCTATTCTCGACCAATTATACACCCAACAATCAACCGGCACCCAACATGAAGAGGTTTCCCGATTCTGCCGATTATACATAGCACCCCGGTCTCGTGTCACCCCGGACGTTCAAGGGTACTGATTTGGAGAGCCCTGGATAGTCACGTCAGGTCGAATCGACGTGGAAACGAAGACGGGATTGCGGTGCCAGCCATGCCTATCAGAGACATCGTAGACATTGGCAGCTTGACAAGCTCTTTTCCCATGTGCATGCCCGATGATGACCGCGGAAATGCGATGCAACCCTCTGACGCAGGCGCCTGTAGCCCGGAGAGTCACGACCGTTCATCACAAAAAGTCTGTCTGTCTGCATGCACAGAGAGAGAGGTAGACAGAGAGACAGAGAGACAGCCGGCCAACGCAGACCACCTGCCGGCCCTGATGCCGGAGTCCTCTGGGGCCCTCCGGTGACGGGTCTCCATCACGACCCGAAATGGGGCTAAAGCCGGTTGATTGAGCAGAAGAATGCGCCGAACTGTTGGCTCGCGGGACAGTGCAGAAATAAACTCGGCGCTTTGGACTCTGCCCCTGTTTGCGACATACATGCATGCATATTGTCTTGCTTCTTGGTGTTGAAGACTGGGGCCGTATTGTTGACCGGCCGGAATTCAAAACCGATTTGCGCCGGGACTCCGATTCATTAGGCTCACACGCTCCGACCCTCCGTCCGACGCGGCGGCCTACAACGGGTGTAGTCGTCTGCACTTCTACTCGTGTTCTACCGTCCAACAGACCAAACGTGTTTCGCCTCAAAGTCTAAATCTCAGTCATCCACCACAACTGGTCGAACACGTCTTTGTTTCCCCCATCATCTCCATTCACGCACGACTTGATTTGGTTGTTTGTCTAGCACATTGTCTCACCGACTCGATTCTTGCCTTCCTTTTTGTCGGCGTCTCGGTCACGCGGCCTCCTCGACGATATGGGCGCTTGCCCACCTAGCCTGGTGCTATATCGAACTACAGGTCCTGGTGGTAATTAGGTGGCTAGGTAGTTACCTGCGACTCTCTCTATCCGTACTTGGTCGGTGCCTTGCTTGCTGGCTCGTCTCGTCGTTCGAGTCAGCCCCACGTCACGATCCCCAAGAGTCAGAAAAACGTCCCGCGCTGGACCCAGTTCAGGTGGCATTGGACCCGTTCGACCATTTCTTCCACGAGGAATCTAGGGTCGATTTAGCCGCTGGGTCTGTACGTGTTCCAAAGCCTCCCGAGTCGTTCTCCCTGACCCAGTCTTGTCTTGGAACAGTCCAACGAACGGCCAGCCTAAGGGCTCTCTCAGGGGCCCGGGGGCTTCTAGGTTCTTGAGGCTCCACGGACGCCATCACTTACCGCTTGTTTGCCGCGAGCGAACCTGACCTGTGCCTGTTTCGGGTCTGAATCTTGAGCTCGCTTGGTCCCCATCGTCAAGTCAACACCATGATACTAGGACCCATCTCCCCCGGGCAGGATTCCCAGCTTTTTGGGTACAATCGAGGCACAGTTGTGGGCTGGTCGTATCCGGTCCTATCCCGTTGCTGCTGCGCTGGCCCACCTCGCTTGGTATTGTTGCCGCCCAGGGTTCAATCATGGTAATCACACTATCAACCTTGTCGTGTACTTTGCACGTGGGGACATCTCCAGACTCCGTGAAGCCGGGAGTGTGTGCCTGTGATGGTGACTTGCAGGAGAGCACCCACTCGTGCCTCAGCGCCAAGGCCTTGGGCCTCCGACCGTCACCATCTGGCACTATTTCCATTTCCATCTCCATGCCTGGCTAGGTATCCCATCCCATATCACACGCGACCCTCCGTTGCCGACCCGCGAGGCGACCAACAACGACGTGTGCATAATGCTTAGTATCACGCCAGGGAAATCACCGCAGATCGGCATGTGTTGATCGTTTTTCGTTCGCCGATGCGGATGGACGCATACATCTACACCTACATATGCACATGTATTCATCGCTTGCTTGCTGCTTGGCCGCTCCGCGGTGACCCATTCCGCCCTCGAATCCAGTCTTTAACCCGATTGGACAAACAGTCGAGTTCCTGCGAATTGCGTGTGGGGATGCTTGTCGGCTGGCCGGTGCGCTCATGCAGCGCCTGCTGCAGTCGATAATCCATGCTGATGATTGTCAAGGTGTCAAGGTGTCAAAGTCACGAAACAGTCAATGCCAACCTGGAAGCCCGGGACGGTGGGCATCCATCAAGAGCGAGCGACATGCCGCGTAGCTTAGGTGAGGTCCTATTGCACAGCACAACACATCACAGCACATAGGCCATGTCTAAAAACGCCAACGTCGCAAGCCGACCTCACCGGTCGGGTCGCTCTGCGGCTGAGGCAACGGGAGGGAGACTTGACAAGTGACACCTCATACTGATTGAGGCAGAATTGATTACATGGCGGCGTCATTTATGCCCATGCTTGCAGTTGCTGGCCGAACTGAGAGGAACCCGGACTATTTGGCCATGGTCGGCCATGGGGCTCACTCATCTCGTCCGCCTGGCCTTGACGATGTTACAGCTGGCTACCCAGCTAGCTACAGTAGGTGAGTCCGGATGGGATGCTGACCTGACTAGGTAGGCTCCCACTTCCCACATGGTCTTTTGGCCTGATCCTTGAGTCTGACGCTCCTTTTAGTTCCTGACGTCTAGTCGCAATTTCCACGAACCGTCCGCCAATGGCCTGGCCTGTCCGCCGCCGCTTCACCTCGAAACTCTATTCTCACGCGCCAACGAATGTCGCTCTGGGGCAAACTCGTCATCGACAGTCCAAAACTAGAGCAAACAGAAAAGAAGCCAAAATAAAAAGAAAGTAAAAAGAGAAAAATGAAAAAAGAAAAGAAAAAAATTCAGTTATGCCTTTTGTCAGCACGTTGCCAAGCCTTTTGTCCTATTGTCGCCTCAACCTTTTTCTTGTGCCGTTGAACCGGTCAAGCCCATCGAAACTTCTACTCGCTCGTTAAAGCCGACCGCAGTTAGGGTCGGCCGACGCCCTTGTCGCTACCATGCACAGTAGCACGCTTTCAACGTCTCAGCCCTCGGGAACCTCGTGCGATCCTTGGAAGTCTAAACGGCACGACGGGCCTGAGAAGCAAAAAAGAAGACAGAGCAAAAAACTCATGATGAACAACACGGTGACTCGCGTGCGTTTGGCCCCTCTTGCAATGGAGCGGAGCCCACCCAACCCCTTGTGGACTCGCGGAGCCGCCTTTTGGCGTCGATTTCCCTCGTGGTCATGATCAGTTTTGTGAATCTGTATCCGTATTTCCAATCTGGCCAATGCTTTGCATGGATGCTTCGCCTCGATGGGTCAGAGCGGCGAGCAGCGCATGGCATGGATGGGATGGGATGGGATGGATGACACCCTTTTCATCCCTTGCCTTCCTTCCAAGTCTCCACTTCACCAGGCACCCCCTTCGAAACATGGATCCATGGATCCTAGGATCCAAAACTTGGGCCGTTATTCCCGACTGATAAGCCCGATGCCAGGACGGGATAGAACCCTCGGTTCTTGAGTGGACAGGCAGGGCAGGCAGTGACGGAAGCCAGAACGTCCGGGGCCGGGGCCAAGTGAAATGCCTAGGCTGGATGATCTCGAGCCAATCCTATCCCGTCTCCACTTCCTTCGACGGACGGGTTTCCTTCCAGTCCTTTCCAGAGCCCCGACCGAACAGGGACGGGACCGTAAAGTTCCATCTCGGTCCCCAGCCCGAAGCGCAAACATGAGTCGTCCGTCCGTCTAAGGCCAAAGGATAATCCCCTTCTCCCGGAGCTTCTATGGAGTCACGTCGCGTCGCGTCCTCGCCTTTCCAAAACGGCTTTTACACACCTTCTACGCCCGACGTTGTATCCTACCCCTGTCGGTGAAGGTCTTGGCTTTTCGAGGCTGAGTTGAGGGTTTCAGCCGCCAACTGAGACCGTGGTGAGAAGCAGGGGTTAGTCGGGGACATTCCATCCAGCCAAACGTTGCAGATTAACAGTGGCTGGCCTCAATCAATCGGTGAGCTCCCTTTGGGTGCATTCTGCTCAGGGGGACTGATCTGCGCTATTGCTCGGTTAGCCGCTGGATCGGGGGTCCTCGCATGTGAATTGCTTCGTCCCATTCCAGCCGAAGGATCCATTCATCCATGCATGGTAGCTGGGTTGCTGGGTCGCCTTGTCGCTTCGGTTGCCGCTGACCTCGCGAATGCAGCCAAGCTGAGGGAGTAAAAGCCTCGCGATACTGGTGGTCTGATGTCCCGAGACCTGCTCAAAATAGACGGGGCGGTCCGTTTTACCGCAAGTCACATTTTCACTTTCCGGTGACTGAGGCGAGCGGCTTGAGCAACTGTGGGATCATTCAATATCTTACAACGAGTCTACTCCGTACCACTGCAGTGAACACTCTGGAAATCTAAACTAAGGTAACAGCTACAAATACAAGACTCGTAAAAGAGCCATAGGGTAGGTAGAAAATGGTGCGGTAATGTGTGGGGTGTTTCAACCAAGTGCTACTCGGCTGCTCTGGGCAAGCTTGGTCGGCTTCTAGTTTCAGACTTCTAGATCGTCATGACTTCCAACCTTCTCTTAGTCTAACCGCTCTTCTTTCCTATCTTCCAGCCCCATGACCGAAGCACCTTGACGACCTTGGGCGTGACGGCTGCCGTCAGCGGCACCCGGAAGACGATAAAACTCTTGTGGATGGCGTAGGCCAGCGCCAGCTGAGTCGCTAGGCCTACCGGAGGAAATCGAGTCGTTAGCCTTTGGAACGAAGTCTCTTCCAAGCGCTCTTCATCTCCACTCAACAAAGAGCCGTAACCTTCACTCCCCCAAGCGCCCAGGAACAGGAAGAACAAGGGAGGGGGGAATACTCACTAGCATCGGCGGCGCGATTCCGCTCCTGGGCCTTCTCGACGCTCCAGGTAGCCATCTCCATCTTGTCGCTAATATCGTCATCGCCAAGCGCCTGCACCTCGGCCTTCTTGAACGACTGCCAGTACTCGTGCCATGTCTCCCGAACTGAGTCGGGAATCATGGCCTTGACCGACGACACGACGTAATGCTCGACCTTGCCTAAATCAGTCGGCGCACGTTAGCCATCTGGTTCAACAACACAGCACGCACGCACGCCCACACACGCCTCAACGGGTAAAACGTGAGTCTGCGGCGGCAAGTTTTCTCTCACCGATCGTCTCTGCCCCCACGATCCTAACGAAAAGGAAGCAAAAGGGGAAATCCAAAACGCTCAGCCCCAGGTAGACGCCAACCGTTGCCCAGCCGTAGTCCTTGGTGAGCTTCTTGAGCCGGGCGGTCAGCGTCATGGGCTTCTCGGCATCGCTGGCGACTGGGCCCTTGGCTCCCTTGCGGCGCGCCGTGAACCGGAACCCGCGCCTCAGAAGGCCCTGCATCATGCCTGGCGTTGTCGTTGAGCCAGTTCCGAACCGGGTGCTTCGCAGCCGCGCCAGCATGCTCTCCCACGAAGCCGTCTTTAACCGCCAGAGCTGACGGGAGGCCTTGTCTCCCGACTGCGAGGTGAAGAACCTCCTCCAGGCGCCCTTCCAGGCTGCCTGGTCAAAGGTTCGAAGCGGCGCGCGCACGCCGCGGAGAGGTTGTCGCAACATGATTCTAAAAGAGACTTGGTTTTCGCAGAGCGCTGCAGTCCAGCTAAAGGCACAGACCGGTATCCTTCTCAGCCGTTCCTGTTGAAGTGGGCGTATTCGAGAAATTCGTGATGCGACCTCGGAGACTGGACGGACGAGAGGGGCGAATAAGTCAAAGTTGCCGGGACTTTCGGATCTAAAGTGTCGCTTTCTGGGAGTCGTGGAGAGGCAGAAGGGCAGCCAGTGTCATTACTATAGCATCGTGACTCTTGGAATCGTAGTCGTAAAGGGCAATTCGTTCCCCTGTCGTTCGTGGGCTCGTTCTCGTTCAGAAGGGGAAATTTTTGGGCAACCGTCGAGCGGCGAACGCTCACCATGATGTAAAATCGCGCCACACTGGCTTCTGCATCTCCGACCGATGTTCCGTTACGAGCCGATGCTGAGCCACATCAGACTGTGGCGCCCTCCATCACGTGCGGCTCTCATCAACTACAGTTGGCCCTGATGGATGCCAAGGTCACCAAGCACAAGTTCGCAGCAAGTGATACCTGCTGTGCCACGTCTTCAAGACATTGTCTCAGATTCTCTCGACTTGCGTTATTGTTTGAGATGCGACGGCGATGGCGCTCGAGGCTGATTAAAGTCTCGGGTCGTGTCCCTTTACCAATATGTAGGTAGGCACTAGGTCACACCGAACCAAGAGGTGTCTTGTCTCAAGCTGGAACTCTCCAATTGTGCAGTTCGTGTAACAGTCCATTCAGAGCTGCACTTCCAAGGTTTCTACTCGCTGCAGTCAATGCATGCAGGTGACGTTCATGGGGAGCAGGGGTGATTCGTTTGTTGGGAACTTGAACCCCTCTATGAGTTCGATACATATGCTGCAGCAATTGGGTAGGATTGCTATGGGCCGCAAATGCGAAGCGACCATCATCTTAGTACATGCGTATGTGCAGATGTTCAAACGATATACGAAAGTTTGCTCGCTCGCCAGGTTGTAGAAACACGCCAAGCTCTCAGCTCCCAAGTCGTCATGTCGGAGGCCTATCAAAACAATATCGTTCCCTGTTTGAGTCAATGGCTGGAACGTGGTCGCAATTTGCAACGTTGATACCTCGCCCGGCATATACCAGAGGAGACAGGGCCACAGGGGAGAGACGACAAGGGAAAAGTCGACCTGGAACATGAACTGCGGTGCAACGATCAATGTGATGCTGAGTTCGGTATGGTGACGGAACAGAGCGAGGAGGCGCTTCTCTTCCGGTAGAGGGAAGAGGAGATCTGAGGTAGGACAGCAGAATTGTGTGTTTGTGCTGCAGAGGTGTTGTTGCCTTGCAAGGGAGATACAGATACTGGCATGGAAAACAAAGGGCACCAGGATCTTCTTTCTTTAGGTGCCTTGCAGTTGCATTTCATATTGGCCCAGTGACACTCCAGAGCTCTTTCCCGGCACTGGCAGTCCTTTGTAGAAAATGCCAGCCGATATCGCACCGGCCGCCTGAAGATTACAGCGTGCCTACCTTCCGTTTTTCCCTTGATGGCTAAAAAAAAGTTGAGAGGTGAGCCTGTAACCTTCCACGAATGATAAAACCTACGGCACGTGTGAGTTCCTTCCTTCTCTTCTCCCCCTCATCTGTCATCACCGTCTCTGCTCTCCTCACATTCCTCCTCACTTTGACCTGAGCCTTAGACCTCTGGGAGTCTGCTCTCAACTGGGATATGGAGTTCACCTGGTGAACATCAGCAAAGATTCCATTTCCTCAGTCATCGACGGCTTTCGTGGTTATCCCTCTCCGGGGCGACATCTCCCGCTTCTGATTCGTTTTGGCACAGCTCGCTGATCAACCGCAGTTGATCCAGGCACTCTGTGAACAACTGTCGGCCCAACACATATTCACTCCTTTATTTTTTGTTTGTTAGTCACCTACTACGCAACGCCCAATATGCCATCTGCCACAGTCACCTACGGGAAGAAGGGCCTGTTAAGGTCTCTGGGGTCACGTCGTCGCCAAAGGTACCTGGGGGAGTCGGTGTCACGAAGAAAATCAAGTAATGTCCTCGCAATCTGCCTGGCGGAACAAAAACTGACTCATAAAGACTCACCCATATCTTCAGCTGCTGCTGCTAGCAACACACCTCGACGAACATCACGGAAGAGAGCCATCGGAGAACCGCAAAGTATTGAAGAGATGGCAAGCCGACTACTAGATGATTCGACTCTCCCCCTACAAGCCCGCGGCGAAGATTCATCTCCAAACAAACGTCGGGCTACTACCCCAAGCGTCACATTCCCCGCTGGAAGCGAACCTGCTATATCGCCACTTGAACTACCCTCCCCGCTTGAGCAGCCTCCACCCCCTGCCGAGCCGCATACTAGACAGTTGCGAGTTGGCAAACATTCGCCAAAGAGACTCAGAGAAACTCCAAGACGGGCTGCCACGGCTCGAACACCCAGAGATGCACTCCAGAAGCGAAAGGAAAGGAGCTTGCAGCGATCCCTCGGTCCTACCAGGACGCTATCCCTTGACCCCTTCAAGTTCCACCCAACAGACAACCTGAAGGCCCCAGCATCTGTGCCGCTATCTACTGTTGACGGTAACGTCCGACGCCGTCTCACAAAGGATCAGAAAAACGCAGTCGTTCCTGAGGAGCCTACGGAGCCTAACAGCCCGGATGATATCAACCAGAAACTCCACGCTATGCTAGCCGCCACTGATGCCTTGAAGCCCTCGCCACCTCGACGGGCCAACAGTTCTGCCTCCAAGCTCACTCGAATGGTCCCAGCAAAAGTCTTTGCTAAGGTTTCGAATGCGTGGGACCGCCTACATGCGAAATCTTCACCCCAAGAAACAGGGACCCCGGGGAAAGTGTCACATAGCGGACAAGACTACGACAAGTCGGACAGGCTGGAGAGTGGACTTACATCATCACCCAGCAACATGTCTCCAATTAGCACGATCGAGATCCGCTTGAATGAAGGGGACAATCTCAACAAGAGAAAAGTCCAGCGGATTGTCGGTGGTCAGGTCTCTCGAAAGCCTGTTGCAGATGACGGCAAATCACTAAGGAGCGGAAAGTCCTTGGACGACCCATTTTCTGAGGGTGGTAGCTGGCGGACTCCGACAAGCTTTGAAAGTCGGCTGAAGAAGGGTCCGGACAACGATCAGAGTGTCATTCCTCCTCTGCCGCATAACCCCTTTGAGTCCGAGAAGGAATTCGACGACAACATTAAGGATAGGATCTTGAGCACTACACCAGTTGGATCGTCGACACCTCGAATTCGAGTTGAGCGAATCTCGGCATCAAGCTCCGATCAAAGCCTCACGTTGCAAGCTCCAAAGCTCAATCAAAAGCAGACCAGTTTGCGGCCGGCTGGCACGTCACTGAGCCATGGGCAAAGAGAGCTTCTAGGAACGTACCACCCAAAGCTCGCTCGACCTGACTCTGGAAAGAGAACCCTAGTTGAATCTGTGAACGAGGCTCGAAAGGGCTGGGAGAAGGCAATAGGGGAAACAGATGCTTTCGGGTCTAAGAGGGTGAAGAAACATCCATCTCCCAGCAAGGAAGCATTGGAAAGTTTGGAGATGGCCTTCCGAAAGTATACGGACCTCAAGGTTTCTGGAGCCAGTATCGATGACCTGGACGAACTTGCGACTAGCTTCATGTCTACGAGTCCTTCTATGAAGCCTTACGAAAAGAAAAGGCGAAGTTGGAACCGTCTGTCGATCTCCAACATCGACGACGTGGCAGGACTACCACTTGGGAAGACACACCGCCGCAGAGGGTCTTCGCCGTCGATGATGCCGTTGACACGAGTTCAATTGACATCAGAGAATCCACTCAAGTTGCACCGAGATATTCGACTGGCACCGCCTTATCGCCCACCAGGCTTTTCCCCTCATGACGTGGATGAGTTGCAGTGAGCGGGACCAAGAGGACCAGGGGGCGCAGTCAAAGAATGGCCAAGGATGAGAGGATTTGTTGCACAGACTGGGCGGCTTGGTCATCCCAGGAGCACGAGTGATTTGTACGAATTTTAATGGGAAAGACACGAGTGCTAGGAATTATGGTATGGTAGTCTCGATTGACTGCAAGTTGTAACAGATAAGTCGCTGGCGACTGAAAGTTCAAAAGATTTAGGCTGCTTGATATGCGGCATAATAATACAGTTCTTCTCTCAACATGACTGAGGGTATCGTTTATCATAATCGTACATGTGTTATGGACATGTCCTGCTCTTGAGATGCTCAGCATCCTCTCCTGATTCTTGTTCTTGGCGGTTTAGAAGTGACGGGCACGGCGATGAGAGCCGCGGCCATCGGTGCCACGCATGCGCCGAGTTCCAGCAGCCTGTTGATAAATCAGTCAGTGGTTGCTATAGGCAAGACATTTATTGTAAAGAGGAAACATACCTTGACACCAGGTCGACGAGTAAGGCTACCCTTGATCTTAAGAAGGGCTCCGCTGACCTTGTCCTTCATGGAAGGCCTGCGCTGCTGATGATGAACGGGAGCAGCATGGGTACGGCGTCCACCGCCCAAGAAGCCGCGACGAGGCTTTCTGGTGGTGGTTGTAGTGGTTGTGACAGTGTGGTGGGAGCGAGCCGGAGCACGACGGCGGGTGCTAAAGATGGAGCGGCGAGGGGTAGTATGGCGGTGAGTTCTTGTGAGAGGCATGTTGGGCTGTCTTTGTTGGAAGAAGAAATACGGTGTAGTTTGATTGTGCTTGTGCTTTGTGTGGCTTGTGATATTGATCTTGATTGTCTTAAAAGTGGCTGCTATGGGAGGAGTTAAGCATGTTATATACACGATTGACAGCTATAGAATTGCAAGTTTTTGAGGATATTGCATCACATATTACGCCCTCTGATGCCATACCAAGACCCTGGTTTGCAAAAGGATCTGCGGTATGAGGAAAAAGGGATCCTGCTTGAACGATTGCACAGGAGAAACTTGGAAGTTGAAAGCGTGACGGAGTTGAGGGTGGCGGGTTTGACGTTTTGGAGGAGGAGGGGATTGTGGTTTCATTGGTGGGAGGTTCAGTGGGGGACCGAGATGCAGGGTCCAAAGTTGGAGTGATGTCATAGGGCTGGGGGTTTGATGATGGAGGGGGGATTGCGGGTTGGGGGAACAGGAGGATTAACTGCATCGAGATGGTGAAACGTCAATGTACAAGATTGAACTGGTGGTGTTGAGTTGAAAGGCTCAATGAAATTGCTCAACTTTTGGAGGCAAGAAAAGATGTTTCACGGCAATGCATGGGTTGGTATTGCTACGCCTGGTATCACTTGAGTTTGCGAGGTAATCCAACTGAGAAGCCTTGGCTGATGGCATCAACCACAACGAACCAAAAATAACCAACACCCTGTAGCATCTGGTATCACTCCCTCAGGTTCTTCTTGATCGTCTCCAAATCATCAGCCGAGAACCCCAAAGCCTTGGTGACGTAGCCATCCCACCCGCCAAACTCGGCATCAACCCCCTCGACAAAGGCTTTCCAGAAGGTCGGCCGCAGGCTCGCCATGTTCCAGAACCCGGGCGTCTCGGGGTCGTCTACACCGAGGGCTGTCTTGATGAAGACGACGAGGCGGTCGCGAGCTTGTTCAGTGCCGATGCGGGAGAGCATGTAGTCAAAGACCACGTCGGGCTGCTCCGTGCCGGCGAGGGTCTGGAGGAGACCGGCGACTACGCCTGTGCGATCACGACCAGCTGTGATACATGAGTGCCTGTCTACTTGTACTTCAAATAGGAGGTATACTTACCTGTGCAGTGAAAGAGAAAAGGCTCCTGGGGCTTATCTCTCACGTGCTCTAGAACAGCACGGATGGTTGGCTTGTACGCCCTCGCAACAGCCAGCAACTGCTCCCTCCAAGCAGTACTTCCATCATCAACAGCGAAAACAGCAGGGTCAGGCGATCCAGGATATGAACCATCACGCTCATAAAAGATAAACTTGACACCAGGAACTTCAGGACTCGGATACCCAGCGCGCTCGCGCTCACTGCGCAAGTCAAAGACGGTACTGACGTTGGCGGCCAACCAGGCGAGTGCCTCCGGGTCGGCGGCGGCAGCGTCGAGCATCCCCGAGCGGAAAATGCGGCCGGGGCGGATGGCGCTTCCCGGCACGGCGCCGAGGTCGCGGACGTTGACGAGGGAGCGGGTCGGGATGAAAGGCGGGGATGATAGCGCGGCAGCGAGGGGCTCCGAGGGGATGGCGTCACGGACGTGAGTTGCCGCGAGGGCTTCGAGGTCTGCGCGCGAGAGAGTCATGGTGTTTTTGGTTGGTTTTGGGTAGTGTTGAGTGAGAGAATGGTGATGTTTGGATATGGGCTGAGGTGAGACGAGCTATACAGACGGGTGCTGACGGTTTTATAGTCGCATAAGTAGGTAGGCGGCCGATATTCGAAACGCCGTCGGATACGCATCCCTCATCACAGATCCGTTTGTACAACACGGTCATTGAATTAGTCCCCAAGCTGCTAGGAAGCTCATCGTATCTCGCTCTCATTCCCTCCGAGTCAGGGACGGAGTTCTCAATTGCCCCGCATCCCCGCTAGAGCTTGCAGAAGGTCTAGGCATCAAGGGAACAGCTCAACAGCTTCAGCTTCAGCTTGTGACATTAGCTAGGGGGTTGAAAATAGATCCAGAGCTAGTCTGGGGTTGAGTTTTCGGCAAGGACGGGATGGGCGGCCACATGGCAGAATTGCCCCGTCATTCCAGGAACAAGCTTGATGGATCGTGGGGTTGGTATAGGTTAGTGGTCAGACTGTTCCATTCAACCTGGAGACAGTTGATGCCTAAGAGACATCTAGAACGTAGGCATGTAAGAACATGTTTAGCAGTGAGAAGACATGCAAAGAGAACCGAGATCGGACAAAAATGATCCAATTGATCAACTCGATGCTTCCTTCCCCAGACTTTGTTGAAATGGCGTTCCCCCACCAAAAATAATAAACCAAAAATATCCCTTATCGATAACATCTCCGACCTCGCTGCCATGACTATCACCGCCAGTCGATGATCCTCTCTACTTCGTCACTACCACTCTAATCTCCATTTAATAAACTCATTGATCCCCGTTGCCAACCCGGGAGACAGACAATGACTGTCCCCTTCCTCAGATGGGGCCTCCCCATCATTGTCGTCGCTTTTGCAGTCGCATACCGCCTCCAGCAGCCTCTCAACAAGGCTAATTCAGCCACGCACTGCTATACAGGCGTGCGTACACATGATTCAGAGCTCCCCTCTGCCCAGTGCTTCTCTGTCGTCGACGGTGTCTTCACCGCTGTATGGAACAAGGAGGTAGATGACCAACTGCACAATCAGACTGATGGCTACGTGATTCCGGGTCTGTGGGACGGACACGGTCACTTGCTTCAGTATGGGGAGTTTCTTCACTCTGTCGACTTGTTTGGTGCTCAGACCCTAGACGAGGTGCGGTCTAGGATTAAGAAATATCTTGTTGATAACCCTGGAGCTGGATCCAAGGATAACTGGGTTCGTGGTGTTGGTTGGGACCAGACATTCTATGGCCGTATGCCCACAGCTGTAAGTCAACTACCTATATATCATCTCATGTATTGGGACAACCTTACAAACCTCATACAGGCCGATATTACAGAGGACCCAGAACTCAAGGACATCTACCTCATGCTCGACCGCATCGATGTCCACTGCACCTGGGTATCCCAACCCGTCCTCGACCTCCTCCCTTCAGACCTCCCCGAGACAGTCCCCGGCGGCGAGATTGTCCGTGAACCAGGCCTGGGCGTGTTCTGTGACAATGCCATGGACCTTGTTCTTTCCATCTGGCCAAAGCCCGGAACCGACTTCAAGACCCGAGCTGTCAAGACCGCCATGAAGCGTCTCAACGAGGTCGGTCTCGTGGGCATGCACGATGCCGGTGCTACTCCAGAGACTCTGGCACTCTACAATGAGCTCTCATCGGATGATGACTGGTCTGTACGTGTATACGCCATGCTCGAGTGTCCCCAGCGCAACTCGTATTGTCCCGACGAGGCCGTCAAGTTTGCCCGTGACGACGACCGCTTCGCAGTCCAGAGCGTCAAGCTCTTTGCTGGCAAGTCTAGCCCTTAGTCCCCATCAATCCATAAATACTGACCCTTAGAAAGACGGTGCCCTCGGTAGCTGGGGAAGCGCCATGCTTGAGCCCTACTCAGATCACCCCTGGACATCGGGCACCCTCCTCATCAACGCCTCAGCCCTCACAGACGTTACAAAGCGTTGGGCTGCTGATGGATATCAGGTCAACATCCACGCTATAGGCGACCTCGCCAACCGCAATGCCATCGACGCTCTCGAGGCCGCACTCGTTCAGCAGTGTCTCAACGAGGCCACTGCACAAGATGCCTCCCCTTCAGCACCAGATGATGCTATCGCCCAAGATCAAGCCAAAGCGCTCGCTACTTGTCAATCCCGCCACCGCTTCCGCATCGAACACGCCCAGATCATTCATCCAGACGATCAGCACCGCATCCACTCCATCGGAATCCTCCCCTCAATCCAGCCCACTCATGCCACATCAGACATGAAGTACGCCCTCTCTCGCCTCGGCTCGGACCGTCTCTCTTCCTCCGCCTACCGCATGCGCTCCCTCCTTCCTGCCCGGCCCATCCTGGGCAGTGACTTTCCCGTTGAGCCCCCGAATCCCTTCCAGGGCATCTACGCTGCCGTGGCCCGCCGGAATCCGCACACAGGTCATGGCACTGATGATAGTCCTAATGGTTGGCATACAGAAGAAGCTCTGAGCTTGGATCAGGCTCTATGGGGTTTCTCCGGCGCCCCTGCTTATGGAGCCTTTCTTGATGGCCGTGCTGGTGTCATTCGTGAAGGCGCCTTGGCCGACTGGGTTGTTTTGGATCATCCTATTGAGGAGGTGGACGTTGAAGATTTGCGAACTCTCAGGGTGAGAGAGACATGGGTGGCAGGCAAGAGAGTCTACAAGCGCCCCAGTTCGGAATAACATGTTGGAAGACATCAGTTAGGAAAATCAGGAGTTTAGGGTATTTAAACACGTATAAAGGCTAGATCATTGGAGATCAAAATACGACATCTTGTTTCAATCTGCTTCCATTGATTCTTAACATTCTGATTGAACTGAGCTCTCCTTGACTGCCCCGACATACACACAAGATTCACCCTCAATCTCTGACAATGTTTCCACGTTGTCGCTATCTAGTGTAGTCGCCCTCGCGACCAAGACTAAGGAAATGGAGCCGAAGAGGCTACGCCGGGACAAAGTCCGCGGACTTTCCTGTCCTCTATCCCGCAACATGATAAATTCATCCACCTAGAACGCCGTGTGCTGGGTCTCGCATCCTGGAGCCCACCCTCTGCGCATGTCGCAACCTGTGTACCGCTAAACGCCAAAAACCACATGTCATAACCAGTGTACTTTAAGTTGGCCGCCCCTACTCGGCCTTGACAATAAGCTTGCTCTCCCACCACTTGGCAAACTTGACCGTGGGAATGTCGACGGCTCGCCAAAAGATGTCAGCCCACCAGAAAACGGTTGGGATGACAAAGAACGAGCTCAGGACAAAGCCAGCTGTGAACCAGTTGCCCTCAATGCCTGTCAGGCCATAAGCCCACATCTCAAACCGATATCCGACAGCATGGATGGCAGGTCCATGCATTAGATAAAGGGCGTAAGAGATCTTGCCCAGGTATTGGACGAAAGCCGAGTTGAAAACTCGCTGCCAGTTAGCCGAGCGGCTCACAGAAAGTACGAATATGACAGCGCCCGTACACTGCCAGTATCGATACTTCTCGGCCGTCCACCACTTAGGAATCAACGACGTGAGGTAGATCCATCCTGGGGTGGTATCTCCTCCCTGGTCTGGTTGACTCATGAAGTAAAGGCCCACGATGCTCAGGAGAGCCCAGAAGATGCCTTGGAGTGTTCGGCGGCGAGGGGGTTGAGTCTTTTCCTCGATGGGGAGGGCGGGGGCCGAGACGTGGGCACCTCTAATATGATCCATCTCGGCAAGGACCATGCCGCAAAGGAACATGAGGAACTCCCACTGAGAGTTCCGGTAGGTGAAGAGCATGATACCGCCAACGGTGAGGAATCGATACTGGGTTCGAAGTCGTGCAGTGCCTAGGAGGGTGAGGAACAGATACAGGGAGCAACGGAATTCGACGGGAATTGTCCAAAGGTGTTGGTCATAGTCTGGAAAGGGTCAGCCACATTGAAAAAAATATCGAGGCCATTGCAAGTACTTACTGGTACTTCCACCATGAGTCTTCCAGCCAAAGACATGGACGAATTTAAACATGTCCTTTGCCCAATCCGCCAATTGAGCATAGTTTGTCTTGAGCCTAGTGGGGTGAGGCTCAATGACGTTTCTCATGTAAGTGCGGTCCAAAGCAAATGCCCGAGTCCCTTCGTACGCTCCTGAACGGATAAGAGCAACGATCATCAAAGTAGAGAATGCGGTAGGTAGATAGAGACGGATGCCTCGTCGAAACACCAGAGAGCTCATAGCAGTGGAGAAGTCCTGGCTGCTTCGGCTCCGGATGAGCTTCAGGGGTCGATAGGAGAGGGCATAGCCCGAGATGACAAAGAAAAGACAGACGGCGGGTGGTCCTTGAAACCATAGTCGTAGGATGGGAAGCTTGAGGATATAATAGTGAGAGTCGTTGCAGCCCCAGCCCTTGGCAATGACAAAGGCTTGGTAGAAGAAGTGGCAGAACAGGACGACAAGGGCAGCAACGCCTCGCATGCCATCAAGATATGCCGTAGGGGCGAGCTTGGCGGGTCGGATCTGCTCACGAGCATGGCGGCCCTGGAGGAAGCTGGGGACGAAGAACCAGGCGAGGCGGACGAGGAAGACCCTCCAGGGTGTTGATCGGAGGTAGTCGACAGGAGCGAGGATGGGACCGGCCCATTTTGTGAGGAGGAATCTGTGTTCTAGGTCATTCCGTCCGCTGTCGCTATCAACATCAGAGATGGATCTGTCGTCGAGCAAGCCCATCTTCTCTTCCTCCGAGGGCGACCTGTAGTGTGTAGGAGAGTGGCCGTTCATTGTTCCAGCAGAATCGGCCGAGAGGATATGGGATGGAAGGAGAAGAGGGGATGGAGGTCTCCAGTAAAAGAAGGAAGGAGACAGTCAAGTACTTGGGCAAAAATATTGAACGAGGGAAGGAAGGAAGGAACCAAGCAAGCAAGGAAATGGAAAGGAGGAAGGAGAGGTTGGGGATCGCCACGCTTCTATGACTGGGACAACCGATATCTCATGAGATGGATCAGAAGCCGGTTCAAAAATGAATGACTAGGGCTCAAAATAGGTCAAATGGATGATATTTTGAACCACCATCGAAAAAAAAGTCGTGATGTGAGCGAGAGGAGGAGGAGAGATGCCAAGAGATGACCACCAGGGAACCTCTGCTGGGCTTTTGATGTATTTCAAGGCGGGGAGCACAGCCCTAAAAGTGTATTGTATGTATCGATTATGCTGAAAAGAAAGAGACAGTAGAGAAGAGCACAATGGACGAGGCGGAGGAGGTCCTGCATGAATCAAGTGATGAATATACAGTACATCACAGTGCCCAGCCAGTGACGGTCCCATGCAGGTGGCCGCCAGGTCATGAATCAAATGGCTGGCTCTCAGCTCACGCCCGCCGCCTCAACAACGGAAAGTGACATGCCATTTCCCACTCGAGACGGGGTTTCGTCTCGATCTCTTGCTTCTGTGTCTGTCTCTCCTCTTAGACGCCGCGGTTCAACTCGATGTGCCGTCTCTCCCCACCACCACCACCACAGGGGATAATACCCACCACGAATCCACCCACCACCAAGCCTTGGATGTTGTCGCTGCCCTAGCGCCGCAGTAGAGAGTCCCATCGTCAGGGCTAGCCAGGGGATGGATTGCGGTCTGCGGCGACGGTCGCGGGACTCCGGCGATCTTCAGCAGCTCAGTGGGCATCAAACCCAACTTTTTCAGGTTTGCGTCGCATACACGAAGCAGGTCATACAGCTGAGGGCATCGAGATGCCGATAACCGATCATGAATGTTTCATTAAATAGAAACTGCTTCAAGTTATGAGACCTGTAACAGAGCAAAGGCGGCTTGATATTATGCGTGGTTGTGGTGGTTTTGCCCCGTGCCCTGCAGTTCCCAGGAACCCGGGCCGTGTGTACAGAAAAGGGCAAGGACGGCGGGCGGCAAAGACAAGCATTGGCCAAGAACGCCAAGGCTGCATCCTGGGCAATAGACTTTTTGGGGGTGAGTGGGTGTCCCTGATTCGGTTCTGACCATCGACCAGGGGGGTTTAGAGAGAGTTACATGGAGTTTCATCTGGCATAGACTTGCAAAGTTTCAGTATCAGTTGTTTGCATTGGATAACCAGACGATGGCTTCAGTTGAATATCTCTTAAAACTGATTCTGAAATATTCATCGTTCGTCATATACCGCCTCTGTCTTGCACTGACGTCTACTTCTCCACCAATGACCCAAAAACCACCCATGAATCTCTTTGTTTTGATCCATGATGTCCTCCCACACCACCCCCAGTTATTTCCGACATGGGGCTCCATTCTTTTTCCAACCTTGGACCCAGGAGGAACGCGCGTACAGGGAAGTCCAAGTCCCCTTTTTTCCCTATACTGTACAGAAGGCCGACCAAAGACAGCGATCATGCCATGAATTTGGTTCCCAGAAACAGGCGCTGGTGTCAACTGGATACCCGCGCTTCATCTGGCACCCAGATCTCATCCCTGCTCTGCGTTGTTGGTTCGTCACAGAGGACACGGACGGGTAACCGCCCTGATGATCCCAACGTCCATCGTCATCTGGATTGTTCGTACTCTTGGTGATCTGCGCGTACTTCCAAGTTTTCAAGTCCGAGTATGCAAGTTACCACTTTTTGCGTCGTCATGTCTAATTCATGGTGTTGAATGTTGTGAATGTTGTGAATGTTCATGTTTCCCCAGCCACTATCGAAAGCCCCCACGGAAGTGCTGTTGACACGAGGTGAGGCTGAAAACAAAGTGCACACCTCCTTCAGCTAGACCCAACGTCCCTTGTTCAGCTCAGCCAAAAGCCTCAAGTCGTCTGTACAGATAAGTACCTAGTTCAACCCTTGCCAAGGGATGATTATTGACATCTAGAACTTCCATCACTTCCACCGCCCTGAGCCGAAATTTTATGGGTATTATCCCATGGGAGACGGCCTTCTACTTTTGGTCTACAATCACACGGCCGAATCCCTCCGTCAGGAAGAACATCAATGGGGACATTCCCACCTTTAACAGTCTTAATAGGCGGCTACTGCATCACCCTCGAGGTTCCCCCAGCCAAGGACCCATCAGCCCAACCACGCCATCAACACAAAGAGGCACAGGCACAGACACAGAAAAGCTTAGCCTTCTCCCCTTGCCCTCCATGATACGGCGGCTGTCGCGCTGTCTCCCTACCCCCTCGCCCTGTTACCCACATGGCGGGCACACGACAAGACAGCTGGAGCCATGGAGCCTCCGGTTGGAGGGAAGCTCTACGACTCTGGCGGCTCCCATGAGCTGACGACGCCGACAGACCCAGATTTCTTGATGACATTCATACAGTGTCGTCGCCCGGGTTTCACTACCGTGCTGTGTGATCCATGGATCGCCCATGGATCGATCCTGGGTCTTGATGGTGAACCTCTCTCTATCGGGGCGTGCATGCATACAAGCCACCTCCACAACTGAAGCCATTCATCCCCTGTCCACGTCTTCTGCCGGCTCATGACTTCTATTTATACCCCCTCATAGCTCTGTCATCAAGCTGAGTGAGCATGCCTTATATATCATCGATGCCCATTATTCCATGTTCCTCCCCGTCGTCCTTGTTTGTGCACATCGCCCAATTCCACGACAAGTTTCATCATGCCATTCACCTGAATTATACTGCACCAACGCCCGTCACAATCCTCCAGGTTCTCCTTGGCACCACTGATAAGATATCAACATCCCCATCGTGTCATTCGGACGTCCTCGACGAGAAGCGTAAGTCTCCGACAGTTGAAACATATCCTTGGCATCAACCTGAGATCTCAAACATCTGGTCCGTCGACCTTACCGTCGCAACCGGGTCCCAGAGGCTAAGCATCTCAAAACTCAACACGCACAATCACACAGCAGCGGCTATTCGCGACTTCCTCTGAGGCCTCCCATGAATATTGATAATTCTTTTGCATTTCTTGTTTTGCCTTCTATCGGCTTGAGCGTTGTTGTAACCGTCTAAACTCAACCACTTGTTTTGTTTTACAAGGCTCCTCTCCACGAGGGCCGGTCATAAAAAGAGCGATAGCAAACCCCATTACCCGTAATCCCTTGCTGTAAATCAATCCATGGCTCCCGGCTTATTTAATCATCCAAGTTTTTCAGTAAAACACCCCCAACGCCTTTAACGACCAGTTCACTGTAGTTCGTGGCCCATGGTATATATGTTGTTCGTCGTGCTTAGTTCTCGAGCCAGTCAAGGAAGTCAGGGGTGAAGTAGCTGACCACGATCGTGGCTCCCGCTCGGAGGATACCCTCAGTCGACTCAAATGCCATGGCCTTGAGGTCAAACACACCCGCCTTGGCTCCAGCATGAATCATAGCGTACTCACCGCTGACCTGGTAGGCGGCCACGGGGAGATCCTTGCCCAGCTCCTTGGCGTCACTGATAATGTCGAGGTACTGGCTTGCAGGCTTCACCATGATGATGTCGGCACCCTCGTTGATGTCTCGGACAAGAGCTCGTCGGGCAAGACCACGGCCACCAGGGGGGAGCTGGTAGCACTTGCGGTCACCAAATGAGGGCGCAGATCCAGCAGCGTCTCGGAAAGGACCGTACAAGCAGCCAGAGAACTTGGCCGAGTATGACATGAGCACAGTCTTGTGGGCAATGCCCTCCTCAATCAGCTTGAGCTTGATGGCGCGAATGCGACCATCGTTCATGTCTGAGGGAGCAACGCAGTGAGCTCCGGCCTTGGCGTAGGCAATAGCGACATCCGAAATACGGTCAACAGACAGCTGGTTGTTGAGGCTGCCGTCATCGCGCAGGATACCGCAGTGGCCGTGGGAAGTGTACTCGCAGAGGCAGACATCGCAGCAGATGAAGAGCTGGGGGAAACGTCGACGGATAAGCTGGATGGCCTTGATGACAGGGCCCTCGGGGTCATCGGCGGCGGTGCCCAGAGCGTCCTTGGTGCCATTTCGCATGGGGACACCAAAGAGCATAACTGAGCGCAGGCCCTTGTGGACGAGAGGCTCGAGGAAGGGGATCAGCTTGTCGACGCTAAGCTGGTGCTGGCCAGGGAGAGAGGGAACGAGGATCATGTCGCCTTCGCCATCGGTGACAAAGATGGGGTAGATGAGCATCGACTAGAAGCACAAGTTAGCGGGCTTTCTCCCTTGCGAATGTCTTGTCTCGGGTTCCAATTGCAGCGCTTACCTTGGTGAGTTGACGCTCGGCCTGCCACGAGCGAGCCAGAGGGTGAAAGTATCCGCCATGAAGCTGGCTCGAGATGTCGCCCGAGATGCTGACGCTGGTCGCGGCGGTGCTGGCATAGGACATAGCCCGCGAGATGTGCGATGCTCGGTCGTCAAGAGTGGAGACGGAAGAGCGTGGGCCTGGAATCTGAGGGCGGCGAGCGGCATTGGTGTCGCGGAGGCTCAGGTCCTGAACAAGGCTGGAGAAGGACATGATGGCGGTGTCAATTGAAGAGTTTGTTGAGTGAGGCAGAAGGTTGACGGTTGAAAAAAGACAGTTTTTTTCTTCGGCGTTGGGGAAGAACGGCAGCAATGACACGATGCGGGCAGGTGGCCAATTTTCAGCTCTGGCGGGAGGGGCCTCTGATAGCGGAATCGCCCGGATGAATGGCGGAGGGAGAATGGATCTCTTGAACGAGATGAAACAGCGCAAGAACGACACACGACGCAATTGAAGATTTGGGAACGGGGAGAGAAGGAGGAAAGAAAACGGTGAGAGAAGAAGTGGGAGGAGGATGGTGAAAAATGAACTCTGAGGGATGGGATGGATGGATGCGACTCAGCCCAGGATCGGGATTGATTTGCAATTGCCAATGAGAGAGTCGCCATAAGCCTTCCTCAGGTTCCGTCTGCGACTTCCTTCCTTGCACATGTGCGCTCCATGGAAGGCGCGGCGGAAACGCCTTTCCGGCACAAGATCGGTCAACCTCGGGATGTCCGGCGTCCAGCCAATCAGGGGCCGAGATCGCCCACCGCGCCCATGGCGCCCTCCAATCGCTGTCGCTTGCCACTGAAGGTCTCCGCTGAGGAGTCCGCTGGAAAAATCGCTGCACCGGCGAGTACCGGTGCGCATCCAGGCCAGATTGGGCAATTGTAGCAGGCGAGCGAGACCCTTGAGACAGGGGATGAAAAATATGGACGGGGTTGAGATAAATACTGAGACGTTTTGTGTTGGGAGTCACCTCCTAGGCTGTCTCTCTTATTTCTGCCCCTCACAAGATGCAGGCTTTTTTTCCCTCATGCAGCAGTCAGAACCTGCCGTCCCCGCAGACCAATCACGGCCCCAGACTTTCTAATTGTTGGTGTGGTCGTGTGCCCGCCTCCTCGCCCGCTCCTCTCTCGCCTTTGTTGCCGACCGCTGCCGGTTACCGGACGGTGGAACAGGTGGGGATGAAGGAGGACCGCACGGCATTCACGGACGGGTCGGATTCGAGCATTTCCGGAGGAGTAGGAGATGCTCTATTACGGAGCAGTTGCTTATCGAATGATCCCATTGCACGCATCTCCTCGGCCGGGAGCTGCTTACTTTATCCTCCCCGCTGTCAGACTGGGTATGTGAGACATGGGGTTTGTCGTATTCGGTTGCCGAGAATGTCTTGCTCGTGAGGATGTGGCTTGCGCACAAAGTCGACATCGTTTCTTCCCAACAACTCAGGTTGGGCATTTGAAATTCCATGGCCGCCCTTGGCTGCCTATCTACACTAGAACGGTCACCGGCTTTCTCCTCTGGTCATCTCGAAGCCCTCCAACCATGGCGGGGTTGACAAGCTGACACTTTGCCACCCTCTCAGCCCTGCAGAGCGACAGTAAACCCTCCTTGATAACCGCCAACGTGTTCAAGATCCCACCACCCTCAGACACAGTCAGTTCGTAAGCGACTTGTAACTGATCAAACTGCACCCTTTCATGTCCATACCCTTCATGTCCATGTCCAAACACATGCAGCAGTGGACGGACGCGCCAGAGCTCTCGCAAAAGATGACGGCATCCAAGCCTCATAAGATCAAGATGACCTAACGGCGGACCGTGAGTGACAAGGATATCAGTATCTTCTGGGACAGTACCTGACCAGATGTCCTGTGGCCGAGGATATTGAAAGGCCCAGTTGCCATGGCGTGGTGACAGAGGACTCCCATATATCCTCAAGCGCCGGCCGTTTGCACAGGTGATATTTATCATCTCGTTTTCGAGATAAGTGCAGCTCCCCCAGTCCAGCTTCGCTCTTTCTTCCGCGTCTTTTTCGGAACGATCACAAGCTTGATCGAGTAATATGTCGTGGTTTCCTGCAATGACGATCTTGTGGGGATGAGGTTGGGATGAAAGCCATGAAATGGTCTCCTGAAGCTCCTTGAGAGAGCCCGACTGTGTGAGGTCGCCAGCGTGTATCAAAACATCGCCAGGAGGCAGGTCGAAATGGGCATTGTGCGTGTCTGATATGCATACAACCAACACCGGGTTTGCCAAGGTCTCGTAGGCGATGCGGCGGTGTGTGTAAATGTAGCGTGCTATAAACTTGCACGGGCCGGACCAAAACTCTTGCCATTTGGTCGGACGCGGTCTGTTTATCAAGGCTTCGAGGCCTGATGGTCGGCTTGAAAAGAGCATGATTTTGATGAATGGATGAAGAGTGCTTGTCTCACTCATGCAGCGTTGAAGCCGAGTATGTGCAGAGGTGATTAGGCACCCATCCCCATCCATCCATCCATCCACAATAGCCACGGGGTGAATCTGCCCATGCCGAATCAACAATATGAGTCCATATCACGTGTATGGGTATTGAGATATGAGCCAAAAGCTAGATACTGCTGTTTCGGTCATGCTGATTTCTTGGTGGTGCTCGCCAGTTCAGCAAGCTCAGCAAGGATGCACTGGTGACGATAACGCAGGTTATCTAGGCAGGCGTGTGCAAAGCTCGTCGAACGGCCGTGGTCTTGATTTCTAATATCCCCTTCAGTCGATTACCCAAGCACGTGCATCTAGTACGCGGCATGCTTTCTCTTAACCCAAGCATCAGCTCCCACGTTGGTCGGCGTACAGAGCAGAGAAGTCCCCGAGTCTCAGTCACAGCATCAGCATCAGCATCAGCATCAGCAACCTCAAAACACCGCATTGATTGGTCTATAGTCTGTGGTAGTAGCGCGATTTAATTAAATTGCTTGTTTTGGTCTGTGGGTGATATCCAGTCCTACCTAAAAAGAATTGTGGTGAACTCGAGCTGTTGGTCCAGATCATGCTACCTACTTACACGATGCAGATCAACTCGAACTAAGCCAAGCACAGAACTACCATGAACACCACGGGTTGGCTTCATGATCTAAGAGAGCACATACTTTCCTTGGTTACAATAATCACAAGCACCTGCATCAATACAATGCAGAACTGCTATAAAATAGCAGTTACTATCTATTATTTACCCTAGAGTATCGAACTTACATCGGGTAATTCGCAAGAGAGGATACAACACCCTCCAAAGATGTCCGCTGCTAGATCACCAAACTGTGATAGTGCCAAGTCAACTCCCCATTTCTCGTGCATGCCCTTGAACTAGGGCTTTTGGATGGCAACGTCTTCTGACTCGTCAGAACCGTGATGTGGCCTGTAAAAACTGGGAAGCCGGTTACGTTACGGTGCAAGATGACGATTGACCTGACTGTTGATTCATTTTCATTGACTCGTGATTCATCTGACCCCTGTGACGTCTGTTGATTTCCCTGTGAGTCATTCGACTCGATAACTTGTTCCTTGACTTGAGGATGCTCTGCCCTCTTGGAGGTCGTGTCTGTAGATTCTGGTATCTTGGGCTCATTCTCGCCCGCCTGTGGACTAGCTGACTCCTTCGACGCTTGTTCATCTCCCCCCATGTCCGTGACACCGCACTCGTCACCCGAGCTTGGGGCGGTATCACGGCCAGCTGTGGCAGTGTTTTGCTCTTGTTCAGTATGTTTGGTGTTGCTTTGATGGCTAGTGGACTTAGGGGGTTCCTCCTGAATTGTAGGCAGGGTACCGTGGTCTGCATCGATATTATCCGTGCTGTTCTCCTGGCTAGTCGCTGTGAAGTCGTTCTCTGGAGCAGCAGGAGACTGCTGATGGATGGTACTGGTAGGGCTAGTCTGGCAAATGTTCTGACGGTTGGTTGTTTCGTCGTCGTCCTGCACAGTAGGAGATTGGAAATCGTCTTGCCTACGAGATGTTTCGGGATGGCCCCCCTGATGCCTCGTCGCAAGCTCCCTCTCCCCGTTAGTACGTGTAAAGCCGGTGTCGCCAGACGACTGTAATGGGGTCCTGTCGCGCGCGGGCATGGGGTAGTTTGTACGATCGCTACCCACACTGGAACGGTGTTCATCAATCCATGTGTGGTTCTTGTTGCTCTGTTTAGCTTGGCCCAGCATCATTCCGTAATCGTTCTCACCGTCGTCCACCCCAAGATCACCAGCTGCGCTGTTCATTTCATCGGCGTCATCCTCGTTCTCGCTTTCGTCCTCCCTGTGCTTCTTCCTCCTCGTCGTGGTCGTGGTCGTCTTCTTCTTATCCGTGGAACGCTCTTTCGTGGAATGCTTCTTGCTGCTGCTCTTCTCCTTGCTAGACTTATGGCTCGACCTCTTCTTTCTCTGGTTGGGACCCCCCGCCAGCCACCAGATCCACGGCGGTGCCGATGGGGGCGGCTGTTGCGAGTGTCTCTTCTTCTGCTTCTTCTCCTTCTCTTCACCTCTTGCCTTGGCCTCGTCCGGCTCCCTCTCCTTGGGCTTTTTCGACTTCTTGAGCTTGGTCATCTTGTCGGGCATGATGTTGTCTTGTTGAAGGGACGGGCGTTTCTCGGGGCTTTCAGAAGTATCGGAAACTATATTTGTCTGCTGCGGATGCAAAGCAGCCCCCCTGATGACGAGACTGCCCGACATATAGCCCATGATGTGGGAAAATGACTAGAGACCGTTATCAGCTGCCTCCCGGGCACAAACGTGATGTGATGCTGCGCCTGGCTTCGTTGGGTTGTTCATACCAAGCTTTTCACGTCCATGAAAGCTTGGTCTCTATTTGGGTGACTCTAGGGAATGGTGGTACACAAGCAATGTACAACGAGCAACATTTTTTTCCACATGGCATCACGCCCACTCATCATCAGGCAAACCGGCTCGTCAGCAACACACACACGCACGCAAACGCACCTACACCCCCCTCAGCTGCGTGTTATCCCTCTTGTCCATGGGCGTGTATCTCTCCTTGAGCACCTCCTCCACTGTCTGCTTGGGCTCGGCTTCGGGCTTGACGAAACGCTGCTGGAGCGCCCTCTCCACGGGTGATAGCACCGGCACTGGCACCGGCACCGCCACGCTGCCGTCCTCCTGCGCAATGTCCACATTCTCCTTGTCCTTGCTGTGATCTAGGGCCGCGTGGGCAAACTCCTTGCTCTCAGCCTTGACCTTTTGGAAGGCACTCTTCGCGGCCGCAGCGACCTTGCCGCTGGCCTCGCCCAATTTGGCAGCCTCCTCCTTCACAATAGGCTTGATAGTAGACTCGGCGCCCTCTGAAGAGTTGCCAAAGGCCCGGCTCCACAGCCGCGACGCCGTGTCCTCGAGGCCCTCGCGCACCTCAACCCAGTCGGTGCGCTGCACCCAATGCACGGCGTTCATGACTTCGGTGTTCCATCGCTCCTTTGCAACCTCGACAGCGTTGGCCCGCTGGGCAGCGGCGACTTCGGACCGTGTAGGGGGTGGCAGCGGCGGGAAGGGATCGATCAGGCCCTGGATGGCGAGGGCCTGGGATCGGAGGGCCTGACCTTGTTGCTCGCGGGTGCGCTGGTGGGCGAGAACTGAGAGGTAGGCGAGGGAGAGGGTGAGGGTGACACCGCCGGTCTTGCATATAAGTCAGCATTTAATCGCCAGTTGGTAAAATGAATTGAATCGCGTACAAAGCCGGTGGTGAAGCCCATGGTTAGAGCTTTGTCTGTGCCCGGTAGACCGAGATAGAGGATGCGGCAATTTGCGGGTTGCTCAGGTATCGCGAGACTGGCCAATTCGTTGCAAGATGGTCGATCAAGGCCTAGATGCAACGTCTCATAGCGCGCCCGAGCTCAATTGCCCCCAGGATCGCGTGCAATTAATTCCCTTGGAGGGGGATGTTGTAAGGTTGGTGGTGGGTTGACGTAGCTTCCATTGGATCTCAGGCCCTCTGTCTCTCTTTGCCGTTCTCGGCAGACGAGACGTGCCGGCTCCGAAAATTCCAAGCCAAAAATTTCCACTGCGAACCACCAAAACGACCACCACCACCAAGAGAAGCGCCATATCGGAGGAGCCGCCCACGTGCACAACCACGACAAGTTGAAAGTCGGCCCCCGATCCTTTCGAATTGCAATCGCATCGAACCGAAGTTTACCTCTACGACCCTGCGCTTCTAGCCATCCGCTACAATGGCTGGTGGTCTCGTCAAGTACCGGCATCTGAGCCGCAACTCTGCGGCTCGAATGGCCCTGTTGCGCGGTCTCGTCACCCAGCTCGTCAAATATGAACACATCCACACCACTTATGCAAAGGCAAAGGAGGCCCAGCGCATGGCGGAGAAGCTGATTACCCTGGCCAAGAGGGACAATGAGCCCTCGCGGAGATCAGCACAGGGCATCCTATACGTACGTCGACTGGAGGGGTCGTTCTTGTCGGATCAATTGCGAGGGACATGATGCTGATAGGACAATCTCCGTTGCAGACGCCACACATCCTCCTCCCTAAGCTTATGGGAGAGCTAAGGAACCGATACCTCACGCGTGAGGGAGGCTACACCCGTGTCGTCCGCACAGAGTCCAAGAACACCTACGACCAGGGCGAGAGCGCCATCCTCGAGTTCGTCGACGGCCCCAAGGACTCGCGCTTCATGATGACGGCCAAGACGGTCGCCCGCGACCGCATGCTCGGCCAGGAGCACACCCCCGTCACCCGGACCAACATCAAGAAGGTGACACAGTTCCGCGGCCAGGAGCCTTTTGAGGATATGGTACAAAAGTTCCTGCTCCTCAAGGTCGAAGGAGACAACGTCGCCAGCGACGCCAGCGATGCCAAGCCCCGAGATGAGAGCAGCTTGGCAGAGGTCGAGGCCGAGAAGACGGCGGATAAGAACGCCGAGAAGGCGAGGGAGATGGCGGCAGGCATTGTGCCAGAGTCAGTCAAGAAGGCGACACAACAACCAAAGAGCTCATGAAGCTGAGTTGTAACATTTGATGAGCGGGATGAAAACTCTGTACAAAATCTGTACCAATTACTATATCATGACACATTGTGCTTTTAATCCATTGACGAATACCTCGACAGTCTGTGTCAGAGCTCTATCAAATTACCTGCCCCAAGGACAACCAACGTCTATCTATATAAACTCAAAGGTATCACCGCGCTCCTGAATCATCTTGCCCACTCTCTTGGAGCCCACGATGCGCTCCAGCTTCATGACATCATACTTGGAAAACACAACTTTGACGCTCCCCTGACCAGGTTCGAGCCTCATGTCCTGTTCACTCTTGCTGAGGTACCCGCCCGCGATCTCATTGTAGAAGATGGGATTGTCGGGCAGTCCGTAGAAGATGACACGCTGCACGCCGCGGAGCTGATACCGTCTGAAGTGGTGAGCTCGCTCAGTGTACAGTAGAACACGGTGGCGGCCGTTAAGGAAGTGGGAGCGTGCACGAGATGCCTCAGGGACGTCTGCATACTCTGAGATTGCTCCAAACGTGACATTCTCGACAGCAGTTGAGGTCGCAAAGTAGTTGCGCACACGGACAAAATCGAGGTATGAAGGGATGAAGATAAGAGTTCCAGTAGCATCCTTTGCCCGCTTGGCCAGCGAAGGCACAATGGCCGAGGTAAAGTACTCGAACCTGGCATCAGGGTCCTTGTCAACCGAGCTAGACTGGAACCGCGAAAAGGTCTGCTTCAGCTTGACGCCGAGCTGTGACAGTGACCCGGGGTATTCAGGCTGCAGGCGGACCTTTCCAGCCCAGTTATGACAGTGCAGTCTGAGCAACTCTGAGAGCTCAGGCGTGTTAAAGGCAGACAAGATGACGGTCTGTCTGAAGTACTTTGCCCAGTCCTCTAGGTACCAGTTCCTCACACGACTAAAGTCGCAGCCGTGGGCGTCCTTGGGCTGAAGGTTGAGGTGCTCAAAGATGAACTCGACGTGCTCCCAGTTCTGCATGAGGAGAGCATCGGCCTGGTCCACAACCACCATCTCGATTGAGCTCAGGAAGTCAAAGTCGAGCTTCTTGTCCTCTTCAGATCCAATGGCCATTCGAAGACCGAGAGGACTGGCAAAGAGAATGTCCGAGTTGTAAAACTGCGAAAAGTACTTGATCGTCTTGCGGGTAAACTTCATGCCCAGACGGAACATGTCGTCATCGCTGCCCTCAAAGAGATCTCGAAAGTCAGCTGGCCTGTCATCGCCAAACTTGGCCTCCTTGTCGACGTAGCCTTCTTCGAAGCGTTTGCGGTTTTCTTGCTGGTCTGGCTCGCAGAGATCACGAATAATGTTGACAATTCGGAGACACGAGTTGCGAGTGGGGAGGAGGAAGAGCACCTTCGGACGGGTGAAGCCCTGGTCTCGAAGCTCCAGTTCCGTATCCTGTCCTTCCTTGGCCAGCTTGTAGTTATTCTTGATGACTCGATCTCGTGTCCTTGTCTGGGTTAGCAATTGGGCCCGGAGTCTTGGTGATTGGACAACTTACTTGAAGACGTGGTTGAGGGCATGGAGACATGTCAACTTTCGCAAGGAATCCGAGTTCCGAACGGTGCGGTCGCAATGCAATACATCGCTATAGTTGAAGAGCAAGGGGCTGAACGCGCGCTGCGCAGCATCGAACTCGCCAATCTTGCGGGCTGCCGTCTCCTTGAGCTTCTGCTTCAGGCTGAGGCCGTCCAGACCGGCCATAGGTTTGGGTACCTCGGATCCTGCATCCGAGCTGGGATATGTGACGGTGGCTCTTAGATTCTGTATCAAGGCCCTCTTGGTCGCCCACTCCCCCTTTTGTACTGCCTTGACTCTCTTTGCGACCGTGTCGTCGTCGGGATGCGCAAAATGCGTGTCGAAGGGATCCGTTAGGTTGTCCTCATCTTCTGAATCGTCGTCGTCTTCTATTTGCTCCTCGGCGTCTTGATCCTCAGGCTCTTCCTCGGCTCGGTCAATATCCTTCTCTTCCTCTTCTTCGTCGGCCTCCTCCTCGTCATCTGAGGACTCTTCAGGCTGTCCTTGAGCTTCTTGGTGTTCCAATTTCCGTCGCTTGGCCTTGGGTGCGTTGTTTTCGGTGAAGCTCTGCAGAAGAGCCATGTAGGGTTTAGAAGATGTCTGCTCATCATCGTCGTCGGCGTCTGAATCGACATCCTCCATCACTTCGTCTTCAGGAGCAGACTCTGCTTCGGAACCAGAACTTTCTGACCTAGGAAGAAGAGAATTAGTATAAAATTGCTCGAAAGCATGATGAGAGTAAAGCATTCGGCGGACTTACTCATCATTATCTGCGAGTCGAGCTCCATCAAATCGTCGATTAGGTCCAAACCGGCTTGTTGCTCTTCCTCTGCCTCGACCGCCTCTACCTCTCCCCCGACCTCCACGGCCTCTGAAGTTGCCTCCTCTTCCACGGGGGGCCATGTTGCCTAACCAAGTGTCGAATCACCTTAAAACAAAGAAAAGTGGTTCAAAATTCGACCGTTGAAACTTGCAAAAAGCGTCCGTCGCGGTTGCAAGAAAAAAAAAGTTGTGAGGCTACCTCAGCCTTGCCATCACAAGCCACACTTTGGTGGGGTAATGTGGATCACCGTCTCGGCACACGCCACAAGCCCGGTCTTATCTCTAATCTTAGCGCGCACAACCCCAGCGCCCGTCCCGCCAAACCAACCTGCAAATCTTCAAAATTTGGACGGCATCGCGAAACTCCGGCCCGGCCTCTGATCTGAACCTCGTGGTTTAACCTCCTACCTCTCCTCTCCACCTACACCACAATCCTCCTCCTCACCCCCCGCCAGCCCCGAGATCAGTTGCCCAGTATGGCTGCTGCTACCGAGAGCTTCATCCACCTCGCGAGGCCTCTGGCGCCCAATACCGTCGGACTCCAGACTAACCTTGCCCCGCTCACGGTCAACATCCAGCCTCAGGTACGATTGCGATAACCCCTCTCGCCTCGGCGCCTCGATATATGCATCCTGAACCCGTCTGGATATCATCTGCAAGGGAATGCCTTGGCTAACTGGACCTTTGTCTGTCCTCTAGGCCGTCCTCTCCATCCTCGACCACGCCGTCCGACGAGACATCCGAGACACCCAATCCACCCGAGTCATCGGCGCCCTCGTCGGCACCCGCTCTGAAGATGGCACCGAAGTCGAGGTCCGCTCCTGCTTCGCCATCCCTCACACCGAGGAGGAGGACCAAGTCGAGGTCGATGTCGAGTACCAGAAGAACATGCTCGCCCTGACCCTCAAGGCCTCCCCCCGCGAGCACCTCCTCGGCTGGTACACCACCTCGCACGAGCTCAACAGCTTCAGCGCCCTCATCCAGAACTTCTTCGGTAGCCCTGACACGGGCACCTTCCCCCACCCCGCCATCCACATGACCATCTCCACCGAGCCCGGCGAGGACATCCAGACCCGATGCTACATCAGCGCTCCCGTCGCCGTCAACGCCGAGCGGGCTGCCGACAGCTGCCTCTTCATCCAGGTTCCCCACAAGGTCCTCTACGGTGATGCCGACCGAAGCGCCCTCGAGACCATTGCCAGCGCCAAGGATGCCGAGTCACGGACAGCTCCCCTCGTCTCCGACATTGAGGGCCTCGGCCGATCTATCGAGCAGACAATCAACCTCCTCGACCGGGCGAGCGAGTGGATCAACGGCGTCCTCGATGAGGATGAGGAGCCCAACAATGCTATTGGCCAGTACCTCATGAACGCCCTGTCCCTGGCCCCCAAGGTCGACCCCGAGCAGATCGAGCACGACTTCAACAACCACATCCAGGATGTTCTCATGGTCAGCTACCTGGCCAACACCATCCGCACCCAGATCGACCTTTCTCAGCGACTGGCCGTTGCCAACCTGACCAGCCCCGAGAAGGAGGGTGAGGGCAAGTCCGAGGAGAAGGGTGGCCAGCGGGGAGGCAAGCGAGGAGGACGAGGCGGCGGTCGCAGCGGAGGTCAACAGCGTGAGCCCCGGGAACCCCGCGAGCCCGCTGAGTAAAGAGGTAAGAGGGAAGAGAGAGGAAAGAGTCGAGTCGAGTCGAGTCGAGGTTCTAGATATCGGAGCCCAGGGTAGAAGAAAGCGATGTCCCGACGACAACCACTAAAAAGTCTAGGATATCCCTCCCTGAAAGGCATGTGATATGAAGGCACGGGTTATTGTGTTACAATAAAATCATGGCGTTGCGGTAGGCTTGAGAATTAGGTATGGCACCTGGGGCCATAGAACTGAATTCAACCGTCATATAAAACTATCTTTTCCCCCAGTTCTGTCTGTCTGTCTGTATGAATGAATCAATGACCTCTACCCCCCTGCCAAGAAGAATTATGTCAAAGTGGAATTGACTCATCTAGTAAATTGGGCCGCAGCCTACAAATTCATGTCATCCATCCTATCCACCGATAACGCCAAGATGCTAAGTATGCCGTGTACGCCTTAATGGGTCTCCCGCCTTTGAACACCATGTGATGCTTCCCCCTCTTTTTTTTGTAGTGTATGAGTATCAAATTCCAGTGGCTGGCTTCTGAGGTAGAGTCGCCGGGTTGCCGTACGTCGGCAGATGTGAAAAGGCCTGATTCGGCCCCTGTGTCATGTTGGGTCGGTTAGGGATATGTGCCGGAGGGTTGTGAGGGAGGGGCTGGGGAGGAGCCATATGTTGCGGGTTCTGTGGCATGGGGGGTAGTGGAGGTGCATGCTGAACATGGGCCACATGCGGAGAGTGATATGCTGGCATAGAGCTGCTGGACCCCTGCCTCACCATGCCATACCCGCCTCCATATGGCTGGGGCATTGGCTGTTGATAGCCGCCAGGGTATGCAAGGTGAGGCGATCCGACCTGAGGGCTGCCATGATGTGATCCAGGAGCAGTGAATGGTGGCTGTGGAGGCGGAACGGGAGCCATGCCGCCTCCGGGGACAAACGACTGCGTCTTTGGGTTGAAGGCGTGGTTGCGGTTGTAGCTACCTGGGATTGGGTGCTGGCTCTTGGGGTCGTTGGGGTTGGCGTTTGCCGGAAGCTGACCAAACGCATACGGGATCCCCATGTGTCCTTGAGGCCCGCCTGGGGCAGGTCCCCTAGGTTGGGGTTGATACTGGGCGGGGGGAGCAAACCCAGGCTGCCAGGCGGGTTGCTGTGGTCCAGTCGGGGGCACAGGAGCACCGTACGCGGTCATAGGACTTCCATTAGATGGGTAGCGTGGCTGGTTGGCCTGAGGAGCATACTAAGAGGCGTTAACGCCCAAACGACGAGTCTCATCAAGTTGGGACAACATACCGGAGGCATAGCATATGGAGGATAGGGCTGGTTAGGCACCATACCCGGCATCGCGGGATACCCAGGGCCCTGCTGAGCATAGACGGGACCCATCTGGCCTTGATACGGCGCGGGTGGCGGTCCTTGGGCACCATATTGAGGGTTGGGCGGCGTCATGTACTGAGGTTGCGGTACCCAAGTCTGTTGCTGAGGGCCCCAGTAAGCTGTGTACTGATTCCTTGAGTCGAAGCTGTCGGAATCGTCACGTCGCTGCTTGCCGGTTTTGCCTCTCTTGCCTAGATTCGACTTGTCTTTGGCGGACATGGAGCTGGCCCTTGACACTCCGTTATCGCCATCGTTTTCTAGACTTTAGTTAGTGTGATTCTTGGCATGATGATATTCAATCTAATCCTTACCTGTGACATTCTCCTCTGAACTACCGAAAATGCGTTCTCGAGCTAGCTTGTAGAGCTCCTCGCGCTCTTCTCTTGTCAACCTAGGTAGTCATGGGTTAGTTTCGACTGTACATAGTGAATTGGGTTGATTTACGAACTTTTGATTGGCAGCTGCTGGCTTATCCTTGGAGTCACTGCCAGTCTCAGAGGTTGGCTTAGAGGGACTAGCACTTGGGCCGCCCTCACTATCCTGACCGCGCCGCATGATCTTTCTGGGTAGCACGGCCGGTGGTGGAGTGCTGCTGCTGGACGTGTTGGGGTTCGGATTGATGAGCGCCAGTGACGTAGGAACTCGACAAAAAGGTGTTCTGAAAATCCGCACAGATCCAACATGAGGCTCAAAGGAATGCGTCATATGGTAATAATCAGCCAGCTTGTGGGTTAGCATCCTGCAGAATGAGTTGGACGGCGGGAGGTCCATATAGGGTTCCCTAGAAGAGGGGGTTAGTACTACTCGAGATGAGGTGGGACATGAGAGCGCACTTGGAATCCTGAACAAAATCGATGACTTGCTTCTCCAATCGTAGCAGGAAGAGCCGATCCTTAGGCGAGGCCATGGCTTCAAGAAGTTTTTCATCGGGCGCTTGTCTATAAATGACGTTGAGGGCATCTGAAGAGCCGCTGACACCGAGAGGGGCGCCGGGAGGCTGCTCGGACGACGAGCTCTGAGGGGTCAAAACACCCTGAACCACGACGCCTGGCGCAGGCTGGGGATGCCTACGCTCTGGGATGTCCCCAAGAGGATTGCCTCGCGCCCTGGCAGCCAGCTCGGATCCCATGCGTGAGCCGGCAAGTAGAGAGCCGCGGATGGAGAACGCATCGTCGTCTTCTGCGGCCGCCTTGACGCTGGCGCTGTCGTCTGGCCTGAGAGACTCTTTCTCGTCGAGTGCAAAGGTTGTTCCCGAGGTGATGCTCTTTCCGTCCAGACTCGGAGGTTTGGTGCCAAGCTCAGAGCTGGAGTCGGCCCTTTGAGAATCGTCGGATCCGCTGTCCCTGCCAGTCACAATCGTCGGTCGCTCAGGAGCTAGGGGTCCGCTGCCGTTGACAACAAGACTGGGCGCCTTTTCTCTGAGGCTCAAGTCATTCAAGGAACCCGCGACGTTATCTACACCGCTCCTCTGCTCGACCGTATTGGTAGTAACTCGGGGCTGCGGCGAGGGCGTCTTCCCAGTTGGTGCCTTGCCTGATCGGCCATTCACAATGACGGGCGCGGTAGATGTGGGCGGCAATGTCGAAGCCATGGGGGGCTCTTTTGACGGTGTGGCTATCCGTCGCAGCGCAGGAGGCGCGGAATCTTTTGATACGGAGGCGGCAACCTGTTGCAGAGAACAAATTAGTCGTGTCAAACAAGTGACGGGATTTCCCTCCTCGAGACAGGAGAACCATGTACAGCGAGGAGAGACGAGACAGTGGGCGGCAAGCTACCTTGGCGAACGAGGGTTTTGGAAGATCAGGAGACACTTGGGCCGTGGCCATGATGGACGGCGATGGGGGCTATAAAGCCAACCCAGAGAGCGCGGTGGGTAGAAAGGCAAGAAGATATGAGACAGGCACAACGAAAGCAGCAGTCGACCAGGTGCGAGATGAGGCTGCAACTTTTTGAGGCTGCGGCTGCGGCTGCGGCGGTGACGACAAGGCGATGGATAGGAACAAGGAAAGGACAGGACGGGATCGGGAGAAAAAAATCAAGAAGCAGAATCGATCGAAGAGGACCAGCAGAAGGAAAACGGAGTCTCGGTGCTCATCGTCGTGTTGTAAAAGGCATTGTTCTCCAGCTGATGGGGGGGAGGTTTCCGAGGAGGGGTCGCTGGTGGTGGTACGCCGTTTTGGCTGATTCTGGCCGCGGGCTGTTGGTGCTGGTGCTGGGCTTGTCTGTGTTTTTTTGCAGTTCAGTTGCAGTGACTGAGTGAGACGGGATCGGAATCGGGAGGTTGAGGCAACGCCCTGTGACGCCCGGGTCCCAAGGCCAGGCGAACGGCGGGAGAAGAATGGGCACGCGGAGGGTTGAGGAGGACAGGGCCGAGATGGAGGCGAGCGAAAGCGATCGATCAGGCAAACGAAAGACGAAGGAGAGGAAAAGACGCGGCGGCCAATCTGACAATGGAACCTAGGCGGCCCGGGGCGCAAGACGGGGCGATGCGATGACGGAGGATTAGTGGAAGAAGGGTTTTGGATGGAGGGGAGCAGCAGCGCAGGAGGTAACAAAGGAGGACCCGCGCACAGTGAGAGCTAGAACCCAGGGGACAGGGACGGGCGCTGCCCTGACAATGGACGGAGCGATGACCACCCGCTGAAGACGGGACGGCCGCTGAAAGGCGGGAGTGGAGGACCGCTGAAGGAGCCTGGGCCACTAGAAAGTGCAGATTTCCAGCGGCATACGATGGACGGCCAGTCAAAGCAAAGGGGGAGTTGGCTGTGGAGGTTATTGCTGGGACCAAGAAAATTATCCTACAGTGCTCTTCTGCGAATGGCCCCAGCTGCCGCTGTCATCCAATTGCAATTACAGTGCAGGCAAATCAATGTGCAACAATTCGCGTTTGTACACTCGGGATAGACACCGACCGCTTGGTCTTTTCCACAAGCGGGCCGAAGAGAGTACAAACTCTGGGCAAGCGAAGCATCAAGAGACCAAGCAAAGGAGTAATACTCCTGAGAGTATGGACACCTCCAATATGCCCCTGTTCAGGGACTCCTGTGTGGTGCCTTCCATGCATGCAGGCTCGCTCGAGACGAGAGAAAGGATGATTATGTAACCAGTCACTTTTTGATTTTTGAGCCCGACCCTGAGCCAAGCCTGGTCAGACCTCCTGCAGCACTTTCGCCCAGGATCTCCCCAGGATGTTTTCTCAGCTATTGCATGATGTTGGGCACTCAAAGCGCCTCTCCAAGTGATACGACCAGACTCGTCTGCTTGCTGCCCTACTGACATTTGTCGTAATTCCTCTGGTGTCCCGGAGCACAACAAACCTTGTCACAGCCCGTTATCCACTGTCGCGAGATGCAATCGCGGGCAGGATCCCTCCTTGAAAACACATTGACAATGGGGACATGTATTTGGGTTGGGGTCCTAGTTTCGGATCATGACTGGGAGGTGGATGAAATTCCATCCTTTCAAATGGCCTTTACAGGAACGCTTGCCTGTCATTCTTGAGGGCTTCTGATGTGTCATGGTGCTTCGGTTGATGCTTGTAATGCTTCTTGAGGCCAACAATCCTTGGCCATTCGCTTCTGCGGCCATGGCGTCAGATTCTCTCCTGCAGCAACATCATCACCCCGTCAGAACCAATTCCGTCTCAGCCTACTCCGTACAAAGATAAGGATATGTGTGTGTCCCTAGAATCGCGGACCGAGGTCATTAAGCACAGTGTGGGAATGCAGACAGAATAGCACAGACCCGCCATCTTAACGCTGGACCAAGAGAAATCTTTCTTTTCCATCAAAGATCGTGGATCATTGCTGCGGGAGATAGGAGAAGGTCTCCATGGGTTGGTTAAACAGTTATCCGCTGCAACCAACCAGAGAGACGCCTGGGTTTCACACCGTCGGTTGCCTCACCCGCCAGCATCTCATCACAAGATCTGACTCTTGCTTTCATTGATCTTCGGAAGAAACGACGGCGATCGTGGCGGCGAGATTGCTTGAGTCCGAAAACTTAGACATGACCTGCCATGACTGTGAAAGTCTAGGATTGGTATCAAGTGTATGTGAAAATGAGGCGAACAACCGGCACTGTGAAGTGCATCATATGCCTAGGGTGAAAGCTGGTGGTAAGTACCAGAGATCCGTCGCCATGTGATGGGCGCAGAACAAGAAGAACTTCCAATGACCCATCTTGTCTGTCTTGGTGAGAATCGCCGTAGGGCTGTTCGGCTCAGACCCAACTAATTCATTCGGTCATCAACCAATGATGGTTGGTCGTGGTGTGCCTGTAGATATTCTGCCTGCTGTGTCAAGGAGGCCTGGCTCTTTCAGACTCTGATTATCTCGCATATGCTAAACATCGCATCCCGGTAAAGGCGACTTAGCTTCTGAGATCGACAATACCTTTAGATCAATAAGCCACTCGAAGGGGCTTTATTTAGGCTCATTTGAAGGCCGAAGTAAAGAGGTAGTTCAGATTTCAGCGCATACTTTGCCTTGGGTCTTTCCGCCCTGGTGTAAGATCACTATTGAGAAAGAAGATGAAGAAATCAACGCCAATCAAGATTTACTAATGCTAGCCTTTATGGTATTGGGTGCCAAATAGCCAAGTTGATCTGCCATTATCTGCTCCTTTAGACGGCCCCAATGCGACTTGGCTCGCCCAATCACGTGACGCAGGCTGCCGACATCACTGAAGAACCATCCTCAGCTCTCTGTTGCCTCACTGACCATCAACCTTTATCCCAACCATACTTATCTGAAACGACCAGATATTTCCCGATATTCAGTAAAGATACATCAGTCTCACTTCGATTTATCCCACTTCACCCCTGGAAAGCGATTTTGCCATATCACACCTGATATGTTTACTTACAGGGGACGTGGCGGCCCTTCCAGGTCGACACCCACCAACGTGCAATGCCAAAAGTGTCTGAAGAGAGATATGTACTCCAGAAACGTTACAATGAGTGCCTGTGCTGACCATCTTAGAACGCCACTACTCTTATGAGTGCAAGGCATCTTCCCAGGAGCGGCCATACGTGTCGCGCCCGTCGCGCTCGCAGCAATTTCGGAACCCAAAGCTAGTCCCCAAGCTCACCAATGACACATTGAATCCCCTAGAGAAAAAGTGCGTTTTATTGATGAATCCTTGAGCTCTATATACTCACAAAGTCTTAGGCAGGGTGTTGCAGATGAACAGCTCGCCAAGGCAGAGGCTGAACGCGCCCGCAAGCGTGAGCGCGAGGAGCGTGATGATGAGTTGATCGAGTCTGCTGCCAAGCGCCCGAGATCCGTTTCATCGCACTCTGTCTCTACCATTTCGACTGGCGCGTCGAGGTCGCCCTCGCCTGCTAGGGAGAGGACTCGATCACCTCCACCTGCCCGACGTTCGCGAAGCCCTTATTCTGATGAAGACGCTGGGCCGCGCGGCGGACGCCGGGATGATAGTCGGAGTAGGAGCCGGAGTCTGAGCCGCAGTCGCAGTCGGAGCCCGCGAGTTGAGTACCAGCACAGGCGTTCTGTGTCTCGTGACAGTCGCTCCCCTGAGGACGACCGCCGAGACCGCTACCGATCTCGGGAACCTATCCCCCCTAGAGAGGACAACGGACACTCGAGGCGGCAAAGGAGGTATTCATCGGAGTCTAGGGGATCCTACGAATCTCGACATCAACACCCTCGCGAGTCGAGGTCACCCGAGCACAGGGGACGACGATTTGAAAGGCCAGATCGACGCGATACTCGGCCAGGACGAGAGAGGCATCCTCGTGGGGGGCATAATGGTCGGGGACACGGCCGTAGGGGCCCGCCTCCAAATGAGCAGCCTCGGGAGCGCAGCTTGAGTCCCTTTAGTCGGCGGTTAGCCATGACCCAGGCTATGAACATGGGAGGAAGATAATTATTGGGTATATTGTAAAGATAGTGTAACCGTGATCGCGCAATGCGCCAGACCCCCAAAAATGCAAATAAAAAGGACGAGGAAGAGCCAACGTACAGTATCATCCACCTCATGCTCCTAGCGCAGCCTCTTCCCGTTCGCGACGCTCCTCCTCTGCTTCTTCCCTCTCCCTGACTCTGAGTCCCTCGACCAAGGCCACACCGTCCATGCCGGCAGCTTCGCCGTCGCCTTCAGCGCCGTCGGCCGACTTAGTCTTGGAGGCAGCCTTTTGCGCCCCCGTGATCCGATCGCGAACCAAGCGCGCGATAGCGTTGTCAGTCCGGGCGTTGAGCACTTCCATCTTCTTATCCAGCTCCCGCTTCAGGTCCCAATTAGGCTTCTTGGGCTGCAACTTGAACAAGTCGATACCCTTATCGTCCTGCGCCTCCTCAGCAGCCTTTTGCTTGATCTCAGCCTCGACTTCGGCGGCTTGCTCCTCGAGGGTGGGCTTCTCGAGGCTGAGTGTTGGATCCTGCTCGAAACCGAGCTTTGGGCCCCGGGTCTCTGGGTCGTAGTTGCGTCCGGAGAGGTGTAATCGAGATACATCGGGTTCTGAGGGGGGAGACGCGGCTCGCTCTGACTCTGGCGCGACGATCTCGTCGCCTGGTTGCTTTCGCTTGAGGTTCTTGAGCTTGGCGAGCCTGGCTTTTCGGTCGTCCGAGGCAGCACTGAGGTTAAGGTGTGACGAAGACATGGTGATATGTGGTAAGCGAAGGGAATGCGCGCAAACACGGCGTAGGATCTACCGCAATTGAGGAAGCTCGAGGTTGAAGATCGTGGGTAGAGGTTGGCGGGGTGTAAAATGTAAATTCAAGGACGGATACCTCTAAAGGTGCTGCGAATACGTACCTGGAGCGCGTCAATCGAACCGCCTGTGGCAGGGCGTCTCAGAGCCGCTGCAGGGTCAAGCGCCACTAAAACAGCCGGGGCTAAGCGCAACCTAACCTAAAAAAAAAATGTTGGTCTGAGGCGCGACAGGAGCGACCTCGGAAACGGTCCAGTTGAGAAATTCCCGTAAACCGATAACTTCCTAGACGATAATCGACCAAACTTCCGACAGCCCGCGACAATTCAACGTCGTCCTCAGCAAACTCGCCTAGGCGATCATTATGAAGAACGGCTGACCTCGAGTTGACGCCGACTCGACTCGGGGGAAATGCCAACGGCTCTCATGTACCGCGCCTGCTTCACGAGGCGGCTCGAGTCCTCGGTGACGGCGCAGACATGGACACGACGAGCGGCCTTCCTCGCAATACGACTCAACCACGGGTACGACCGGTCGATATTTGCTCGGAGATATCATGCCACGGCTCAATTACCGCTCCCCGATAGCGAACCTTCAATACTTGCTCAATTGCGGCCCCGTAATGCATCTCCGAACCCCTCCGAGCCCGCCCTAGTGTCCGAGGCATATTCAGAACCACCATGGAGGCCCGAACAAGGTCGAGACGATGCAGAGGCGCATGCTGAGGAGCACACAGAAGGATTGAGAGAGGAGAACAGTCCTTCTGAGACCTCTAAAGACACAGGTTTCTTCCAGCGCAGGGCTAAAAGGGATCCGGAGAAGGCAAAGAAGCTGGCTGAGGAGCGTCGCAAGATGAAGTTGAAGCTGAAGCGAAAAAAGACGATAGCCGACCAATGGGCCTACCTACGCTATCAAACTCCCGCCTCCGAGTTGGTGGCTGTCAGATCACGGTTCAATTTCTGGAAGCGGAAAATGCTTCTGATCGAGGCACCCGCAAACCCGAGCTCGTGGCCGTGGCGAGATGACGGTAAATGGCTATTTGAGCTGGGGAACTTCTCGGCCATGCAGAAGGCGTGGCGGGAGCTCGATGTCGAGACTCGGAGGGAAAAGTGGCCAACAGTTATGTTGTCTACGATGCATCTTTGTCCAGAAAAGGCACCGCAGGTCCTCGAGGCTACCTTGGACCCTCTCCCTCCTGGGTATGCCGCCTCCGACGTGGCACATTTTTGCATTGCAAACTTCAAGCTTGAAGATATCAAGGTTCATCGAGACCGTGTTTCAAAAGCCGACGAGTTGCTCGAGCTGTTTGCCAAGTTGGCAGAGGACCTCCCACGCGGCCATGTGCCGTTTCGCCAGCACACCCTTGGTCATATTGCCAAGAGACTCCCTGTTGAGCAGGCAGCTGAGATGTACCAAATTCTGCAACGTGCGGGCATCAAGATGCACTCCTATACCCTTCTGCAGTTCGCGAGCAAGCTTTCAGAAAGTCTCGCTCACAAAGAAACAGCTTTTGAGATCCTGCGTCATATCGCCGAGGGGGGCCACGACCTCAACTCTGCACCTGTGGCGAGTGTTATTACGACACTGCTACACACAAAGCAAGAAGGAGAAGCGTGGAACAAGACAGAGGAAGACACCTTCTCGCCACAACGAGCAATGGAGTACTTTCTAGAAAAGGGCTTCTCTCCCAATCTGGTGAGCTTCACAGCCCTGATCGAGTCACTCTGCTCTCAGGGCGATATCGCCGAGGCTGTCCGGCTTCCGCTCCTCCTAGTAGAGAATGGAGCTGAACTTGATACTCGATGCTACACGACTGTTTTCAGGGGCGCAAAGAACAGCCTGAAGGCATCCAACGTGCGCCTTGCTCTTGATGTCGCCCGAGCGGCAAAGGTGCCCTACGTGGATGTGCTCAATAACACGCTCCACTCCATCTTTTTCTTTGCAGAGATGGAATGCCGAGAAAAGAAGTACCCAGCTCCATGGGTCCTCCCCCTATTCGGACAGATGCTCCGGATCTATGCCAAGAAGTTTGACCTGGAGCCTCTGCAATGGCTGGTGCCAGATACCCTACCCCTGATTCTAGGACAGGATAACGTCGACGGTACTGAAAAGTTCAGATCCGGTCCTCGGAGAGATTGGGAGTTCAAGAGCACCATCGTGCCTGTTGTTGATGAGTTCTTCGAGACAAGCGGAGGACCTCGACAAAAACCTAACGCGCAGACTCTGGCCATTATGCTACGGGCATACATTAAGAGTCTCTACCGACCTTATGACTTGATGACATTCTACACCTTCTTCAAATCCCGTCTGGAAGAACAGGGACCCGAGAGGAACTGGGCTACCGAGGTGGTCAGGGATCAGGGGAGCGTGATACATGACACGCTGATCCTGGTGATGCTCGAGCGGAAATCTCTGCAACGGCCGGCGTTGCAAGTGTTTGGCGACATGCTCCGCTCCTCTCTGTACTCGAGACCAAAGGAAGAGGACAGGGCAACAGGGGTGAATGCCGACGAGGCGCCTGTCCACCCGGCTCCCAACCTCTTCACCTTTAGCATTCTCATCCACGGATTGATAATGAGGGGGGAGAAGATGCTGGCCGAGCAGGTGCTCCAGGCCATGCAGGAACATGGCCTAGAGCCAAACATTGTGACATGGAACACACTCGCCAAGGGCTACGCCTCGATGCAGAACCTGTCCCAGACGGTGGGCACGCTGCAGGACCTCGAGGCAGCCGGATTCAAGCCCGACGTGCACACGTTCAAGGCATTTGCGCGACTCCGGGATCAAACCCGGGCGCTGAAGACGATGGAGAAGATCATTGACGCCAACAAGAGGCGGATGGAGCAGGATCGGGCTCGGTAATGTTGTATTAGATAACGGCTGGAGTTGTTGAGTCATGGGGCAGCGACACGACCTTGCTGCTGGCATTGTATCAATCACGTCATATATATCACACAGTCTCTTGGATCATAACATGTACGATAGAGAGGGCATGAACGGGGTAAAAAGCGGACGAGGAGTCATTTTGGGAATAGAGATTACGAGCCAAGAAATGCTTGATGAACATACTCTGTTGAGATTTCATGTACCTACCTAGTCGAGACTATCTTTGATGAGCTGGAGTTGTGAGAAGAAACCTGGTTATCAACCCCCGCATTTAACGGGATTTCGGACTTAGTAATGTACAAAGTCAATAACGTTATGCAACAAGTTCAAGTTTGCTTTGTGTCTACTCATTTTGAGCCTCGACATCTATCAAGGGTAGGTATCTGTAAGTCGTCACTTCCAAGACAACCATAGTATTACTGAAACAGAGAAACTAACCTCACCTCTTAACAGGGACCTATTGTTTAAACAAGAATTGGATTAAAACCATATCCCACCAACAATCCTGCAGCTTGCCGTCTGGCGTCTGCGGTTCTCATTGGCCCAGAGACGGTGTGTTTGTCTATCTGCTGGGATCTAAGTTTAAGAGGCTCAGCAAGCCTCGTTCCGTACTTTGAACCAAGCATCGTCACTTCTTTGTCTCTACAACTCACCTCACCTCTTCACTTGTTACTACTACAAGCTCAAGTTGCCACTGACCATGCCCGACCCCGAAATCGCCCAGTTCACGGGCGTCTTCCGCGCCAGGGACGCCCACCGCATCACGCGAAACCGCAAGCCCGTCTCGTGCACCGCTTGCCAGCGCCGCAAGTCGAGGTGCGACCGTGCAAGGCCCTCGTGCGGCGCCTGTCGGAGGCGCGATGAGACGATGGAATGCGCCTACGGCGAAGCGCCTGGTAGTAGCAGGCGCGAGATGCAGTCCAAGGTCGCAAAGCTCGAGGAGATTGTCAAGCGCCTCGCCGCGGCCTCTGGTGGGCAGAAGAGGGTGGAGAGTTGTCCGAGGGATGGATCGGACGCTGCGTATCATGGGGAGACATCGTGGGAGGCTGTGTTTCAAAGCATCCATGATATCCAAAGCGTTCTCAACACAGAAGAGGAGGAGGAACAGCCAGAGGAACCCGAGAACTTGCCTGCCCTGGATATCGTCCTTGGAGGCGTCACTCCCGTCACAATCGATGAGCTTCGGTCCAGCATGCCCTCTCGCCAAGACGCAGACGTCCTCGTACGTACCTACTTCGACGCCAAGTTCCTCGTCGTGCCCTTTACCCACGAGCGACACTTCTGGCGGCGTTACGAGCTCTTCTGGTCGAGGCCCCACGAGTCCAACCTCCTCTGGCTCAGCATCATGTTCTCCGTCCTCAGCCTGGGCGCCATGATTGCCAAAGTCAAGAGCCCCTTGCTGGAAACGGTCGCGGAGCCGAGCGTTTATATGCACCTCTCGGCGCAGTGCCTCATCACGGGGGAGTACCTCAACGCGAGGTCATACTCGGTCGAGGCGCTCATGATGTTTGCACACTCTCGCAACGTCCAAAAGGTAGACTCGGACGTCACGATATGGTCGCTCTACGGCTTGGCTGTCCGTCTAGCTCAGCGCAGGGGGTATCACCTCGACGCGGCCAGGGTCTCTCCAAACATCACGCCCTTTGAGGCTGAGATGCGTCGTCGGACTTGGTTCATGGTCCAGACGTCTGACCTGCTCTTTTCCTCTCAGCTTGGCATGCCGCCCATGATATACCAGGAGGTCTGTGACGCGGACCATCCGCGCAACTTGACCGATGACGACTTTGGCGAAGACACGGATGTGCCGCCCTCAAGACCACCAATCTATCCCACGCCCCTACTGGCTTGGCGTATCAAGTCTCATCTGTGCCGTCTGATCCGCCGTGTCCTCATACACACTCTAGCGGTAGAACCGCGACCATACGAAGAAACAATGGGACTCCAGGCCGAGCTGGAGGCCTTCTACGACAGCATCCCCCCCTGCTACAACATCCGACCCATCAACAGCACCTCGCCCGAAGACCAGGGCCACACCATCATGCACCGCCTGATCCTCGAGCTCTCGTACCGCAAGACGCTCTGCGTGCTGCACAGGCCCTACCTCAGCGTTGCCAAGGATGAGCCCCGATACAGACTGTCCCGCGACATCTGCCGCGCCGCCGCCCAACGGATACTGGACCTCCATCTCGAGTTTGACGAGGCCATCCGTGAGGGAGGACGAATGTACCATGACCGCTTCATGGTCTCGAGCCTGACGCTTCATGACTTTCTCGTTGCCGCCATGATCTTGTGTCTTGATCTCTGCGAGTCAACCGATACAAGGCAAGTTTCAAACATCTAACCGTAGCTCATCTTCTGACAACCACCAGTCCACATGATCGCCAGCACCGTATCCAACTCCTCCAGAGAGCACACGCAATCTGGAACGAGCGCGGTGCCAAGTCCAAAGACGCCCGGCACGCCACAAAAGTCCTCCGAGCCATTCTCGTCCGCGTCGAGACCCCGGCCGCCACCGCCATATCCGAACCCGGGACTCTTGAGACGGCCAGCACCGAGTATGCCTACATCGATGGTGGCACCTCTGGAGTAATGCCTGATCTTTCCGGAATCGCGATTGCCGAGTATTCTATCGATTATCAACAGTTCCTTCCAATGGAAAACTTCTTTGGTTCCGCCGAGGGTTTTGACTGGGTTTGTTCCCCCCCCCCCCTCTATTTATCCATGGATCCCGAAAGCTCTCGACTGACAACTCCAGATATCAATTGACCACTATCTCCGATCTGGGAACGTGAATGAACCCCAACAGCCCCAGACGAACCAACCGCCTCCAGACGCAGCCGAATACATGCTCGGAAGGGATGTTGGTTTCGACTGAGTTATACGAGGTTTACTGATGTCTACCCCCCACTCGGAAATCCATCCATCTCATGCGACAAAAGATGCGGCCTCGAGGTTGCGTTGACGAGGACGCACTCGTGCGGGTACAATCCATCATCGCCATGGAGACAAGATACAGATTTCAAAGTTGGGCCAAACGAAAAAGTCAATTGTTTATTGATATCACGGGTGGCCTTGGGATGGGTCGCATATGTGGCCATACAGGCCAGACCGTTCACTTACACTGCATGCATAACCCAAGCGAGGCCTGACTCGCGTTCACATTGACCCTGATTAGGAAGTTGTCAAAGAGTTTCTAGGACTGAAGTCCTGTTAGTGAGAGCACTTGCTCAGAGTCTGACCTTGAACCCAAGTCGAGTGCGAGATGGCACAGACGTTCAATATAGAACCAACAACACATACCAGACTTGCTACCTCAATGAATAAAACTCTCAACTATCATCTCTGACCAACTGCAACTAAACTGCTGTAAGCAACAATCAATAATATGGATATCTCACTGCAGGCTTTCGCCCGGCTTGTTTATCTCTCATAAGTCATAGCACATGCAACAGAAAACACAGAGAACCCTGCCCTCCCACCCTGTCCCATTGGATACCATTCCATCCATCTTGTCCCATCATCATACCCGATCCATAGGTTGTCGTACCAACCACCTCCTACACTCCTACTCCTGTTCAGCCAGTTCCCAAGCCCGTCTTGGGCATCCCAGATCCGACAACCAGCGCCTCCTGTAAAACTCGCTTTTCCCTGCACTTATAACCCCTGTAAAGATAAATATCCTCCCAGTAACATCAATCAACCAATCAATCAGACAAGACGCAACGCCGGGACTTTTGTACGCTTGGCTCCATTCGTGATCGTCGACAACTCCTTATTTCCACCGCCAAAGGAGGAGGTTAGGAATCATCTTGACTTTATACATGTGAATACACTAGGGTATCATGACATGAAGCGAAGAAAGAGAAGCGCATCGCCGAGTACAATAATTATGAAGCGATGCCGCGGAGAACCCTTGCGGGGTTTCCAGCTACAATTGTGAATGGAGGAACATCCTAATACACGAGTTAGCTTTGGCTGCTTCAAGAATGTCTTCCTGTTAGACTCACCTTGGTCACAATTGACCCAGCGCCGACAGTGCTACCCTTGCCAATGGTTCGCCCAGGAAGGATCATGGCACCTCCGCCGATCCAGCAGTCCTGCTCAATGATGATGGGCTTTCCAAGCTGGGGACCCTGCCCACCCTGGCGCTTCTTGGGGTCGATGGGGAGCGAGGCCGTGAAGATGCTGACATTGGGTCCAATCACACAGTTGTCGCCGATCTTGACTTCGCCAACATCATTGATTGTGCAATTGCGTCCAATTGCCACATGGTGTCCGATGGTAATGTTGTATCCGTAGTCACAGGTGAAGGGAGTCTCGACAGTGACATGACTACCGACGCGGCCCACGTTGGTGACTGGTGAGAGCTCCGTTGGAGAGACTCGAACGGGATCGCGGGGTTTGAGAATCTCGAGAAACAGTCGAGCTCGCTCCTCAGTAGACACGCCGATGGTCGGCGGAGTGGTGAGGTTGTTGAATCTCCAGCAGGCTGCGGCGCAACGCTCACGCTCCAGGCAAAGCTCCTTGTCGAAGGGATAGAAGTGTCTTCCTGATAGCATCTCCTCTTTCTGTGTCCGTCTCTGCGGGAACTGCGAGTGCGAGAGGGCCAGTTGTGCTGCGACCTGGGCATTCGAGGTTGGTGCAGGCGGAGGAGGAGCCGGACTATTCGTCCTCGTCGGTTGCAAGACTTTGATCTGCGGGAGCTGGTTCCCAGGATGGGGAGTCTCAGGCTCCGTCCTGCTGAGATCGTGCAGAGGAGGCACGCGCTGATATTCCTTGGTCATCCTTTCTCCAAAAGGCGGTGGTGGTTGAGGATTTGCGCTGACTGGAGTTGGAAATACGTTTGCGGGAGTATAAGGCATGGCAGAGAGTTTGTTTTCGGGACTTGTGACGGACGCGCTGGGCAATGTTGATGCCGTTGGCCGGTCGTCCTCGGTCACCAAAGGGCGGCCTTGTGGGGGGTCAATCCGCAAGGCCTGGCCGCGATACGGCGGCAGGGGTTCGCGCTTCACCGGCTGGGCACCGTAAGGGCCTGGTTGTGGCATTCCGTAAGCTCCTGGTGGCACATAAGTCGGATCCTTGGACTCGAGGGGAACTGCTGCGGCCTTGCTGTCGGGCTTCTGCCACCCTGGGCCCCGTTGAGGAGGGTAGCCAGCACAGACAAAACTACCACGGAGACAGTTACCGCCTATCAGGTTGTCAGCGCCATGTTCCATGCATTGTTGGTGGTGACTTACACTCGGGCTTTTGCTCATCGCACTTCTTCTTGCGTTTACGACAGGTCAGACAGCCTGTCTTGGTTCGATTGCTAAAGTTCCTCTTCCGTTTCTTGGGGTCGTGCTGCAAGACGCCATCGCGCCTTTGCTCGGGCGTGTACTGACCGCCATACATCATGGACCGGTCATCGCCCTCGAGGCTGGCGTTGGAGTAGTCGCCGTGGTCCATCTGGCCAGCAGCCCTTCGTAGCGCATCGCTGATCTGCTCCTCCGTCTGGCCGTGGGCTGAGGTGGCAGAGTTCTGCTGAGAATCATAACTGCGCTCATCACGTCCCTGCTGCGCATACCAGGAGTCCTTGTCCCGGTGCTCATCGCCGTAATGTCGATAATCTCTTGAAGGAGTTCCGTAAGGCTCGCGTGAATCAGGTTGGGGAGGGCCTGTCACTACTTCCGGAGACCGATCCTGAGGCATAGGATCTCGTCGCTGTTCAAGAGAGTCGGAGCGCTTGCGCTTGTGAGAGCCCTCTACGTCGGGGTAGCCGGGCGATTGGAATGATGGTCGGTCAGTATCCTGGGCGGGTCTTTGGTTCGCTGATAGCTCAGGGGTGGGCGGAGGCTGAGTCGCGGCCGTGCTGTGTGCGCGTTCATCTGAGGCGGAGCTCTTTTCAACAGTCACGGTGGGCGGATCAGAAGCCCTAGGAGGTGAGCCCCCATTAAGGGCGGTAAAAGTCGACATGACTGTGTCAACTGCAAGTGGGCGCGAAAGCGCGCGAACCCGTGGTTGAATGAGATCCGTGATTGAAACCTGAGAATTTCCGGTATCGAGCAGCTAGAAGCGTCCCGGCACCAGGCGGAATCAGAATCTCTCCCGGACCTTCCGTGGGTGGCTGTCTGGGAACCCCGGGGCACGCGATTGGCGATTTGGAGTCCAGCAAGGAAATTGACGAAATCGTAGACGGTATCCGTGAGAGTCGTGGAGAGACTTGAACCACGGCGTGGACGGAAAGAGGCGCGATGCGCGGTACTTGTGAGAATCTGCGCGGGGCTGTGAGATGAGCCGCAGTCGACGTGAACGCGCCGACTCTCCTCTCGAGGCCGTCAGTGAGGGCAGCGTCACCTCTTGGCGTCCTTTCCTCCGCAAGCTCGAGAATCCAAGACTAAAAGATAAAGCGCGAACCGTAGGCGTCGGTGGCGCAGAGAAATCCAAGGGTGAAAGCTGAGAGATGAGAGCTGACAGATGAGGTGAGTGGGCGGGACTTGAAGGAATGTGCGCGGGTGAGTCTCGCTGAGACGGCAAGACAAGACAATAGCCGGACTGTGATCGTTCCTTCCTCTGCCAATTCTGGGTCCTAGCCTAGATAATAATGGTCCACGTCAAGAATCAGGTTCAAGAAATAGCCTGAAAGCCTGTTGCATGCGCGCGCGGGGGATAAAACGAGAGAAAGGCGAGAGGGCGCAAGTCAAATCAAGTCGGCAGGTGGTTTGCGGTTTGTACGATGGAGGTGGTGGGAATGGCGAGTTTCGCGGCGCTTGGGGCGTCGGTAGGTTTTTTGACGCGCGATTATGCTGCGTCTGTAATCGGCCAAAATATTGGCGGGGGGTTCGTGGCGGGGAGCTCAGATCAGGCCTGGTCTAGTCGAGAGGGGATTTGAGGGGAAAAGAAGAGGACGAGGAAGAAAAGGAAGTGGAAAAAAGGAAGAAGGATCGAGATTGGGGTGAGATCCCAAGACGAGGGTGTGCCGGAAGAAGAGAAGAGCAGGCAAGGCAAGCAGACAAGCAAGCGATGGGCGTAGGGGAGAGGCCAAAAGCGAGACGAGGGAATCTGAGAAGCGAGAGAGCCAGGTTCAAGCTAAAAAAGAGGGCGGCGGCAATCGACAACAGCAGTATTGACCAAAAGGCTCAAGAGCATGGCCAGATACCGGCGAATCTAGGTAGTGGAGGGTTCGAATTCCCCGATCTGGTCTCTGGCTCACCTCGAGTGATACTGAAGCGCTCGCTCCGGTTTCGTTTCAGCTCGTGTTAGCCAGGCTCAGGAGCAGGAAACAAGGCCGTCAGGAGTCAGTCAGAGAGGCCAGCGAGACAACCCAAGGTGAGGTGAGCCTCGAACGTCGAGAGATACCAAAACAGCAGCAAGAAGAAGAGAGCAAGAAAGTGAAGCATTCGGTGCCAGCGACCACTGGGGGGGTGGGAGAATAATAGAGGCCGGGGCCGGGGACCCTGGGAAACCAAAAGGTGGGCGGGCAGCGGCCGGGGCGCGCGGTTGGTGTTGGTGGTGGTCGTATAGCAGGTAGCTAGCCCGTGGTACCGAAGGAGTGGAGGGAGCGGGTTCCAGTGCGGTTATGCGATGGATGGGTTTCCAGTTGACGACGAAGATGATGGTGATGACGCTGATGGTGGATGGATGGCGGATGGTGGTTCGCGGCGGCATCCAATGCATTGCATGCTCAGGGCCATGGGCGCAGTCTTCGCAGAAGCCATGAATGAGATGACCAGAGTCTCGATCCAACAGAGGAACCTAACCCAGAATCCAGGGTCCGTCCGTCCCCTTCTCGCCGGTGCCATGCTTTGTCCATGCCCCGACTCGGCGTTGAGTCTCAATCGCCAAGGCAAATGCTAAGCCCGGGGCCGTGAGAATCTCCTCCGAGTTCTCCAATTTGGGGCGGCATGGCGCTTCGCACTGCGTCACTCGGCCAAGTACCTCATCGACAACCGCAAAGTACCTGGAGCTGGCGAGGTACGTCAGGACTACCTCTGCGTTCTGCGCAGTACCACCCTGGTATGCACCTTGCGCGTCTCAAGAGCCAAGGTCTGAGAGCCGAGAGCAGCCTCAAGCCCGATACTGCAACGGCATCCCCAACTGCGACCAGGCATATCACATCACCATCTGGGATTGGCCCAGATCGGTCCCCCGAGCCCGAATGTGCAGCATTTGGTCCAAGATGAACAAGGCGCGGCGTACCAAGGGTTCCGTGCCATTGCTCAAAAGGGAATTGCTGTTGGCTTGCCCTCAGCGTTGGACGACAAAAAGTCTCCAGCTGGTGGCTCGGCTTGCTTCCACCTGTTGGACCATGGGAGCTCTCCTCCAGTTGGCAGGTAAGCGATCAGTAGCCCCATTGTGTCTTGTACCTCCTTCGACGAACGGAACCCCTCCGCCGCTCGTCACCTGTCTTGTCCGAACTAACGTCGCGCGCACCCCTTCTTTGGCGCTGGCGCCCTCTCCTAGCCCCTCTCATCCGTAACTCTTGCTCCCTCTCACATTCTTGCTTGGTCCCTCTGGCGCGAGCAAAACTGGCCGGGCGTCTTTCTTGCAGCCATGGGGGCCGCGCGACTGGCTGAGCGACCCCTAGTTGACGATGGGGCCGCCCTGGGCCGCCCAGAGTCTAGAGTCCAGAAGCAAGCAAGGGTCTCTAAGTGGCCCCAAGAGAAAGACACACTCAGAGAGGGAGGGCGTGTCTCCATCAAGATGCGGACCACGGACCGCAGAGTAGACTACGCGCTGCTGCGCTGCCGCCGTCTTCCAGTCTCGAAAAACGGCACAATGTCTGGCATGAACAACGCCCTTTTTTTCTTGTTTGTGTCCTTGCCACGGTGGGTTGCGTCAGACATGATGGAGCCATCGATGGCAAACACGAGCTTCTTCTGCACAGAACTTTCCCGCGTAGCCTCTTTTGGGGCCTGTCACCTTGTCTTGTCCGAGAAGTAATTCTGAAGCCTGTTAGGTCGTCTGTCTGAGTCATCCTCGTCTATCTCACGCGCGACAATGAGAAAGACTGTGCCGCGAGGATCAGCTGCAAATCACCCATGCCCATCCATCTCTTCACTCCACTCACCTGTGTACTGACGCTGCCATGTTACGTCCATGATCGCCTCAACAATGGATGCTCGACTCGATCCGTACGACTCAGTACGTTGCCGCCATCGCCAGACCCTGGATGCCTGGTTGAGACAGCCGCTGCCGGCCGATCTTGACAGCGCTCGACCTCCAGCTGGCTCATTAACAGGGAAATGAGAAGCCACCTCTCGCGGTAATGGTCCCAACGTGTACCCGCAAGATCGTCCTTGGGGTAATGATCCGGATCCAATAAGCGACCCATGCACCCTTCAACTGAGGGTCCCAGAGACGAGAGTCGTGTGTCGGGCACCTGTAACTGACGCCTGGTGCCCTGTCGCGCGACTCTCCAAACACCTAACCGAGCATTGCTGACGCTCCTTGCCCTTCGTACCACACGACAGGTGCCAGCTTAGCGCGCCTCCGTTTCTCTTTTGGGTGTGCAATCTCGTCTGTGTGAAGTTATCGAACTTTATCTCTCTCCGCTCCTGCGAAACGATGAAATGCTGCGCCCTTATTTCACCTCTGTGATTCTAGCCTGGCTCTAAGGCGGCAGTTCAGGCGGGCGGCGGCACACATTTATCAAGCGCACAAGATGACATGTTTCCGTTAGAGATGAGTAGGCACAGAACACAGGGTGCTCACTTGGTACAGTGTTGTGCTACCATCAGGGCTCGCCTGAGAAGCTTGGGCGCTGAGGCGCGTAACCTGGCCTGTCGCGTCAATGGTGTCTGCCTCCATGACCTTCTCTCGTACATGTGGCTCTTGACAGCCTTCCTCCTTGGCTCCTTCAGGCGCACATGGCTGCCTTACGGAGAATGTTTGGGCATTTGACCAAGCAAGTGAAGTAAGGTGGTTTGATTACACTCAAGGCACCTGTTCGTGCTCGGTAGTGCACTCGACTCGTTTCGAGTCTAATGATGGCGCTGGTTACTCCCGCAAGACCAACAATAAACCAAGGAACGCTAGGACGTGTTAGCTCCGGGGCCTCAACGGGCTCCTTCCCTTCCTTGTCGTCGGTGGGGAACCCCCGATGGCCTGTTCGCTCTTGCCGCGGTACTGTAGCTTGCTTCGATGGCAGGCACGTCCTGGAGAGAGAAAAAAAAATAATCATCCCCGTCCCTCCGCCCAGCATGACCCCACCCTCCTCTTTCTCTGATGCTTTTCAGCTACTGTGCCCTCGTCAACTCTAACCTTGGATCATTCGTTATTACTCTGGTCAGGCTGGTCACATCATATTCTTGGGAATCCCAGTGTCCCGATGACCTCATCTCTCTTGGCAACAGATGGAGAACACAATCACTGTCTCGAGCGCCTTCTCGTGGACTTGAGCAACGACTCGACAAAGAGGACGAAGAATATCCCTTGAGCCAACCACCCACGCCCTTCGTCCACCGTCCACCGCAAGCTGGCGGATGTGGTGTTGGGACTGTGCGCCTCCTCGCCCCAGCAGCCAATCACGCAAGGTATTCCAGAACCAGACCGTGGTCTCGGCAAGGATGATGTGGCCGTTCAGGCACCTTAGGCGAGACAGCCTGCGCTCAGCGCCCATTAACGCCGCGTCTAACACGCTAAGTCTGTTGTCTCGTATCGCCCGCCGCCGTCCGCGGCTGTGCCAGGACGTGGAGCCCTACATTGAGCGTATCCTGATCAGGTACGTACTGGGGGACAGGCACCATCCTTGGCCCGCTTGGAGGCGTCTGGGAAGCTTACATGCGCCCGTGTCCGACCGGCGACCACCCACTAGGCTGAACGCCGTTCAGATAGACTCGTGCGCCGTGACGCGCAACGAGCCTAGCATCTCATGGAGCTGACCAGCTTCACATCCTGGCTCGTTCCCGGCATTATGGCTCAGGCTGGCGCGGCGCCCGGCTTGAATCGCGCTTCTCTCATCAATCACTTGAGAGCTGGCGTGTCGGGAGGCAACCGCTTACTACCTATCGTCGCCTGGCGGCCTCTCTCGATGTTACAGAACCCTGCTCGCCTTACACATCCCTTGTGTAAATTGATCGGCGAAACCTTCCAAGGCAACTGTTTATGGAACATCAGGGGTCGAAGGTCCAGTCATTTCTCATCGAATTTAGCAGCACCAACAGTCCTTGAGCACATAGATATCCCGCCAACATGCCTCCTCGGATGGAGTATGAACCATGAGGTAATTACGAATCCCCCCATTTTTAGAAACCATATTGTGTTTAATCTGACAAGACGACATGGGGTTCGAGGTTTTTCCTTTGTCAACTTCCGTCGTCGGTCAACCATGCAAAGGTCCTGGCGGTTCTGTTTGATGGCGAAGGACTTGGCATCCGTTTCGGGATGTACTGGTTCATTTCACGATATCTGCACCAGCTGATGCCTACGGCAGAGAGCTTATCTGTCACTCTACGTTCAGTAGCTCAGGCACACATCCCCTCAGTTACTACCGTCCTTGCGATGTGATTGTCACCAGCTGCTGACCCGAACGGCTTTCATTAGTATGTTCTGACTTTGACCGTTGCGTCTTGGCTCAGTGGCTCCTAGGTAGGGTGCACTCCCAGCCGGTTCTTTGCTAACCTGTGATGGATCTTGGCGGCCTTCTGTCTGTGATTGGCCACCCAGCGAAGAGAAGGGGCTGGTAGTGGTGATTCAAAACTGTCACGGCAGATGAGAAAGACCTGAGGGACGTGTGATGAAGTGTTTAGCGCCTTTGACGGGAAATCGATAGCCAACGAGGCAAAAGTCGGGTCTATATTACTGCATTATGCGTCTTTGCAGGCACACCGCCGCATCGATTGCGACCTCGCTCCATCGCTCTGTGGTTTCTAACCAGAATTCTGCTGTGTCTCGACGGGTGTCCGCGGGGAAGGGAGACCCACGCGGGGCGGTGGGCAGCATTCAACTCAGTCTGTCAGGATGGGGCCCTCTGGGGCTTCAAGTCCTCAACGATGCACTTCTCCGGGTGGTATTTCGGGCTCTTTCCCCCCAGCCTTGCCAGGATGGGGCTTGAAACGGAGCTGGTAGCTAAGGAGGATGGCCATCATCAAGCATCACCGGCTTGCTCCATACGGCAATGAACTGGTGAAGCCAACCACCAGAACAAAGCAAACCGTCACCTGGAGTCAAATTGCCCGCTACCTACTCAATGTTTCTCGCCCCAGCGCATGAAAGGTTACAACAATCCAGAACATCACGGTCGCGTTATTGGTCAAAACGTGCTGAAGGCAAGGGTCATTCTGTTGGGTCATCTAATCTAGGCTTTGACTTTAGGAATGGCATCCGAAGGCCATCATGGTGTCAATGCAGCACGTTTACGCCTGTCACAGAAATGGCACGCAACTTGATTCATGACGCGACGCTGCAGCCAACAATCACACTGAGTGTGTCGCCGGCAGACGACTTTGTTACAGGCGTTTTTATCCACCACGGAGCTACCGATTTGCATCACCGTCGCGTCGGTCTAAATATAACATGCAAAGATGTCTGTTCTGGTGATGCTGGTTCGAGTTCCAGGACAAGACGATGTGGTTGGCCAGTGGCCACCTTGATTCAGGCCATTCACGGCTGGGCGCTTCGATTCCACCCTCAAGTGGCGTCTTGCCCCTCGAACCCCAGCGCCTGTGAAGGGAACATGCCCACCGGAGGTCCGGCCGTCATGGTTGCCGGCAGCTTGCCGCTGTTGCACCCCCGGATCACTAGCGAACGGGGAACGGTCGAGTCTGGAACTCGACGCACCCCGACAGCCCTGTTTCGTTTGCACGGAAAGCCTCATCTCATGGACGGCAGAAGGAACAGAAAGTTTGTTCTAATCATCGCATTGGCATGGCCATGGGTGGTCTTGTTGGTTGGCTGGCATGCCGGGTTATTAGTTGGGTAGGTTCAATTGGTTGCGCATGCGGATTCCTTGCCCTGCCGGGTCGGACGTCGAGTACATGTCCCCTGTCAGCTTCATGCATCAATTCCCCTGCTTCAGGCCTTCTGTTTCCCTTCGGCACCCTCTCTTTTGTCCCTCTCGCGTGGCTGCGGCGTGGAGTGTGTTTGATGGCCATGTGCTGGTTGGGTGGTCTTCGCATTCGCTGCCCCTGCAATAGGGCACCCCCTGCCTCAAACAAGACGGAGAAAAGAGGGAATGACAAGGGTCCTGTCAAGAGCCAAATCTCGACCAAACCAAACGTGCCCACGACAGGGGAGGGTTGCTGTTCGCCGAGCCAGTTCGCCGAGCCGTCCCGTCACTAGGCTGTGCTCCATGCCGAGGTTCATGGCCTTGTTTGCTCCCATTTCCATCTGATCGTCGACTCGGCGGGGCGACGCGGCCTCCGCCTATTCCGGTGCGACGGGACGGTAGGTGCACAGATGGGTGAGGCATCATATCAGTTCAGTGGTATCAAGGCAACGTCCTCCAAGCGCACGCACAATTCCTACCTCTCCGGGGCGTCTGCACTCGTTTTGGACAAGCCCCTTTTAGCGAGACATATCACATGACGGCGCGACGTTGGTTTGAGAAGCTCCTCATCTGCGACGGTGGCCAATAACGGGCCGCCTGCACAAGGCCCAGGAACGAACCAGGAACACAGACGTCACATCACAGAGCCTCAACACCACAAGAGAATCCGTTTACCACCTTCAGTAACTACCATCTCCAGGATTTGGCTCCTACATATACGACATGCTTCATGCTCTAAAAATATCCAAGATCTATAGTTATGCTGCTGAGTTTGTCACAGGCGTCACACCCAATCACAAAGCTTCGAGGCTTCGATAGCCGCCGGCTAAGCGCCCGGTCGTCCACCATCTTGCTCATCTCGCAGCATCTATTCCAGAACTATCAAGATCCCAGCGTCTACCCAGAGCTATTTTTATCTCAGATCCGGTAGTTCTATGCAAAGCATCCGTCTCGCATGTCGAGACGCTTCCTCCACGGGGTCCTCCTGCAAGACATGGGTTGCGGCCTAGTGGTCTGGTCTCCTTTTCTGGTCCGGTTTAGATGGCGATAGACGCCGACTACAACACACACCCCTCCTCCACTAGCTCTCATGCAGCAACGCCGGGCGTCTCGCCGAGGAGAGAAGCATGGCGATGGCTTCATCTGTTCGAAGCGCCGGCTCCTGTGACCCAGGCAACATGCGCCTTCCCCCCGGCGCCAAAGCACGAGTATATTCCCAGGGGAGCTGCAGCATTATCTGAAAAGATCTCAACCAGCCGATTGGCGCCATAGAGCCTATTCCGGTATGTCGGCAGTGGGTATCATGCCGGCCGCGAGACGTTGGCCAGCCCGTCCCGAGAGGACGGAAGACGCCCTGTTACCCCTTGGCAGTTCATCCCTCCTTGCTTAAGGGTCCTGACCCAAACGGGGTGTCCACAGACATGTGCAACGATAAATATAGGAACAGGTTGCTATATTGGGCGATAGCCTCCATGCAGCCGTGGATGAGGTGCAGCTCCTTTAACACGACGTCACCTCCACCGTTCAACGTCCCCCTGAGCGTCTATTTCATCCTCGCCATCACCGCCCATTCATTTCACTCACTCGGAGTCCCCGATGGTTTCAAGTGGTACTTTTCGATCCTGGCTAAGCCTATCAAGCAAGCACCTTGGTTAACGCCCTGCAAAATGAACTGGGTAACCTCACACTTCCCCACCTGCTTGCTGCTCGAAGCGCCCATGCCCAGTGTTCCATGGCTCAGATCCTCCTCTCCAGCCTGGCTTGTCGTCGAGCTCGATTGCAGGTCTCGGACGTCGATGATGCATTGGTGTTTGACAGTCACACAGTTGTACCCCACTGGCCGGCGCTTCTACACGCTACAGCATCTCTTGAGAAATTTGATTTGTGGCACGATCAATCTCATCCATCTCTCTGCACATGAAACCGCATACAGGTTCAAGTGAGACCCTGTTTCGCCGCTCCCTAGGCCCACCTTTGTGACGGATCTCAAATCGACAACTACCGGACTTGGTACGGCCTCTTGTTGTCATCTCCGTCTGAAGGGACCCCTGCGTCTCCTGCAGGAACGTTTCTCGGTTGTCTCTCGGATGCGTCAAGTCACTGGCGCGTCGAGCCATGTATAGAGATACTTTGACGATACATTGTCCTACTTCTTCTGTCGTTTGGCGCTCTTGTCACTTGTACCGCTCAAGACACTCGCACTGCGTTTCTGCGGGGCACCGCTGCTACCTGGACGGTCATCCTTGTCGACCTCATTTGCATCCTTGGTCGAGGCCTCCGGGCCTTTAGCCGTGGGGGCAGCTGCTTCTGCAGAGTCCTTCTTTTCGTTGCCGGCGGGTGTTTCAGATGTGACGTCTTCGCCGTTGGGTTTATCTGCAGCGTCACTTTTCGCTGCAGCTGCCTTTCCGGCATCATCCTCGTCCTTCTTCTCTTCGGCCTTCTCCTTTTCTGATTCCGGTTCCGGTTCGGGGGGTGCCATGGCCTTTTCCCGCTCTGCCTTCTTTGCCTGCTCAACCTTGATCTCGGCGTCGATCTTATCCGATACCTTACGAGCATCGAGCAGACTGTTGACAGCTCCAAGAAGCATCTCGTACTGATGCGTCGTCGCTGCTGTGGGCATGGCGAGCTTGCTAGGCACGTCCAGTTCGTTGAGCACATTGGTGATGCGCATCTGTTGCTGGTTCGACTTGTGAGAGAACAACTTGTTGATCCTCTCTGTCCGGAACGTCGGTCCAGAGCCAAGTCGATCATGGTGCGTGACACCATACAGTACCTCTTCTTGGCTTGTAAGTTTGCGGCGTTCTTGTTGTTGTTGCTGGCCCTTCTTGTTATTGGGAGCAGTGGGCGTAGGTGTAGGTCCAATAGACTCGCGATGGCCAGTAGAGGCCGCCGTGCTCTCCCGTCTACCAGACTCCTGGGTAGCGGCGGCCGCTGCGGCCGCGGCTGCTGCTGCTGCAGTTTGTGGGGGCGCAGGGCTGGCACCGTCGCCGGGCATCAGTGACTTTCGTTTCTTCGACTTGTCGGCGCTCATGAGATTCTGTAGTAGATTCTGCAAGCCAGCGGATGACTTGAAGGCGTTGATGTCGGTGTCGGCACGGGGATAATCGAGGCGGTGGTACAACTCGCGGCGTTCGTCGTTGAAACGCTCACTACGTGCCAATATGCGTTTGATCTCCAACAAGAGCGATTCCTCCTCTCGGGCTTCCTCGCGAGATCGTGTCAGGGCGTTGAGAGCGAACTCCTTCCGTAGTCTCTCCTGTTGTGGGTTGAAGTGTGCCATAAGCTCGTGGAGTGCAAACTCAGGTTGTGTCATGTACTGGACGGGCTTCTGCGCCGCCATCATCTTGGAGGCAACCTCGTAGTACCGGGCCTTGAGGTCTTCCAGAGTACGTGAGCGCGTGGCCGGCACGATGGCCTTGCTCTCGTCGCCGTCAGCGTTGGCTTCGCCATTGGTTGCGGGAGGATTCCACTCGTATCGATCCCATATCAATGGCCATCGAAGGTCAAAGTCGCGTGCCAGCTCGAGCAGATAGTCCGTCTCCTCCTTGGTCCAATCTCCATGTTGCAGTGACTGCTGGTATTGGCCGTCGCTGTATTGGGGCACCGATACCTGCACATTGTACTTTGCGAATGCGGAATCCTCCATCTCCTTGGTTTGATCCGTCCTGTCCCCCTCGGCGTCCTGTCCATCTTGAGAATCGCCCTCTGGCTTGTCGTCCTTCCTCCTCCAGTGTCGCAGTGTCAGGTCTGAGGATCCGCGCGCCGAGTTCTTAAATGGCCGCATCTCCCATCGCGCGGCGGGCTTGCGGCTCGCGAAGCGCCGCTTCTTGAAGTGTGTGACCTCGGGGACGATGGCGATGGGGTTGTCGCCGCCCAGGTTGTGAACCTCGCGCGCGAGGCCCTTGAGGTTCGGCCTCGGGGCCGAGAACTTTTGCTTCTTGGCCGGTCGGGGACCAGAAGACCCGTCGGGCAGGTTGAGGACATCGCGGACGTCGGAGGAAGTCATGATGGGCGTGTGTGTGTGCTTGTCGTCGGGATATATGCAGGACGGTCGGGGGAGGGTCTAGACAAAGGCTTCCATCACCAAAACCATCAAAATCAATCGCTCTATGTTGCGCTTGAATTAATCGAGCCAAGAAACGGGCGCATCAATTATTCGGTTGAATTTTGGCTGGAGCGGAAATCGACATGTTGGACGCGTCAAGTTTTGGGGAGCGGGCGTAGGTTTGGTAAAGTTTAGCCAGCATCAGATAGCGGGTGGAGACATCCATGTCCATTGGTTATCACGTGATGGTGACTTCCCCCCTGACAGGCCGATGTTCGAACGTGGCAGCTTCGCGGGCGCCAAAAGTTCAAGGGGAGAGGTGTTAGACTCCTTGGGTACAACCTCATCTCGCACACTCGACTCGACTCGACTCGACACATCGACGGCCCTCTCGAACCTCCCCCTCCAATTGCGCCCCCCGATCGACTTTTAGCGCATTGTCTTGTTTACGAGCCCGCCCATCATGAAGTTCCTCCTGCCCCTGCTGTCGCTCAGCGCAGCTGCGAATGCGCTGCACTTCTTCATCGACGGCGTCACCCCCAAGTGTTTCTACGAGGAGCTCCCCAAGGACACTCTTGTCGTGGGACACTACACCGCCGAGGAGTGGGATGATCGGGTCAACGCCTGGGTCAAGCACGACGGCATCAGCATCTACATCAATGTCGACGTACGTTGAAAGCCCTCCTTGAAGTAATCCCCATGTGCTTCATGACAGCCATGCTCACACTTATCACCAGGAAATCTTCGACAACGACCACCGTGTCGTCTCCCAGCGCGGCGCTGCCTCGGGCCGCTTCACCTTCTCCGCCGCCGACGCCGGAGACCACAAGCTGTGCTTCACGCCGTCGTCCAACTCTGGTCGCACCGGCTGGACCTCGGCCTCGAAACCCAACGGCGGCATCAAGCTGACCCTCGACCTCGTCATCGGCGAGACCAACCAGATCGAGAGCAGCGACAAGGGAAAGATCCAGGACATCACAACACGTGTCAAGGACCTCAACGCCCGCCTCAACGACATCCGAAGAGAGCAGGTCTTCCAGCGTGTAAGTGACAACTATCCCTTGAGTCGGTTGATACGACTAGGTCAAGAAGAGGCACCAGAAAGCTAACCACATCACGTACAGGAGCGAGAGGCCGAGTTCCGAGATCAGTCCGAGTCTACAAACGCCCGTGTCATCCGCTGGATCGTCATCCAGCTCATCGTCCTCGGCGTCACCTGCGCCTGGCAGCTCTCGCATCTCCGATCCTTCTTCATCAAGCAGAAGCTCACTTAATCTAATCGTTTCCGGGGTGCAATTCGGGTTCTGCAGCTCATGCAAGGTTAGAGCCTTGTCTGTATGGCTGGCTGGGTGTGGAAGAGATAGCCATGGATGGGAATAGTGGCAACAAAATTTTGGCATTAGATGTTCACAGGGAATGGACTCCCTTTAGATGATGCCGTGTAATGTTACATATACGTGATGATACTTTATACTTGTGTGCAGTTTAAGTTTATTCAAAGAAATGGATGGATAAGACTATCAGTGTTGAAAAAAGGAGCGACAACGCCTTTTTTTCCCATTATAAGATTCAGACAAAAAACTCCCTATAGTGCTCTATCTTCATTTCACGACAAATCACCAAGCTGCTTCTTCCAAAGTGAACAACAACAACAACGACAAAAAAGACCAGACTCATCATCCCCACACCTCCTTCTTGCTACCCCTACCTACTCTACCCTCCCCTACCATACCATACCCTAGTAACTACACCAGACAAGACTGGAGACGCTCGCTCGCCCTCGTCTCGCTTTGCCTCACCACCCTCAGGTCGCTCAAGAGTGGCTTTCGTCTGGGTAGGTGATTACGCACAGAGAGATTATAGACAGCGTCATGAGAAATACGACTAAGAAACACCGAACCAGACCCAAAATGCTGCCCTGCTCGATCTCCTTGCGCCGTGCTGCGCTGGAAGATTAAACGTGGTTTAGTATAGTTTCGTGATGGAATGCCAGACATAATAAAAAAAGGAAAGCCCATTCCCAACTCCAAGACCAGATTTGCTTCCCCTGGTGGGCGGTCCTAGAAAGATACCTCGGTGTATCAGTTCAGGAGACAGAGGAAATCTATGGTAGCGACATGATGAGGTCCGAGTTTGAGGAGATCCAGGTTCCAGAGCCAAGTCTCGATACTCAAGCAAATGGACGTCGCCGCATCCGTTGTAGGAGCATTACCCACCGAGCCGGGTCGCCATGGGTGTCGAGGTCCAGGAAGCAAGTGTAACAAGATTTGCTCCAGGTGGGCGTTTTATCCAGCAACCACATCCCCTTGTGACCGTTTGGGGACATCATCCTCAAGCTCAGGACTGTCATTGAGACACAGATCCTGAAGCACAACGCCGCAGCAATGAAGAAAGAAAGAAAACCGTAGCCATCAACCACCCCTATTTAACCGCAGCAGAGCGTCTTCATCAGCTTCTGGAAGCCACTGGGCTGAGGGTTGGCAGGCTGGTCGCTAGGCTGGGCGAGCTGCGTCGCCGGTCCCTGCTGGGAGGTCCTCGGCTGGGGCAGGTTCTGGGCGCTGTTCTGGAACTGTGCCTGGGTTGAGCCAGTTGGCGTGGCCATGTCCCGAAGACCCCCAACCCCGCTCCCCCTCTGCGCCGACAAGGCGCCGGGGGCGCTTGGCCGATCTCTCTGCTTGCCCATCTGCTTGATCGGAGACGGAGGAGGGGGTTGCGCGGCGTTTAAACGGCTGACAGTAAGGTTTTGCGCTTGTTGGTGAGAGTTCGTATTCCCGGGACGGTGGCCGCTGTGCAGCTCCATCTGCGAGGGGCCAGGCCGCACATTGGGGTTGTGCAGATACGCGGCGTTGTGGTTCTTCGAGTCCCATCCCTTTCCCGAATCCTTGGAGATCTTCATCCAGTCGTACTCGCCATCCTCAACCTCGCCGGTCGTCTTCAGGGCCTGGGTGAAAAGCTCTCGGAGATAGTCGTAGTCGGGAGTATCCTCGAAGCCCAAGTTACGGACATAGGTAAGATACTTGTTGAACTCCTCGGGGAAGCCCTCGGCCAAGTCCTTAATCGCCGTCGTCTGCTTCTTCTCACCGATCTTCTCGTACTTTTGCTTGTTGGTGGCAGCTTTCAGGCCCTGCCAGGGGAGTCCTCCACGGAGGAAGTACAGGAAGACGTGGCCGAGGGCCTCGAGGTCGTCTCGTCGAGACTGCTCACGACCAAGATGAGTGTTGATACTCATGTATCGAGCAGTTCCGGAAAGCGACTTTCGCTCGCGATAAGGGATGTGTTGCTTCGTCTTCGGGTCACGGTACTGCTTGGCCATGCCGAAGTCGACCACATGGATAACGCTAGAGGCCTTGGTGCCGGGGCGGCCAATGAGGAAGTTGTCGGGCTTGATATCACGATAGATGAGGTTCTTCTCGTGAATTGTCTGGACCCTGGACAACATCTGCTTGGCCACCATGACGACGGTCTTGATGGAAAACCTCCTACCACAATGGTCGAAAAGGTCCTCAAGAGATGGACCAAGCAGGTCGATCACGAGGATGTTGTGAAGTCCTTCCTGACCGAAGTAGTACACATTAGGAATACCAGCTAAATCAGAAATTAGCATCATGCAAGTTATATGTTCGAATGAGATGGTTCTCACGGCATCCAACAAGGATCTTGTACGTTCGGTACTCATCTCGCAGCTGAGGAGCATCACTCTTGCGAGGTTCCTAGAAACAGTGTTAGATTCATGGGGAAGACAGATAATGCAAATCGTCAGGCGACTCACGAATTTGATAGCAACTTGTTGGTTGTTGAGCAGATTGGTGCCCTCAAAAATAACACCAAACGAACCCTCTCCGATCTTCTTTCCCACCCTATAGTGAACTCCAACCACGTTGGAAGACGACGAAGCCATTGCGGCGGTAGTGGCGGTCACCGGACCACCTTGAAGAATGTCTAGGCAGAGAGACGGAAAGTTTCGGTCGTGGCAACGGCGTGGATCGAGTCTGGAATGAAACCGTGCTTGCAAAAAATCGATGCCTGTAAACAAATACCAAACCAGCGGTCAGTGTTTGATGAAAATTGATGGAATTCCAAGATGTCGGTCGGGGAGTGGAAGGGGCAAGAAAGAGTCGGGGACTGATGGCGTGGCGCTGCGTGCGGTTGGACAGCAGAGGAGGATGAGGCGACAGGTTGATCAAGCTGGGCTGCTGCCGGGTGCTGGGATCCTTGATTGGAGGCGTGGCAAAAAGGCTCTTTCAGCCCAGGACTGCGGACGCAGGCGCAGCAGCTCCTGCACGACACTGGCCACGACTGACTTTGCCCCTGATGGCGATGCCGACAAGAAAGCAATCAAGCCTGTCGAAAGGGGCAGGGCCAAATCCAAGATGTATCGATCGAAACGATGTCGGGTCGTAGGAGAAGGGAATCAACCGGTTGAAGCAGCAGCAGCCTGTCGAATATCCACGCCCCAAGCTCTGTGGCTCCAGAAGCCAAAACAGACCACCAGCACCGCCCCCGACAGGTGTGAAGATGGAAATGTGTAATCGGGTACTCACCTGAAGCAGAGAAGAGATGCCAAAAGGATACAATGTGGCAGCTCGCTCGGGCAGGCGATCGAATCGAGGGAGAGAAGTCGAAGGCGAATCCCCAAAAGCGAAGGAAAGGATGAGGTTGATGGGGAGATTGGGGATGGATGTAGGAAAGGGGAAGAGACCTCAGCGCTGGAGAAGGGGATGGGAGAGCCCGTGCCAGGCCCCCGACCGAGCCAGAGTCAGTGACCCCCAGCTCCACTGCCCGAGAGAACCCCCCCGGCCACTGCAAGGCGGGCACCTTGGGGCCAACAGCCAGTCTCTTTACAGCGAGCAACCGCTACAAGAAACAAGCGAGAGGGCGCTGAGGCCAACACACCCGACGCTGGACGCCAACCAACCCGACCCGACAGTGGATGGGATGGGATGGGATTGGGACGCCCAGCCTACCTGCCAGCTCTGGCTGGACCCAGCCCCAGCTTCCAAAGGGCCCAGTCCAGCCGCCAGCCAACCCGCTCTGGGACGAGGGCAGCCGGATGCAGGAGGCTAGGGGATACATGGGGCCGAGGTATCTACCCTCAGGGACTCAAGCTTGAGGGCGGCAGATGAAGGGTTCAGCCACGCACTGTAGGTGGCACTGGCTAGATGGTCAGATGCCATCTGGCTTAGCGCCCTCCGCTGCCAGACATGCAGGTGCTTTGACGTTTCTGACAGTGTGCATTGTGAGGAAAGGTTGCCTCTGCACCGTATCAAGGGGAACCTCACCAATTGGGGAGATTTACCTCCCTCTCAAGTACCTACCATCGTCCGCCCGGGTCGTCCCCATGCTCCCTACCTCGTTCTGCAATCCGATAGTTTCCCCTGTTGGCCTAGACACTCACTGACTGGCAAAAGCAATCCATGCGTCCTGTCACTTTTCTCGAGTCGCGCGAGTTTTCATCATCAAGAGACAAACAAGAAAAGTCTACCGCCTCAGACACATGTGGATGTCGTCACCTGGACCGACATGTTAGGCTTAAACCCTAGCCATCAATCCAATCTATCGGTGAGCTGTCGCCGGTCACAGCAAGCCCCGTTCAAGTCGAGATATCCCCTTGAGCCTTGCCTTGCCTTAGTCAGTCAAGGAGCCGGTGACTTGCCCATCTCCCACCGGGGCGCCGTTCGTCTTGACGACAGACGCCTACGGGCGCGCGCCTGTGCCCACAGGATCCTCCCCAATGGGCCATGAGGTGTGCCCCTGGTCCTCTTCTTGACTCGGCGTTGTCCACTGAGACGTCCGGTGGTGGAGTCCCCAACGGCAGGCCCGGGGTATTGCTACTTCAACCGCGGTGCAATCTCCCAGCCTCTACCCAGGTACTCCATACCCGGGCCGTCCATCATCTGCGATGGATGGTGATGGGGACGGAAGGCTGCGGGCATGCATGGGTTCAAGGTTAAAATCAGGGTGAGAGTTCAGGTTCTCGTCGAGCGGGGGCAGTCTCTTTCTGGTGGTTTATCCTCGCAAGCATCCGGGGGGCGCCTTGCAACCGGTGTGAAAGGGCACGGATCTGGACCAATTCAATTCCTCTCGACAGACCCTTTTTCATGGATTCCAGATGGATCGGCAGGTAGGACTTGTGCTTGGCATTACAACCACAGGCATTGCTACGTCGAAGCTGTGCGGCGTTGCACCAACAAAGTGCCATGCTTTTTTCTCGCGGTCTTGACCGCAACAAAACGCAAATGCCAAGGTCGTGGCCCTGAGGCTCTTTTCTGGTGCCTCTCCGCTTGAACTATTCATTATTCCTTGCATCAGTACCTACCGAGAATAGCTTGCATAGCGGCCGGATCCGTCCCATGGCCGGGGCTGCAACCAAGCACTTCGACAAGCCACAGCAACGCGCCAGAAGAGTCAAGACGTTGCTAGCACCCGTCCATCAATTTCAGTCAGGACAGCCACTCCCATCCGGCCGGCTGGGAGTGGAACTGCTCCGTTGCCCATCCAGCCGATCCGTTCCTCACCTCGCATCTACAGATTCCCTGGAGGACGAACTTCGTATCGAGCAGGGAAATCCCCTCCTTGACGGATGCAATCGAAGGCCTTGTCCTCATCGCCTGATTCATCATCTGCCATCTATCCCCATCGGGGCACGAGGCTTCAATTACCCAATAGTCCAGGACGGGAGGATGCGAGGTTGCTTACTACCCCGGCCCCAACAACAGCACCCGGCTCAGAAGAGAGATATTTCGGCCAGGGGCCCCCGCTAGAGGCGGCTCTGGCTTTGCCCCTTGTGCAGAAAACGTCCACCTCCCTCTTTCTGTATCGCGTTCCCCTCGGCGGCTAAAATGGGTGCTGCGTGTCCTGGACGGCTCGTCGCCAACGCATGAGTCTCACAAGCACCTCGTACACGCATGTGTTATGGCTAATGCACTCGCCACATTGTTCCCCAGCTCGGCCTAATTCGGATTTGCTGCCGACGTTGTATTGTCTCTGCTTATGCAGGCCAGCTAGCCAGGTCGCATGGGCACCCTCATCGATGGAATCTTGCCTGCCTTGCTTGTTGGCTGTCGATCTCAAGATTCATGTTGAGGACTCCGTCATGTTGACGCGCTGTTCTACGCTACTAGGGGCAGATTGCATAGGGAACATGCCATTAGGATGCTTCACCTCGAGACGGTCATCCATCGTGCTACCGGAACCTGGCTTTCAGTATCCGTTGCCTAGCAAGGGTGACCACTTGTCTAAGTCATTGAGCCCCCAATGGGATCAGACATTCCACTGAGACTTCCGAACTCAAACTGAACCCCGTCATAGGTGTTTACCCTGCTTTTAGTACCGTCTCTGAGCGCCTCTGATGCCAGCCGCGGGAAATCAAGATGGGCAAGCTGCTCGCTTTCGGAAATTTGAAGCTCATTTAACATTGGGTAAATCTCCGAATGGCTAGGTCATTTGGCGCTCACGAGACATGCATAGGCCCTTTTGGCCAATCATGCGCTGCATGCGGATGCCAATTTGACTTTTTGGCACAACAACAGCCAATTGTAATGCCAGATTCCCAGGTCGTTGCTCGATGAACCATTGGGATATCTTGTTATGAAGCTGGATAAAAAGCATAACCAACCATCACACCGTCTCGACCTCGGGAGTCGCGTGGGAATGGAAGCCGGCTTCATCTGACACACGCCATCCTGTTAACGCGCCCTATAGGACGCACCTGATCTAAGATTGTGCCTGGCTAGTATCACCATGAGCTAGGGTAGGGGGAGATGGGATCGGTGCTGAAGCGCGAATTTTGGGGGGGATATACGACCATGAATTATCATCCAGGTTCTCTGGATTGATGCTACGTACTCGTACGCAGGGACCTGCGAATTGAAACATCTCATGTCGGTAAACGAAAGCATAAACGGTCCTTTCGCCTATGGGCTAGAAGGTCTGTATCATTGTTGGGTGCGTCGTTTCGGTAGAGCCCCAACAGATCCCAGGGCATATATGTGCTCTATGATACTTGGCACTGGAGCTGGTAGGTCCATGTCCTGTGGCGCGAAAGGGGCAGTCGGCAGTCCACCAGTTGTGACTAGATACAATCACGAGTTTGTTTACCAGGATAATCATTGGGATATCGAGATGACGAGAAAACAGACCATCAAATAAAGACCGATGTGCATTGCAGATATATATAGTATTGAGGCTGAAGTCGTGGCGATGCAATTTCACTTATGGATTGATGTAGGGTAGTGGTGATATGAGGTTGCAGTCCATGATCTCTCCTTCAGGGAGTTCATTATCTCCGCGTGCCCCATGGTAAATAGAGCACGAACATAGACCGACCCCCAGGTCTCTAATTCGACTTTCGCTGGACTCAATATTAAGCTGCCCGACATGGTTAACTCGATGATCTCGAGCTCGCCTGCGCTCAGGTTCCTCACTCAGAGGCCTGTCACGTGCTCACTTAGTTAGCATGTCAACATCTGAATGCACTACAACAGTGATATTGGGACTGACTCTGCCTCAATCATCATTAGGAAAAAATTAGAGAAAAGGGCAAAAAAGGGCGAAATGCAAAAAAGGAATCACGTCTTGTGACGTGGGCGATCTCTCCCGCCGGGAATTGAACCCGGGTCTCAAGCGTGACAAGCTTGCATACTGACCACTATACTACGGAAGATGTGTGATTGTGAGCAACCACTGTAGTGAGGATTCGATGTCACGTGTGGAACAAAACACTCCTTATATGGGTAGGTAAGAGAGGGTAGAAGATCCGTGCATATTCAATTGATGGTCTCTCATAAAACGCAGGGAACCAACGGGCGATGAGAGAGAGAGAGAGAGAGATAGTCCACGCAGTGGGTAGCTGTCTACGGGGTCCCTGCTACCCCTCAGACACTTCTGGCTGGCTCCTTCCTCCCACAAAGGGAGGTTCTGTTGTGTACTTCTTGTTCACCACGCCAAGGACCTAGGCTCCTGTCTATTGATGGCCTCGGGAGGAAATAGTCATAAAATGTACATAATCATATACAGAAACTTACAATTAACTCTTCGCTAAATATGATAACTATCATATGATACTGCTATAACCCGAGGTTTACTCTCATCACATTGGGTAGGTAGTTAGGGAGATGTATTCATCCCGGCTGCAAGACGACACTGCTGGTCTCCCTACCTCATTATGAACCTCTTGCACCAGGTAACCCTGGGAAAGAGGTACCAGCTCATCGAGCAGACAAGATGTATTTTATGCCTTTTTGTGTTTCACACGTGGTGATATTCCATGATAGGAATGTCGCTCGGATCCTCACCCTAAAGTGAGCGACACCTTCAGGAACGAAGAAATCTCGACAAGCGGAAAAAATAGATATTTCCGGGCCCATTTCGAATTTAAATTCGAAGAATACGTCTAGTTAAAGGGCCAATGTCGAGATCGTATTGGACAGGTAAAGCCGTTGATGTCCTCGATGCCGCTTGACACGATTCGCGAGTCACCGGGGATGATCAAGCTTGAGCTGTCTAGAATTCGGCGTTGTACGATGCTTGAGTTTATTGCGATTCGGGGATGACTGTCACCGAGGATGGCCATGCCCTGTACTCTCGCTCCCATGAACGCTAACTATCGTTGTCCATCGTGTTTAGTCTTCCATTCATCTACCTACAGTCTGAAGCTTAAGACTACGCCATGCATCTCGGCCTCTCATTTCATTGTGCTTGGGTTATGTCTAGCCTGTGTGGCGCCAGTCCAGAGCCACGGCCCTCGAGAGAAGAGGCTTTTTCATTGTGTATAAACAAGCGCCATCCAGCTGGTACCCCAGAACCAACTCGTCTCATCAACACTGTTATTCCCAGCAAGGCCCTTTATACTTCCCCGTCTATGTCTACAACACAAAATACAGGCCCATCTTGGCTTGCGCCGTACGGAGTTTTCCATGATCTCGACACCGTCCGGAGACGCCAAGCAAAACTCGAGCGCCACGAGATTCTACACCATCTCCGTGGGAGCCTGGAGGAGCACCATCGCAACCAACTGGAGACCTTTCAGATCCACCATCCACATCTCCTCAAAGATATGCCACATCTCGACAAGATCATGGGGCTGAATTGTTGGAACAAGACCGTCCCGATCTTTCTGCTGAAAGGCCCTGCAGGCAGAGCAGGTTATCCTGAAATGCTTCGGTCTGCCCTCCACAACTACCTCTATCGCGGTGGTTTCGCCCTTACCGTACTGATATAGAGTATGGCCAGTTCATCGCCCACATCCTCCACTTTAGAGACCAGCCGGCAGTCCAAAACGAAGACTCTGCGGTAGACCTGACTATAAGCATGCACGGTACTGTCTGCTCCGGCCTTGACAGCAAGACACCCAAAACAGACCCCGAGAACCAGCAGTATTACATAACTCGACCGCTATTCAGAGCTATAGCTATTGATATCCAGGGGCAAGACTATTCTCGGTGCTACGATATTCGTCTAATTACCTATATGCCGGTCTTGATCATCCTCACTGGCCAGGATGACGGGTTAAGTGCCCCTATCACGTTTGACTCGATCCCCGATGCCGAGACCGTCACGATTCGTGGCAAGATAGCGGCTCGCACGAATCTTGAAACAGCCATAGGCTTCATTCTGGACCTGGAGGAACGCGAGAACGCGGCATTTGGTCCACAGCCTGACCCGGTTGCCTCCACGGCCGCCTCCACGGCCGCCTCCACGGCCGCCTCCACGGCCGCCTCCACGGGCAACTCGATTTACCGTTACCGCAGGAGCACTGCCAATGAACTCGGCTGGGGCAATGGGCCATTGGCAGGACCAAGCTCACAGTGGGTGGATATGAAAAAGTATCCAGACTGGACTGGCCTGGGAGCCCGATACGACCAGATTATCGATGTCATAGAGCGAAGATCGTTTGAGCGCCATATGACACTGGAGTGCAATTGCATCGAACGGGACTTAAGGAACCAGTAGGCTGGTACCTCCTCCTCTGCGGCTGCAATGGAGCTCTAGGATTGGAACGAACCAGTGCGAGCAGTTCAGAGCAGGTGTATGGGAATGTCGGGACAGTGGTCGTGGTTCACAAGTTGACGCCCGAGGTTCTTAACAGCAAGTCCCTGGAGATTGTATGGTGATGTTAAATAGTTACAAGAGAAGAACAAGTTATGTTTGACAACGAATAAAAAAGGGACATGGCAACATTATCGAGTTGACCGTTCCACTCAATTGTCCGCGGAGATACTTCAACGACGTCTGTATGATTCCGATTCCTTATTCCGCGGTGCAGCATCATGACAAATCAGACCTAGGAGTCACAATTGCGTTGCCCCATATCCGTACATCCACCAGACTAGGCGTTGGGTGCTTGACGTTCATTTGTTGAGCAATACGACGGAGGCATCCATGTAAGCCGGAGCATATAAAAGAGAATCTCCCCAACAGCGTCTCTCAACTCCATCTCATGTCATCAACATCCCCAAAAATGAGTCCTTCAAAGCTTATGAACCGTTTCCCGTGGGCAAAGAGCCCCCTCATCAGCAATGGACCTATGCTTGGCGCAGCTTCTGCCCAGCTGGCGACCGAGGTAACCAAAGCCGGCGGTTTCGGTATTAATATCCATTTTTCCATGTAATGAATGTTGAATCCATGAGGCTGATGTTAATAGGCTTTCTCCCATCGACGGCTGACCTCTCACCCAACTCGGCGCACATCAAGACCCTCTCCAGCGATCTCGAAGAGGCCCGCACCCTGCTCGGCGCCGACCAACCGGCGGACGGCCCGCTCCGGGTCGGAACCAGCTTCATCACGGGACACCAGTCCATCGGCCATTTCACCGAGACGGCGCTGCCCCTCCTGGCCAAGCACCGGCCCGCCGCGGTTTGGCTGTTTGCGCCGGACGGTGACGTCAAGCCGCACCGTAGCATCATCGCCGCGCTCAAGGGCCTGGACGTGCCCCCCGTAGTGTTTGTCCAGGTCGGCAATGTCGCGGCGGCCCGGGAGGCGGTGCTTGACGGCGCTGATGTCCTCGTGACTCAAGGTGTTGATGCTGGTGGCCACCAGTTTCGTCAGGGTGCGGGTATCGTGAGCTTCGTGCCCGAAGTGAGAACTATGCTGGAGAATGAGTTTGGGGATAAAGATATCAGCATCGTGGCTGCTGGAGGCATTGCCGATGGGCGAGGTGTTGCCGGTGCCTTGGCCCTGGGTGAGTGTTTCCAAGGTTGCAAGTTGCTGATGTTGACTTGAGACAGGCGCTGAGGGAGTCGTGATGGGAACAAGAGTAAGTCATCTACTGGTCAATGGTTGAAAAAGGAAGCTTATAATTCCTAGTTCACTGTCGCGACCGAATCCATCTATCCCCAGTTCCGAAAGGACATTGTCCTCGGTGCCGTTGATGGTGGAGTGTCCACGCTTAAGTGAGTGTGTCCAGCTTACATTCAGAGAGCATCTTTAAGCTTACGAGACATAGGTCACCTTTCAACGACCGGATTAATAACAGCACCCTCTGGGGACCTCTATACGACGGCCGTGCCATCATCGGGCCTATCCACAACAAGTTCATTACTGGCGCATCTCTCGAGGAATGTCAGCGGAGCCTCAAGGAGGACTACTCACAGGAGGATGCTAGCCGAATCATTAACACCTGGGCGTAAGTGTCTCGGGATAATTCTGCTGCCTTGTCTAACTGCGAAACAGGGGAACCGGCGTTGGTCTTATCAACAAGGCCCAGCCGGCTGGTGAGATTGTGCGCGAGGTCCGGGAAGAGGCCAAGGTCGCGCTTCAGAGAGCGGCTGGTCTCGTCTGACGCGATGACGTATGAAATGAAACCCATCCCATCTGATGTAAGACAAAAGTCATATCAATTGACAGAGCGCGATATACTCCTCTATATAGTAGTCGCCTCTACGCCGAGGCAATGGGGGCAAACAAGAAATTGATATCATACAAAAAAAGGCAAGACTGCTGCTCATCCAGACACCGTGACCCCTGCTCGCGATTACAGCTTGGCCTTTGTCTGGGCCTTCTTCAGCACGGGGTCCAGCTTGGTCGCCTTCATGACGTTGCCCTTGACCTTGAGCTTGCCGCCCATGAAGAGGCGCTGGGCATTGGCCTTGCCCTCGACGAGCTTGCCAAAGTTCTCCTCTGAGAGGCTCAGTGTGACTAGAGTGGTGGTGTTAGCCGCGCTGTCGCGTAGATGAATGCGCCGGAGGGTTCGGATGAGCGCATCGCGTCTATGCTGTCTTCACGTACCATCAGGCTTGGCGCCAACTCCGGTGCCGACAGCACCCGTCTTCTTGAGGTCGATGTGCCAGCTAGCCTCCTCGCCGCTCGCGTTCTTGAGGACGAAGGCGTACACGCCGTTGCCCTGCTTGATGGCGTCCGCGCGGTCGGCGTCGCTGGCATTGATGGCGGCGTTGATGGCGTCAAAAGCGGCCGAGGAAGGGAAGTTGTCTGTCGCAGAGTCAGTTTCGGGTCTATTCTCGTCTATGGCATGTGTCTACCAACGTACCGTTCTTGAGAGACATGGCTGCTGGTGATGTTTATGAGAGCTGACGGGTCGAGCAAGAGATCTGTAGAGAGAGGACGGATACGAGATGGAGATGCAAGGAAGCAAGAAAGAGAAAAAAGTGTGGGGGAATTGACCGAGGTTTTTAAACGGCGACTGGGGGTTACAGAGAATGAGAGGTCATGGATCTTGTTGACGGCGGCGATGGACGTTGGGCTTTTCTGGGGTCGGCCCCGATCGTTGCATGTGAACCTCGGAGTTGCATCATGTGCTGAGCCTTTCCCCACAATCCCCCAAGCGGGTCCCAACTGGCATCAGATCTCTTGACATTGTCGCCTTTTTGTTGGAGACGATGAAAAAGATACATGAGATTAGCATGGCCGACTTGTAATGATCAGTTGTACCCCCGAATGCGTCGGAAGCCGAGTCAGTTGGCGGCAGATGGTGGCCACGTGCTTTTCGTCTAGCTCGGAAACAGCTGCACCGAAGCCATTCAGAGGCCAAGGACGGACAGGCCTCGACTCTTGGGAGCCTTGGCTTGGGTGTTTCACGTGCAAAACGGTATGCTGAACTTTGGCAGTCCGAGAATATCGTGCTTCTGTAATGAAGCTGACGATAGTTAACTACAGTTGCATACATTGACAGACTCACGTTTGTCGAGTACAGCATCAGACTCAAGGCCCTCACCAGACTGTGTCATTGGTTGCGCATACACATGCTAGACCCCAATGCAGTTGACTCGGATCTGAGCTAATCTTGCATCACCAAGAGCTGAGTGGATATCCAGCCGGTATTGTATGTGTTGTTATACATGTGTGAGAGCCAAGGTGAAGTCATTCCCGTTGCTCATGTCTATCGCTTGCTCCCATATGCTGCCTCCATTTTCGGTTGCCTGCTTTTTACTACAACTGCCATTCAGGGACGCCAAAGTCTCGGTGCTGGGGCCAGTTTTCGGGTCTAAAGCAAAGTGTTAGCCGCCAAGCCTTGACTGATTTGACTCTGATACCACGTACCTGGTTAGGAACAGCACCGCCATGCGTCGCCTCCTTTCTATAATATCATCAGATGCTGTCAACCGCAGCCAGTCGCCGAGCCAGCCTCTCAGCTCCGTCTCACTCTTCCCAAGAGTATCAATCCCGCGTTCTGCGCATGTGATCCGCAGCTCATCGTACTGAAGTCCCATGGGCCCGCCATCCTCGATAATATTCTTGTCGTCGCCTTCTAAGTATGCCATGCGGTAACGTCCCTTTGCCTGCCACATACCGGGCGGGAGGAATCCTAAACGGTCCCAGATCGATCCGCTAAGGTGCAGACTCTTGAGAACATGGGCGCGCGCAACGGATTGCGTGACACGGGGGCTCAGCACGCCGTTAGGGTATTTTGCCTCGAATTCGTCAAATGCTGCTTTGCGACGCTGCTCGGCCTTTTCGAGGGCTGTAAAGATCTGGGTCGGTATTCTGCAAGGGTACGGCACCGCACTATCGACGTATGCGACCACAAGTACGGTGAACTCCCCAATCACGATCAACATGAGCCCGAACAGAGGCAGTCGTATCATGTCGTGCCTGACTCTCCAGAGGAGAACCCAATCAGCCCTGGAAAAGGTCTTGGGGACATAGTATGGTCTGAATATCGAGGGTCGGTCGTCGGCGGGGGTCCGTTGGAGCTTTTCGCGGAGGAGACGACGGCTCGCCCACACATTCTTGAGGCCGTCCTTGTAGAAGCGAAGATATCCCTTTCCCAGCTCAAAGTAGTATTTCGGCGCCGAATCGCAGTCCCTGCGTCGTGGGAGGGTGAGCGGCGGTGGTCGGGTCACATCGGGGGGGTTAACGAGGGGGTTCAAGCTCTTGGGGCCGTCATTGTGGATGGATCGCTGCTGCTGCCAGGGCGCCGACGACGTTGCGAAAGGGGTCCAATGGCGCGGGCATTGGACCTGTTGGCGCTGGCTATAGGCGCAGAGCCGCCATGGCGTTCGGGAGCTCATGGCCGGGGGGCAGAGGTTGGGTTTCGGAGGTGAGGTCGGGGCTTTTGGGGTGAGGATGAGCTTTCAAGGCCAAGAGCTCAAAATCTAAAAGGCGATGCGTCATTGGTCTGTTTCGTTGACGTCGGCAGATTCGGGGCCGGTGCCGATCTTCTGGTACCGTGACAAACGGTTGAGCATTGAAACTTTCTTTCATTCTTTCTATCAATACTTCATACTAGCAATTGAAAGAGTATTTGCTATGGCGGATGATAAATGGCCCAAGAAGAATGCTACACAGCTCATTTGCACATACATGCGCCCGTAAATGTTCGGTTCGAGCTCGTGCCCTTTGGCACATGCCAAAGGCAACGAGCATTACACTCATCACCCGGTTCAACGAGAGATAACGTCTGTAAGTTAATTGAGAAGTGTCATCTCCTATTTCTCACTCCCAAGTCAACTAATATCTCTTCCTTGTCATAGTCGCATCCTCTAAAGAGCGGTGGCGCCTTCACCTTGTACGTGAGGCGGACGCGGTGAGCAGCAATCCCACGACGAAAAAGGAAAACAAGAACCCTTCAATTAGAGATGCCTGAAAGGCGCAGGCTTAACAAAACCCAGTTTTCATTGGAGCTGAAATTCCGACATGGACATGGGTCGGCGATTTTTGCAAGGAGGTAGGGACGGAACCCCAACCTCTTGGAGCTGCAGGAACACCGAGCCAAGAATCAAGAGGAGGCCGTTGCTGTCCTACTTCGTGGTAGTGTGTTTCTCGGCTACTGTAGATCCTGGAGTGATAAGGATGATAGCAAACTTCGGACGAACTTCTTGATTGAATCAATAGTTCAAGACGCCGTTGGTCCGAGTTTGCTTGCTCCTTAACCAGCCACTTCTATAGTAGCTAGTTAGTTCCTGAGCAACGATATCTTTCCCAGCCTCAATGCGTTGAACTAATCTTATGCACGGGGCAGTTGATCTTAATCTTTGATCCGACTAGCGTTTACTCAAGTGCACTTCTCTTATCCTGCACTAGGTCTTCAGTTAAGCCCTAGGGCGGGTCGCGTGACCACTGTGAGACCTCTTGTATCGCCAAATAGAATAGCCAGGGAGGCTTTGTCGTATGAGGACTATCGAAAGGGTCAAGCTGTTGCATGCTGCATGCACGTTGAACGAATCTGGCGTTTATTTTGCCTTGGCGGTCATGCATGGGAATCGTTGGCATCAGTACCGCTAAAATGGCATCGAGACGCAATGTGTACATTTTTGCGGGGAGCCCAAATTCATACTGGGACTCAGTCGAAGCAACCATCTATGACTGAGTCTCCAGCTTTCAACTCCACAACATCACCAAACTTTGTGTTGAATTTTTCATACCACGACGCATATCCTTGAAACCCATATCAGAGCCCCGAGAGTTTGAGAGGTCGTCCAAGTCGAGAAGATGGTGCGTTCTGGCTGAACCAACTGCCGAGTCTTCACCGTTGTTTCAAGCTCTAAACTCACGCCCAAACCAGGTTCACGCTGATGCATCCAACTTTGCCGACGGCATCACCAAAGAGGACGCTTACGAACAGGTTCTCTGGCAAACCGAAGGCCTGATTACCGGCCAGCGAAACTGGGTTTGTGATACTTCCCTTACTGCCGAAACTACTTGGCTAATCTTTGGGCGTCTCCATCACAGGTCTGGTGAGTGAAACCTTACCTATTGTTGACATCCCTTCATGAGCGGCTTAGTGACGGGTTTATAGTAACCTTGCCAATGCTGCGTCGTTGCTCTGGCATGCGTACAAGTCGCTGGGTTCCCCAAGCAAAGATGTGAACTGGGCCGGTAGGTCACGGACCCTTCTCCGCGATGGGACATGATTGATGTTGATGGAATATCCTCGCACACAGGGTTTTACGTCCTTGATAAGTCATCTCAAGACCCGCAGCTCATCCTGGGTCCGTTTCAGGGCAAGGTCGCCTGTCAGACAATCCAGTTCGGCAAAGGCGTGTGCGGAGCGGCGGCTGAGTCGCAGCAGACGCAGCTCGTCCAGGACGTGGAGAGGTTTCCGGGGCACATCGCCTGCGACGGAGATAGCAAGAGTGAGATTGTTGTGCCGATCGTGGCTGAGCAGGGCGATGGTTCCAAGAAGTTGGTGGCAATCATCGACATTGACTGCGCGGAGCTGAACGGTTTTGACGAGGTGGACAAGGCTCATCTGGAGCAGCTTGCCGCCCTGCTCGCCAAGGGCTGTGACTGGTAGAATGCAAATATGAACCCGTTGATCTCGGATTGATCGTTCCGTAAGCTGACACCTGAGGGTAACTTCCCTGATAATTCACATTTGTGCCGCTATCGATGAATATTTGATGACCGATGACTGATGAACCTGCATTGCTTGCGCATTCCTCCACACCCACCCGCCCACACCCACTTATTCTAGAAACGGGTGTGTGAAACCCGCGGCGCTACAGCATGACATCTCTCCGTTGGGCGAAACCAGTGGATGACGGAGCTGGGTGGAAACAGTGGTTAGCTCGAAATTCATGCCCCAAACAATCGAAGGCGTGACATTCTTTGGCTGTCTCCCTGGCAACAGGGCGCCATGAAGACTCCTCTGCCGCCGGAAACTTGGACGCAAAAACCTGATTCGGAGGGACCGTGGTGGAGGAGCAGAAAAAAGATTGTTTTTGGCGTCTCAGCCAGCCAAGGAAGATGAGAATGACATCGAGGTGGTGGGTCAAAGGCAGCAGTCCAGACTCTTCAGGAGCTTGCTTGGACGTTGAGAGGTTAGGCGGGTTGATTAGATTCAATCAATTGCGTTGCAGGGGTTCTTCATCGGGGGTCCATTGGACGGGCTTCGGGTCGTCGTTGAGTTTGCATTGCAGGTCCCCGCAGACTGGAGATGGGATCCGCCATTGCACAAGTTTGTGGGATGAGAGCTGCTTGATCGCTACCTAATTTAGCAGTCTTCTGGCGAGGCCGGACACATCCAGCCATCAGAGTACAGCAGCTAAGCAGGTCGGGTGGCATGGATACCGCCCATGGTCGCGATTATGGGCCGGCACAGACCACACAATGACGGATCACGGCCAGTTACGTGGGCCATGATGCGAATATCCAAGGCCCCAAGGGACTCGGGACGCGGAGGGAGGCGACGAGTAATAAGACAAGGTCCTACAGGTGGGATGGAACTGTCAACGTCAGCCCACGGCTTGGCAAATCGTCAGTCCGAGAGCGTTGAGAGCTAGGTACGCAAGTCTCCTGTGGCTGTGACCTGGCATGGCCAAACACGCGCGTTCCAAAGTCTTCCCGCAGCGTGCGTGCGAAGCGGGTTGCGAAAGCAGCATGGCGGTGCAGATACGATACGAAGTCTCGATCATGACTGGTGGATGACTTTATCCAATGCTCAAAGTTATCCGAACTCCGTTCGGATTGCAACTGACGGCGTTCAACATCCAAGGCCAGTCGCGCTGAAACCCGCCGGGGCTGACTCTCCCCTCCCTGTCTCTGGATCCTGAAATGCCGAGACTCGGCTAGGCGAATATCTGTTCCTGGGCGATCCCCTGAATAAACGGGACACCATCCGACAGCAAGGAACAAACTCGTCTCGTGGTGACGCGCTCCGACGACTGGCCATTTCAATTTTCATGCGGATCCTGTCCAATTCGCCAAGGTCCAAGTCCCAGTCCCCTGGACGCGCCCAAACCTTAGAGCCCCCCCTGTCTCCTGGCGCAGGTTTCCCTGCAAATCCCCCGACGGCGCTGGACGAATGGGAGGCCACAGCAGCGTCTAGGCGGCTCCTCGCTCGCTCCAGGAGCCTCGATTCAGCCCCTGCAGCGGCGCACCAGCCCCCCCGTTTTCAGCCCAGCCTCCCGCCAGGCGGTCCACTCCGTCCCACGACGGCCCACAGTACTACCGCATTCGGCTCCCAACCACACGCAAGCTGGTCCTATACAACGCTTCGATATCCAGCTTTGAGGAGCTCATTTGGAAGAAAGAGACTGCTTGCTCTCTCTGACCTGACATCCATCCCTCCTCCTCCTTCATCCTCAGTTCTTTGTGGGAGTCGAGTCGACCTCCCTTTGGCGGATTTTACTAACCATACAGCTCCATTGCGTGCGTCAGCCGTTAGCGCCAAACACTTCAACGTTCACCACCACCACCACCACCACCAGCTTCTTCCTCCTCCACGAGTCCAAACCTTAGCACCTTTCACATTCCCATCCGCGGTACCGTCACTTCTGCCTTTCTAATCCCTTTTCCCTTTCTCAAACTTTATTTCCCCCACTATACTTTTTCCGGATTATTCATTGTTCCTTGACTCGTTCATTCTCACTCTGTCCTTGGTTTCGGGGTTCTCGATTTCATTGCCGATTGTCGCCTTCTTTTGGGGCTAGTCCTTGTTTGCGGTTCCTGACACCAATCTATTCTCGATCTACGGTGAAACCAAGCTATCCCTTGGTCAACTGCGACGCCTCGTCCATGTAAACAAAAACCGACAGCATCGATTTTCCAGCATTTTTCTTCCTCACCTGCAACCTTAATCCCGAGCACCCCGCCCCCGCACCGAGCTGCGATCATGGCCACCAAGGTCAAGAACCCGCTCAGCGCGGCGCACACCGCGGGCATCTTTGCCGACATGTCGGTCGATGGCCCCATTATTGGAACTCTGGTCGCTATCGTCGACCGCGCCAAGAACTTGCCGAATCGCAAGACCATCGGCAAGCAAGATCCCTACTGCGCCGCCCGGCTAGGCAAGGAGGCCAAGAAGACAACCACAGATATCCGAGGCGGGCAAACGCCCAAATGGTGAGCATTGACGATTTTGAGAGCTAAAATCGAGTTCGGACTGACTGGCTTTAAACAGGGACCAGGAGCTGCGGTTCACAGTCCATGACTGTCCAGATTATTACCAGCTCAAGATCTCCGTCTTTACCGACGACAAGCGGACAGATCTGGTCGGAGAGTCATGGATTGACCTCAGAGGTATCATTGTGGCCGGCGGTGGACAGAGCGACATGTGGCAGACATTAAGCTGCAAGGGCAAATACGCTGGCGAGATCAGGGTGGAAATCACATTCTACGACACCCGTCCCAAGCCCGACAAGCCCGCGGCGAAACCGAAGCAGCCTGCCCCCGCAGAGCAAGAGCAAGGATCCGTCAAGCAGAGAACGCCAGTCAAGAGACGGCCGTTGCCATCTGATCCTGTAACCGGCGAAGCTCCTGTTGCGACTCCCCCAGCAGCTCCCACAACGGCACCTCCGGCACTCCCTTCAGCAGCACCTGCGGGGCCTGATCACCGCACTCCTCCGCGACATGCAAAGCAGACTTCACACTCGGGCGCCTTTATCCAGGCCCAGTCTCCTCTGCAGGCAGTCGAGTACAACACACCACCGTCACAATCAACACGCAGCCGTCACGCAGACAACTATTCTCCGTCAGCGCACGCGCCTGTACAACAAGAATATGTGACACCGACACGCGCGGAGGTGCCTCGCCAATCCCGCAGGTCCATGTACGAAGGGTCACCGCGACACTACGATGACCGGGACTACAGTCCGAGGTATACGCTTCAGCAGGACCAGATGGATCATCGGGGCCACTACTCTCCACACCAGGATCCCTATGACCAGCCGCCGCCTGCAATGGCGCCTATGGACGATCCCAGGCAGTACTCTCCCATGGAAAATGAGCGTCCACCGCCACCACCTGCCCATAGGAGCCGACACAGCGGCACAGGTCAGGAACTTGTGCCGAGGGGCACCTATGATACGTCACCGGTCAAGATGCCGCAGATGAGACATGACGTTCTGAGACATGAGGCTCAAAGACAATCACAGTCGCAGCCCCAGCCCCAGCCACAATCGCAGTCTCAATCCCTGGTACCTTACCCGGGGCGCCCAACCTTTCGCGCGTACGATTCGGCACCGGCTGCCAACCCTGTCCCGTCTTCCAACGGAATGGGCTACGACACTACGCCGAGACACAATTCCTATGACGCCAGCTACGATCCTCATTATCGGTCAATGCAACCAACGGTCGAGGATGCGCCCGAGAATGGCGGTCCGCCAGTCAACAACTTCAGGCAGAGTAGTTCGCGGATGTATCCCGACGAGCTGGCCTTTGAGGAAAACCCGAGCCCTGCGCCGCTGGTTCTGCGGCGATCAACCGGAGGCTCTCCCTATCGGGACGACTACTCACCCTCGCAGCCTGCGCGTGGATACCAGAACCAAGATGATGGATACCACAACCCGGAGGACTGGCAAGTCGCATTGACTTCCTCCCACCGACGAAGCTTCTCAAGAAGCCCTGGTGACAACTCGTACCACTCCCACAGCAGCCAAAGCCATCATTCGGGTCATGGGTCTGAGCTGGAGACCAAGCACATTCAGAGCTCCTCCAACTATGCACTCCCTAACATGCCTGCGGCGCTTGTGCCAGGATTGGATGCATCCCAATCTCAGGAGTTGACAGATCTGATTTACGAAGACCGCCGACATGAGAGACGGCCACATTCGCAAAGTCTCTCAACACCCACTCGAGGTCGGCAGCGGAACGAGTCCTTGTCAGGATACAACCAAGCACCACCCGAGCAAAGCTATGATCAGGGCTATGACCAAGGCTATGATCAAAGCTATGCCATCCAGCCATACAGACGGGCCATCACATATACCTCTGCGGCCGACCAGCAGATAATCAAGCCTAGAGCTATCTCGCCAAACACTCGCACTAGCCCGAACCCTCAGCACAAAATCAAGCGCAAGTCGGTCAGCCCTGCGCCTCCTCCAGATGAGAACCGAAGGTCAACCGAGATCCCCTTCGGACCCGACTCTTATGATGCCCTGAACCCGAGTCTTGTTTCTTCGAAGGATGGGGCCAGTCCTACGCCGCCAGATTATCTGGGTGGTGAGCCGACAAAGATCATCACCTATGATGGGCGAGAAATCGACCCTTCGGATCATCTTCCCGAGGATACCTGGGCGCCGGAACCAGAGAAGAAGAATCAGGAACCGGCACCAGAACCACGATCGAGACCTCCATTGTCGGGGGCGCAGCCAATGCCGCCCAGCACTCGTAGGGCCCGCCGCACTGGTCGTCACTCCATGTCCACGGTGAACACGTCGTCATACACATTCTCCGAAGAACCGCGGACACCTCCAGCACCTACTGGTCGGGCTCGGCTCCAGAAGCGAAACAGAGCCTCTGCTGGCAATTCTCCTGCGGCGTCTAGTCCTTTGGCGCCGATCTCCAAGGACAACTACCAGGAAAGGACCCCTTACGGAAACTCTTCTCTTCGAGGCTTGCCGCGAGCAAGCACCTGGGATTTCGAAGACGAGAACCGTGGGGTGTATGGGGGTCCACCAATCCCAGCCAAGATCCCTCTTCCACTCATGATGAGCGGTGCCAATGGGCCCGGTAATGAGTTGGCCCTGATGGAAGAAATGCAGAGGATCGACATCGGGTCAGGAAGGTCCCGACGAAGGGGAGGATATTGAATAGATGAACGAAGGTAATGAGACCTAGAGCGAATGTACTATACAATCAGGGGGTTTGATTTGGCGTTAGCGTGCGGAACAGATATGGAAGGATCATGGAAATGTAGGAGTTTTGAACATGTCCAAATGGAAAATATTGGACAATTCATTAGAAATTGATGATCATATTTCATTCAACCTGTTCCTTGCTTGGTGACTGTCTCATAGTGTTCTGTTTTCGTGGTTGTGGATGAGGGAAGTGTTATTGACGATGTCAGGGACTGGTTTCTGAGGGGGGTTGACTAGGTGAAGAATCTGGGCAACATGCAGCGAAGGGGGGATGATATCGACCCTTACGTGATCGAAGGGGAGAAAGCCAGCTTGTAATAGATTTTATCAAGCCCAAGATCATGAAGGTGCGCATTGCACGCTTGGGACGAAGAATAGACATTGGGTGCTGCACACTCTATTGGGTTCTCTGTCTGGTTCTTCTACTTCTGGCTTTATGGGATGCTCGTACTGCTTGTGTACTATTTGAATATTCCAGGGGCTCTTTTAGACTTGAAAGTGACTCCAGAGTGTCTACATTGGGAGTAAAACGTGATGGCTTACATGTGGTTGTCGTTGATGCCGTTCACCAAAAGGGTACGTACTTTTCGATCATGCAGGGGATATAGAACCATGCCCAAAATGGCTAGCGCTCTTTATCTCTCAGCCTTCGACTTTTGTATTCTTTATCTTATCGCAGAAAAAAAATATCACGGCGCAACCTACCATTGCAGCTCAACACTACCACCACCCACCATCGATCGCAAAGCTCGTCATCGCAACAATTAACAATGGCAGCTCAGGTGGGACCTCTGCCACAGCTAAAGCTGCCCTCGGGCCCGACGCCCGTGACCGCCGAGCAGCGCTACTGGAAGACGTTCAAGAACCAGCTGCTCATCCCGTCGCCGACCTCGTACCCCGTCGTCCACATCTCGTCCAACAACGACAGCTTCGCCGTCACGACGGGCACGCGCGTGCAGATCTTTTCGAACCGGACCCGGAAGCTCGTCAAGACCATCACGCGCTTCGGCGACGTCGCGCGCAGCGGCGAGATCAGGAAGGATGGCCGGGTGCTGGTGGCTGGTGACGACACGGGAAAGATCCAGGTGTTTGACGTCAACTCGAGGGCCATCCTCAAGACATGGGTGACGCACAAGCAGCCCGTATGGACGACAAAGTTTTCTCCCACGGAATTGACCACTCTGCTAAGTGCGAGCGACGACAAGACGGTTCGGCTGTGGGATCTGCCTAGCAACGAATCTACCACGACCTTTGTTGGCCACTCCGACTATGTTCGATGTGCAAACTTTATGCCCGGCACCATGTCCAACATGATTGTGTCTGGAAGTTACGATTCGACAGTGAAGCTCTGGGATCCCAGGACAGGGAGCAACAGTGCTGTCATGACTTTCAAGCATGCGGCTCCTATCGAGGATGTCTTGGCTATGCCCTCGGGAACCACCGTGTTCGCGGCGGCTGGTGAATCCATCAGTGTTCTCGATCTTGTCGCCGCACGACCCCTGCATCTGATCACCAACCATCAAAAGACGGTCACGTCGCTCAGCCTGGCATCTAATGGCCGACGACTGGTTAGCGCTGGTCTCGAAGGTCACGTCAAGGTGTTTGAAACAACTGGCTGGAATGTCGTGTCGAGCACCAAGTATCAGTCTCCTGTACTGTCTGTCAAGGTCATCCCCTCGAGTGATGATCCCGACTCGGTCGACCGTCACCTGGCTGTGGGTATGCAGTCTGGTGTCTTGAGCGTGCGCACTCGTCTTACAGGACTCGAGGCTCATCGGGAGGCGGAGCGTGAGAAGGAAATGGCCGCTCTCGTGGCGGGAACAATTGAAGCCCACGACGCCAAGAGGAACAAGCGGAAGCGCAGAGTTGCTGCCGCTAAGCGGCTGGATATGGTTGGCGAGGGTGCCGATGTTGTTATTGCCAACGAGCCTCGCCTGTACAAGAAAAAGGAGCGTTCATGGCAGAGCGATCTACGACACGCCCGATATGCCAACGCTCTGGACCAGGTCCTCGACAAGCATGCGCCCGACCACTCACCCCTCAACGTCTTGACCCTCCTCCTCGCCCTCCGTCACCGAAGCGCCCTGAAAGACGCCCTGGAGTCTCGAGACGAGCTCTCGGTCCAGCCCATCCTCAAATGGGTCTGCGGACATATCTGCGACCCCAGATACGTCAGCGTATGCGTCGAAGTCGGCCTCCACCTCCTAGACCTCTACTCAGAATTCGTGGGCGCGTCAGCGGAACTGCACGAGGGCTTCCGGACTCTCCACAAGAGAGTCAAGGCCGAGGTGGAGAGAGCCCAAGTGGCATGCCAGACCGGAGGCATGCTAGAGAGCCTGATGGTCGGAACCCTCTGATGGAAAAGGAGCGAGTACGTCTTATACCCCCTCTAGGCTGGGTTCATTTGCATTACGCGTGGCGTTTGGGTGGCTTAAAACTTGGGAGTCATGGAAATGTATCAGGCTTTTTGTATAGAGAAGTCGTCGGGTGGAGGAGGAGGTTGAATGGATGCGCATGAGATGTTGCTGTTGATCATGGCCATCGACTATTTGCAGATCTCTTTATACATGCGCGTAAGCTAAATGAGCAATCTATTTTATACGCTTTGATACAGTATGAGTTGTTTGTCATTGCTTGTGTGAATATGTGTCCTTTGAAGCCATCATCGTACAACCTCGAGATAGCATAGTAATCTATCGTAATGATACTCCTCTACCGGTACGCAGACTGACAAGATCCTTCTATAGGTGATATTGGGCCAGATGTTACTGGTCGAGAGCTCTTTGTGAGGCATAGTGAGTCTTTGGCCTAATACTACATCTTCGTGGTGGGTGTGGACTTGGATGAGGATACGGGTGGGTACAATCTATGGTATGTCGTCTTTGTTACTCTTGATATTTGTTGTCTTTGAGGCCAAAATATTCGAGGTAGAGCCTTTTGCCCGCAACGACATGTCTGAACACAACGAGGAATATTTGCGACTATTTTGCATGACGCCTCATTCCTTGTTACAGCCTTGATGTGACTGGTGGGAGCAAGCAAACCGGCATCTTTTCGACCTTGTTGATGCTGAAAGCCACCAGACGTCTCCTTGTGTCTCTTTCACATTATGGCAAGAGCCTGGAACGAGTTGCTTGAAGAACCAGAGGGAACTTCCGATAAATTCTGGCCTCGATATCTCATCATGGCGCTCTCTAGGATGCCTGGGGAATACCAGTGATCTTGAGAGTCAACTAGTCGCCTCAGAGGCTATACATAAGGCTTTACACCAGACTGGATATTCCAGTCTGGGCAAATTGATATATACAAACTTCCCGAGAATCCCATCTTTGAGGGGCCTCCCCGGAACTCGAGGCTCTCTGGGTCTGGACTGGACAGAGGTAAGGGTGTAGGCCCAAGCCTTCAAGTCCGCGTTGTTATTGTCGTAGTTTAAGATGGCTCAGTACTGGACCAGTCGAATAAAAGCAGGTACTGGTATTCATGTAGCAACGGTGAGTTCCAAGGCATCGGCCGAGAGGGCGTTGACAAGACCGTGGCCTCTGGACAACTCACGCCCAAAGGACGAGCCTCCGCCTCTAGAGTTCCGTAAATTTGTTTACTGGCCCTTCAGTGTGAGATTAAGAACTACAGGCTTGGTAACTAATCCCACAGAGACAACTATAGTCGACTGGACTGTCACCAGGAGTATTGGAAAGTCGACAGAGTACATGCATCCTCTATGACAGAGCACATAGGACTCTAGTCTCGCCTACATCACCAGAACACTTATCAGCTTTGCTAGACTTTCTGGGGACCTTGACTTTTTACAGTTGCCCCTTTATGTATTCTTCTCTTGGCTTCTTGGTGACAACTTTCGCCAGCTTTGTGACAAGATTGGCAAGTGACTGGTAGACGGTGTAGACGGTGTAAACAAGACGGCTCTAGCTCAGTCGCTTTTCTACTGAGTCTCAGGAGGATCCAGAGACTCCTGATGCTCTAGCCACATCTCATACCACATTTCTACTTTGGCGGATGGTAACTGCTAGGGAGGAGCTACTTGTTCGACGAAACATGGAAATATGCTCGATCTTTTAGGACTATGCTCAAATGGGATCTCATCTCTACGGCTTCTCATTCGCACTCAAGGTGGTAGTTGCTAGTCTCAAAATGGGTTCTTAGGGGAATCTTGGCCTAGATAACCCAGACTGCGCTGTGAGCCACGCCAAGGAGGTTGGATCTTGTCAAGGTAAACGCAGAGTTGGGGGACAGGTTGAACAAGACGCAACTATAGACCATCCTTGTGTTACATCTTGCATCTTGTAGCGTACTTTCTCAGATGACACTACCCAAACATCCTGCTTGCCAGCCTCACTCAGTCAAGCAAGTCAAAGTAAGGCTGTCCTCCATGTCACCTCATACCGCCTTGATTCGAACAATCCTCCGAGGATGCCCGATCCTTCGTAATCGGTGAGAGTAAACAGTTGCAGCACGTAAAGCACCTACCTACAGTAGATGACCGAACAAAGGTTCCACTTTGAAAGATACGTCGTAAGACTTGATGACTCTCTCCCCTTTTCACTCTCTCTCTCCACAATAACCACCACGTAACATAACCACGTACGTAGTAGATAAAACAAATAGACCAACCAACAACATCATCAGACCCCCCCTTTTTTTTATCACTCACTCTTTGCCCACTCCCTCGGATCCGAAGAGTGTTGGCCCCCAAACACCACCACACCGCGGAACGACATCCGGCTGCAAGGCCTGGCCACCCTCCCTTGGAAGCCTTCTAGAACACACAAAACGGCCACGCCGATCTGGTCATGGCGCGGAAAAATTTTAAGACAGAGAGAAAAAAAAAAAAAAAAGAGAGACATTCTGGAAGATGGTGGGGTGATGTCTTCCCCCACTCTACCAGGGTGTAAGGAGGGGGGGGGCATGGTAGCATTCAAGGCTCTTTTGTACATCGGAGATGCTGCAGGCGATAGATACTATTAATGCCTTGCCTTGCAGGAGAGTGCAGGGTCACGATGGGTCTTGCATGGTCTATATACATGGGTTTCTTTTTCTGTACATACAAAGTGGCGTCATCTACCATGGAGATGGGTTGTCAACACTCACTCATCTTCAATCATACTAAGACAAGCACATCACATACAACACCAACTTGGACACAAATGTCTTGTATTGTTGTTTCTTTTACCTCAGGTCCCAAAACCAGCAGTGCCTATATAAACTAAATAAATAGCGATTGTGAGCTTGCAAAAATCCTCCCTCCCACCATCACCCAATACCTATATACTATACTATGTACCTAGTATGCTCAGCAACCATCCATATGAGTGGTATCTCCTCCATGTCCCTCCAGAAAGAAAAAATAAAGGAAAATGGGTTCCATGACGCTCAAGACAATCATGTGCCATATAACGAAATTGAAGCAAGCGGCCATGCCATGCCAGGCCACGCATGCAATGCAATCCAATCCTTTTGAGCCAAGTAAATTTGACAAGCAAAAAACACAAAATATCAAAAGATAACCTCTCTAAATAATAATAATCAAAAAAAAAAAAAGACATTTCCATGTATATACATACAGGCGGATGCCGACATGTTCGAGTTTTGTTTGGGTTTGCACCTCAAGGAGGATTATTCTTTCGTCATGCGCCGTCGCTGATGGTACAGTACAAGAGCTTCAGGGGCCCTCCTTCGATCAACTAGAACCGATCAAATGGCACCCTTGCTCTTGCTGCTGGCTCTGCACTGCACATCTCGTTGACCGTATCCAAAGATGATGGTTTGGTGTGCGTGCGCAGAGCGGGTATGTGTTTGTGTTTGTGTGTGTTGCGTTGTTGCTCTATTTTGACAAGTCCATCGCGTGTGTGCCTTGCTGGGTGTCGACTTTCACCCCCAACCACGGGACTCTCCGTACTCTTATGGTGTATTCAAATAAGTCAGTCAGGTTGTTGTTGCTGTTGTTGCCTTAACGCCGTGTCATGATGATTAGATGGTAATGAAAAAAGTCATCAGCGCTGCCGCCAGTCTCGTCTCGTCTCATCTCGTCTCGTCCTGCTCCGTCTGAAACGGCCATTGTCTGTCATCACTGCCCGTGCGATGAACTCATCTGTTGCAGATGGTGAGGCATGGGTCGTGGAAGAACCTGGTCGTTCATGTGGTGAGGCACCTGCGGTGGTGCAGCCATTGCAACTGGTCGAGGCGTGTGGTAGCCGGGTGCACTCGTGCCGCTCGAGAAGCTCGAGGTCGTCCTCGGGTCGGGGTACATAAAGAGGTCTCGCTGAAGGCCTTCAAGGATATGCATATCCGTCCTCAGTGAGCTCGTCGCTGTTGCCGATTGTCGAAGGAACTGAATCGTCTTGTGGAACAGTGTTCGCAGCAATTCCTCATCCACGTACGAGTGGAGGACTGGGTCCTTGAACGCTGCCGACAGAACCAGTAGGTTGCCCCATTGCCTATCACAATGTCAGTTTAACCCTCAAAAATCGAATCCATCAATCGCCACTTACGCATGCGCTGTGCCAAACACATTCGTGATGATGGGTCGCTTTTCACCCAGACCGTGGAAGGCCCGTGTGCTCTCAATGAGTGCCTTGATACCCTTCTTAGCCAATTCCACCACCTGCGGATCGATATCGCCATGTGTCCTGGCCTTGGGGTGGATCACGGGTGCCGTAATATCCTGTCGAAACTCGGACGTGACGTTGGGGAAGTTGGGGCTGGATGCATGGTTCTTGATCGAGTGCGAGAACTGCAGGATCTGTCGGATAAATGGTCGATATGTGATGACCTGCGCACCCCAATACTTGGCCCGCAGCCTTGCCGCTAGGATATCGTCCGCTGGAGGATCATCCTCCCGGAATGCAAAGCTGGGAGCCACCCAGTGCATCCCCGAGACGGCGTCAGACACAACCCCGACGTTCCTAAACTTATCCTTGCCAGCCTTGGTTGGGTCTTCGGGGGCGTAGAACATCCGGTGGATGCTGTTGAGATGTGTTCGGAGATACAGCTGACCGGGGTAGCTGTCTAGGATACGCTGGTCATAACCTTCGAGGAGACTCATGTTAGGATGAGGCATGTCGTCTTCATACGAGAGAAGACCCGATGGCGGAAGCTGCATCTCGGCGATGAGATCACTCTCAAGCTGGAGACAGGTCCAGAACGTCAGGGCGAGCTGGTTGTACTTGGTTTCCTGAATGAACTCGCTATTCCGCTTGATTCGTCGCATCTTGTCCAGACTCGGTCTCATGATGACCTGGAGCTTGTGGCTCGCCTTGTGGATAAAGGCAAAGCTCTCCATAGGCCTTCCCAACTGTCCATGGTACAATCCCGCAAAAATGTTGGCGTACACATTCTTCATGTTGTTGTAGGCACCTGTGTGGTTGCCAAGAATATCCGTGGCGTAGGCAAAGTACTCCAAGCCTGGAATTACTTCGTAGTTCTTCTTGAGACTATATCCAGAGCGGAAGCCACTGACGCCGTGAATCGAAGACCGGCGGCTATGAATATTCCTGTCCTGCTCCTTCGGCGATGGGAGTCCTGATGAATGCGAGTGCGACGAGAATCCAGGAGGGGAGCCTTGGTTCGGCGAAGGAGGAACAGCGCCATTCCGGATGGCAGGGCTGCCGTGAGGAAGCGGTTCTGTCGAGTGCACCACGTCGGGCACGTTGTCACGATACAGACAGATCTTACCCAAAGCCAGCACCGTAAGAACTAAAGCGCTGTGGATGGACCGATCCGGCCGGCCGGCACGGGGCGGCGCGGGTGTGGGTGGCTCGGACCCATCCGGCCCTGGCGATCGCTTCCGCTTTGAGCCCGTGGTCTCGGGCGTCTGCGAACCTCCCCCAACGGCAAAAGCGGGCTTCGACGTCTGCGGCTTTGCTGATCGTGGATGCGCCGCAGGAAGAGTATCCAGAAAATGTCGAACCCAGTAATCTAGGAGCTTTGGCTGGATGATCGGGTGCATGTTCAGGATGTTGTCTTTGAAACTCTCCACGTATGACCACACCTTCGCCTCCGAGAAGTCGGGGTTTCCATCGAACGCCAAAACACCACCCTTGTATTCCACCTGATCGGGGGGGCTCAGGCCACCGAGTTGTCCCCAGTCAGCCGCTGGCGAAGGAGACGCCATGTCTGATGAATCGTCGGCCATATCCAGGTTTCCATGGTCGGCGGGCTCCCGGATATGCCGTGAAGGGTGAGAATCTTCGCCCCGTCCATATACGATCAAGACACCTCTGTTCTGCTCTTGGCTGATAGGATACTCGCTGATGTACCGAATCCCTTCCTGCTCGAGATGATGCTTTGTTAGCTCACGAATCGACGGCCATTCCAGGAGTAGGCCCGCAAGAGTCGTGTGGTTGATCGGAATGGCAGGTTCTCCAGGAGGGACTGGTGGACCAGGTTCAACTTCCATCTCATCCTCAGCCATCATGCGAAGAGGAATGGGCTCCGCTGATGGATGATCACGGTGTGGTTCATTCGGGTAATAGGTCTCGGCAGAAGCGCCGTTCGAAACGTAGGGAGATGCTGGAGCGCGCTTGAAATCGTCATCTGTCGCAGGCTCGGTCTTCAATTCCAATGTCGGGGCATGCTTCGGCAAGAGGGATTCCATCTTGACCAGCCTCTGGTCGAATCGTCCGATTTGGCTCATAATGGTGCTCAGAGAGCTCTGCACAGCTGTGAGCCCCTCCAGAATGTCGGCTTGGGCCTTGTCCGTTCTGATCACCAGATATTAGCCAAACCCATGGCAAACCAGCGAATTGTGTCATAACTTACGCTTTGGGTACCGGATCTCGGTATTTGCACTCCACGCCCTTTTCCTTGCATGTCTTGCATGGCTTGGTCTCATCACACTTGGCCTTGAGCTGCCTGCAGCTATCACACGCCTGCGTCTCGTTAGTGTTTGCGCGTACGTCAAGTACAAATCGACTCATACCTGAGATGCCCGCGTGTTCTTCTTCTTAGCTGGTACGGATGACGAGTAGACACTATAGAACGGCTCGTGGCCGGAGGGATATCCTCCATGTTGCTCGTAAGATGGTTGGTGAGGGACGGGAGTCGGCGGGGGGAAGCTAGGAGCACGATAGCCACCCGGTGTCGGGGGCATCGAAGGCGCGCTTTCGTAATTCATGTGTCGTGGTGGATTGTCGGGGTAGCTGCCTGGAGGGGGAGGTGGTGGTGGATGAGAGGTCGGTGGGAGATGTGGTGTCGATGGCATCCCCTCGGGCGCATGGCCCGTCGAGTTGGGCCGGCGTTGATCCTCACCAGGATCCCGTTTTATGGGAGGATCTCGGGAACCGTACGGCGGGTACGGCTGATGCGCTGGATGCGCCGGCGACGGAGGGGGCTGATGCGGAGGCGGATGTTGCTGCTGTTGCTGCTGCTGTTGTTGCCGGTGATAGTCTTGGACAGGAGGGTAAGGCTCTTGTTCATGATGGCGACGATCGGCGTCGGGATGCGGTTGCGCTGGCGCAGTATGAGCAGGCGTCGGCGGCGCTGATGAGTGTTCGGCAGATCGAGGGGGATAATGTTGATACGGGCTCGTCCCAGGATGATGGAGCGCGCCGGGAGGAGGAGGAGGCGGCGGCGGTGGTGGAAGCTGGTTCGGATGTGCGTGATGAGGGTGAGGATGCGGTAGTGACACTCCTTGTTGAGGTGTGCCGGCCGGCCACGAAGAGAGGCGTGGGCGTTTGGTATCGGGAGGTGCAGGATCCATGCTTGTGTATGCTATATATGTACGGTACTACTTGCACACATAATCAGGAACGAGGCGAAGAGAAAAGCAGGGACCACGAGGAAGCGGTGGCCATGGATAGGTACTGTAGGTTTTGGCGGAGGCGAAACAAAGGAAGCCCCGGGGGAGTGAAGCTTCCAGTTCCTTGGGAGCTGGAGGGGCGGGTGATAATTGGGACCCTTCAGCAGTGGCAGTCGATAGACCGGGACGGCATGGGGGTGGGTGTGTCTGGAACGACTGGGTATGATGACATGTACGAAGTACTCCGTACCGTCAGCAAGATGGGAGGTTTGAGAGAGACAGGAGGATGCCGAGTCAAGTCCAGCCAGCCAGCCCCAGGCCCCGGCGGGATCAGCAGTTGGGCAGAGACGAGATGGAGATTCGACAAGCTCTCGGTCCCTGGAGACAGGCGACGGTGGGGCACAGACGCGACAGCTGCGCGAGGTACGAGAGTGAGAGGCGAGGGGGGAGGCGACAGGAGGAGGAGAGGCGAGAGGGACGCGCTCGAGAGGCTGCTGGGAGAGGGAGAAAGAAAGGCGCAAGTTTGGCGAGATCGAGTGGATGGAGTCTTGGGTAGGTATGATGTCGACCGTACCGTCGAGAGACGAGCGCAATTCTGGGACCGATGGGACCAGCCTCAAGGCTCAAGGCACAAAAGACGGTCTGCCGGGGTGGGCGGGCCAGGCGAGAGGCTGCTGAGAGCCAATTGAGGAACCGACCCTGCCGAGTTGACAGTCGGAGGAGGCTAACAGAACCAGGGGGTCGAAGAACCTGGATGCTTGACGAAGACTGGGGATGATGTCGGCGGAGCGTGCGATGGCCGACCCCTGCTTGCCCGTTTTTTTCTGCCACCACCTGCACCCAATACCCTAAGCACCCACTCTGCCGACCGAGTGGGCAGAGGTCACTGTACCTGGAACCGCCCGCGCGCTGGGGCCGTCAGGTACTGGGGCCCGTGAGGCACGTACGTACGTAAGAGGAGAGGGAGCGGGTTGATGAGGGAGCGCAACGTCGTGTGGTGCGTGCTGGCTGGTGCTGGTGCTGGGACGTGACAGGCACAACCACAGGCGGGGGCCCTCTCTTTTTCTTTCTTTTCTTCTGGCTGAGAAAGATTGGATCGTGTCGGCTGGTGACTACCGAATGTGGACAATAACGCGCGGGACGGCCAGACAGCCCAGGCTCGTATGAGGCGGCACGTATGTCGGGTAGGTAATACTGTAGTATGAAGGAGACGCAATGGAGGAGACCAAGATTGAGATCGCGCGAACGCAATCGAGCACGCAAGAGCAAGATCAAAAGCAACGGACAGATAACAATCAAGCGCGAGATGCGACACGCCAACTCAATACCGCAACTTTGAGCGATGATGGAAATGGACGGTGAAAAGTGGCGGGTGTGCTTCCAAAGCAAATGGCCAGGCGGCGCTGATGGCGGAAAGAGCAGTAGCAGCACCAGCAACAGCGACGGCGGGCCTTGCAACCGGCCGAAGGACGAGGGCGCAGGGAACGGGAGATGGAGGAGCACGCACACATGGACGCACGAGGGGGAGCTGTGGAGGAGCCTGCTCCCGTGAGTCGAGCGAGAGTGATGGTGGGCTGGCCTTTGGTGCGTGTGGTGGAGGCCCCGTGGCCGTGGCGTGGAGCCAGACCAGTACTAGCCCAGGACCTTAAGCGTCGTGTAGCGCGCGACGAGGGACAACCTCCCCACCGGCTTTGATTTTCGATGAGGTTTCGAAACCGTGGGTGGATACGGAGGTACTCCCTCGAGTCCAAGAGACGGGCAGATGACAATTAATTGCTGGTACGGAGTACTCTGTACGACGCAGCAAAAGAACCCGGACACCTATTTACAGTTGATGGAGACCACGTCAATCCCGGCGGATAAGGTCCTAGGACAAGGACGGATATGGCAAGTTGGAGGCTGGCGCTCCGCAGATCATGTCGAAGAAGGTTTTGCCGGTTCTCGCTCAGTTACCACGGGCCGTTGAAAGAGGTGAAGGATAACGGAAATCTTGATACCCAACTTAAGTGCACGCATGTCTAACGCCCAGTTTGAGGGGTCAAACCCTCCGAGATCGAATACGCTCGGAAGCTGCCCAAGATGCGGCGACATCGCCGTTCTTTCATCCGATCCTCCACCAAGTCTAACAAGGTGCCTACGTATCAATGACCAACTTTGCACACGCGATTTACCCAGGGATTGCTCCGTAGATCAGAGTCCGCCAACTGGGCACAGCCCAGTCAACAAACCTGCAGTACAAAACCACCTACTGAACTGAACTGCACGGACATTGATCACGATGATGGCATTAGCACTGATCGTAGACATTTAGTACACATCCCTCACCCCTGGCTCGCATCCCTCAAGGATGTTGGACCTTGTTGAAGGCTGCCGTGCCACGTGAGAGGTTGCAGGTGACGCTGTCCGCGGGAGTGCGAGGGCCAGCAAGCAGCCCGGGCCCGAGAGAGCGAGGGCAGCAGCAACGTCGCTAAGGACAAAAGCACGCCAGACAGCCTCGACTGTCCTCTCACGCCTCTGGTTGGTCCAACGTGATCCTGCCTCTCAGCCTGGTCAAGGCCGCCTGGTTGGTCAAAGTAGGCAGTGCCCCAGACCGCCCAGCTGAATATGGTCCAGGTACCCGTGTTCCAAACCTTGGGTAAGTCGTCATGTTAGTCGACCAAATCCTTCCTCGCTGTCATCATCATCCATCCTGTCGGTCCGTAATTCAGACAGCCGAATAAAAAGGAGAACTGTCACCTCAGAAGTCGACAAACCCTTGACGGAGGCTATCAATGGCTGGTCGGCAATCCAACCATGGCCCATGGTCACCTGGTGGCCAGAGCCCCTAGCTAGCCGCGCCCTCCATATTGTCATCTGAAGTCGCACAACGCAACGGGCTTCGAAATGAAAGAGGCGGCATCCGTCGTTGTAAGCACTGAGTCATTGCCGCGCCAGGAGCATGGCGCTGCTGACTGAATGGGAAGGAAAACTGCCCTGGCGTGAGGTGCCGAGGGCGGGCCAACCCAACAGCCGCAGGTCCCAGTTGATGCCAATTGTCGCTAGACACCACCCAGGAAGCAGCCATGTCGATCCCTCTCACTAACATGGGATACCTCAAGCGATCCTCAACTCCCGATGCACCTCAGATGCGAGCTGACGTCCAATCGGCAAACGCTAGGGCCCTGAAGCAGCAGGTTCAGCCAGCGCGGCTCAGCTCTGTCTGATATCGGACTGCCGCTTGCCTTCTTTCCGAAACGCGACGAGCCAGCGATCCAGCCTAGACGTGACCGCTTGCATTCAGTCTACCACGGCCAACACCCACACCGTTCCTTGAGGTTGGTTGATGAGGTTGGCTCGCTACCAGCTGGGCGGACCTAGCAGGCCTGAGGGAGGTCTCGCTCCCGAAATTAAGCCCAACAGCTTTGCTACACAAGCTTTCGGCCCGGCACGCCCTGTACTGGATGGCATCGATGTGCCGGTGTCACGATGACGACCTATTCCGTGTACACGATCCTGGCTTACAAAGGAAGCAGACCCTGATGGATTCCTGGAGTGGCCGACGACAACAGCATCTCGGTCCAAAACACACAGACACAGACAAAGTGCACCCACTGGCCGCACTCTCTTCGACCTGATACGATACGGCAAACACTTGACGAGATTTTGGTGGGCCCTGCATGGATAAACGACCCAATCGCAATGAGTCAGCCAGGATTGCAATCATTCTACGACTTCCACGAGGTCTTCCAAGCTTCCAATCTTTGACCCCATCCGACATCACATCGGCTGGCTGGACATGGGGACACAGCGACGGGGATGGGCGGGGCCGTTTTCTTTTCTTCTTCTGATTACAGGGTCTCGCATCGTCAATTTTCCGTTTCGCCAGCGCTTCCTACGCATCAGCTGCCGGGTGCCATCACCTCCAGAAAAGAATGTGCACGCCTCCCAATGCTATTCTCATGAAACCCGATGTACGAGAAGAATAGCCATGTTGCGGGTAATTCCGTACGGGAGGCCTGCATCACAAAGCAAAGTGGCAGACAGGGCAGGCAGGGTGGGAGACACAACATGGATGGAAAGCAAGACATGGAAGACCACCAATAACGCTTTGACCCGCTCCTGGCTCTGCTCTCACTGTGAATCTTTTTTCAAAAAATTTTCCCCATTGCCGCCGCTTCACTTCATTCAGCCACTACTCCCGCCCTGACCGACAAAGCGTGACAGCCAATTCAACATGGTCCATCAACTACAGGCCGGCTAATGAGGCAGACCCCGAACACTTTGCATATTGGCCGTCACCGCCTCTTCCTCTATCAACCTCACGGGCGATGAATGTCTGCTGTGGGTGGGTCTTGTCTGCTGGCGAGCACATCATGATACACATGACCAGACACCGGACAGGATGAAAATTTGTCGACGACGCTCGCTCCGTGCCCGTCAATTTCAAGCTCTCGATACGGTCTCGCTAGTGTTTTCCAGGTCCACTGCGCAATCCCCATAGCCTTCATCTCCCGCTGAAGGGACAGGGACCATGAACCGGTCGCCAAATGAACACACAGGTCTCTCGGAGCGCCAAGCCTCTCCATGATCGGCTTCCATGCTCCAAAAGGCTTCTGGAACATGGCCTCATCTCCGCTAGAGCCAACAAATCCACTCGACTGTCAACGACTCAAGGGTGCCCAGAAGGGGCATGTACGATGGATGCAATGGCAGGCCTGTCTAGAGGTGCCTTGGTGCTGGACTGGACCCGTTGCAGAGGGCCGATGTATTGCTTGCATTGGATGTCGGGGTGCACCATGCGATGCGATGCTCCGGGTCTTGCCCGCGAAACCCGCCCTCCGGCGATAGTGCCTTCGGTCGACTCCCACGCAGCGCAGAGCAGAATCTTCATGGCACTATGGATGTGCCCAGCCTCACTACACCCATGTCTCACTCGTCATATCCGCCCAGAGCACTGAATGTGAGAGATTGAACGAATGGGACATGGTGGTGCAGACCATCCGGCCTCAAACCTGCGCTCGATCTGACTCGCCGAACGATGTAAAGTCGCTCAACCCCGGCCACGATATTCAAATCGGCCGAGAGAATTGTGCGCACTTTGCGAAAGATATCCATCCATCCATCCATCCCCGGCCAGATGCTGTTGTATCCTGTACCTTACATGACCAGCAGTACTGTACTTGTCAGCGCCCCTGGCCAAGCGCATGCTTGTAACATCGCTTAATCGACAAAGTCTGAGTGGTTTCGTCGATCTGGGGACCCAGCGAGTTGGCATCAACGCCGACAATCGCCATGGAGAGCTTTGTGCCCAACGTCCCCTCTGCCCGGATCTTGGGCTGCATCGCATCTTTGCCTATTCCCCGCACACGGCGGTTGTCTATTCGATAGAGCTCGTTCAGAGCTGCGTTTCAGAGCATCGATCAGCAAGCAATCGACGCGCCATGATGGAGGCTTGTTGGAACTCCTCTCATCAGACCCAAGAGTCCAGTTGATTTGCAGCCTTGCAGGGTCCTGAACCACTCCACAGCCCAAAGTCTCGGGTGCCCAGAGACCGAGGCTCAAATGCCGCACCCGCTCCCTAACGCCGTCTACGTTTCATGCGAGCTCTGGTGTCCCCAGGAGACGCAGGCCATTGGATAAACCAACGTAGTGGTTATCCAACAGTTTGTTTTCGCTACAGCATCAAAGTTTCGGTCACGAACATCTCGACGACACCACCTATTCCCATGCTGCAGCATCGAGTGACTTGACCTGCGTCACCATTGGCTACGTTCCCAGGTTGGGGTCCAAAGTCGAACTGTGGCCCGTTCTTCCAAAGGCCCTTCTAGCGCACGTCCGAGAAAGGACAATGTTGCCGACGTCAGAGGTGTGGGGATAAAGATAGCGACCGTCTGATCTGAGCAGCATATCGGTACTGGACTGGGTCTCGTCTCTCAACAGCCGTTCCGTACTTGTCACTGTCCTGGCTCATGGATAACATCATTTGCTTTTTTTATTGCTCGCAGTTTGGTCCTGCCCTCCTTGACATGCCTGGATGCGGAACCCCGGCGACGGCGGCCGTCAGTCTCTGAGGTTTCCAGATCGCTGGGACGCCGCTAATGGACCAAGATTGTCCGTCTAGGTGAATTGGCGTCGTGGGCTGCGAGACGACGGGCTCGTCATACGTCCCAGAAGCGACGGTAGCAAGGGGATGACCCTGGAAGGTGACTGGGGATGTGATTGGCCATCAATGTCACCGGCCGAGCTGGCTAAAGGCAGAACATCTTTGCGGCATGCACCATCGCTAAGGTTGCCCAGGCGTACAACGATAACAACATGGACTTTGCTCTGGGGGCGTTGTCATCTGAACTCTGGGCGGTCCACAGCAACTTCAAAGATTGCGCATGGCCGTGCCCCAAGAGCCTCGCTTGAGATAACGAAACGTGAGCGCAATCTACCTTGCAAGAAACCCGGCTCTGGGGGAGACTAGCAAAGACGCTGACTGACCGAGCAGCCTGAGAGAGTCGCGGTGAGCTGCCACACCCGCCACGAGATGGCACCGACGACATGGGACTGGGTCAGACGGGCCTCTTAGAGCCAGCCCCTACACTCAACCATGCCCTCTTTGCATGCCTCCCTTGGAGCGGAATTGCCCACAAACGAGAAAAAGAAACAAGAATGGGCGAAAAAAGCAAAACCAAGGCGGCGAGTCAGCTCTGGCTTCACCGCGGTTCTTCCCTTCTGCCGCCGCTTGCGGGCCGGTGCGGACGCGGAATCGGCTTCTTGAGGTTCCGTACGCTATCTTGGCTCCAGACGTTGTTATGGAACAACTAGAAGAGAATTGCAAGTGGAGGTTAACACCATCACAAATGAGTAGAAGGGATGAAGCTGCGCTAGAAGGACGGGGTATCGTCGTTGCAGTCCCGAGTGGATTAGACATCCGCCCCTCCCATCCTTTTTTCCACGACGAGTGAGTTGCTCTAAGTCGTTGGAAAGGAGACGACGGCGCGGCTGAATCTAGGAAAAAAACGTGGCGGTAGCATGGGCCACCAGCCTACGGATTCTTGGTGTTTTCTAGTGTCCCGCATCGGTCAGGGGAGGGGGGAGCAGCAGCAAATGGAAGGCCGCACACCAGCAAAATGCAGGACGAAGGCAGCGCCACCAATACTTTGGGCCTCCTTTTGTTCCCTTTGAGTGAGTCGTGTGTCTCACTTGGGCTCTTGTTTCTGTACATGGCCCAGGAAGTCCTCCGCATCCTTCAGCGGAGAAGGCGGAGGAGGCGGCGGCGAAGGCGGCGAAGGCGGCAGGGGGTGGGCAAACTTGCACTTGTGTGTTGCCTCCCCCTTGACCTATCGAGGCACTACAGGAGCCGAGTCCACGTCGTCGGTGACGATACTGAGTCGTTGGGCATGCATGTTGCAGCCTCCCTTGATCGCCACCTCCAGAAAACGATGGCTATGACGTCCCTTTCAGCTTGAATCTGCCATGTCGGGACAACCACACAGACTAAACCGACCAACCAGAGGTATTGGCCAGAAAACGAATGAGGTTAAAGGGTCGACTTTGATGAGGGCTGACCCACGTCCTCCGAGCCGCCGGTTCATGCACAGAAAATCATGACTGACGGGGTTGCCGTTCAGCCACAGCCGGACGGACTGATCAGGTCTCTGTGACGACTGCTCCTTTTTTTTTTTTTTTCGTCCATTCTTTGGACACCAGCCATTTTGTTTGTGTCACCTACCGAGAAGGTCTTGGCGAGACCCAAGTTGGGAAGCTCAATGACACGGGAAATCCCTTTCACCCGGTCTCTACAACTACGGGCAAGGTTGCCGACGTTGTATTGCTAGGTCACTGAGGCCAAGGTTTCAGGGAGCTCCCTTCCTCACCAGCAGAGCGAGCGAGAAGCCCCGAGCCCGAGCACTTGGTCGTGTTATTCTAGAAGAGAAGTTTTATGACCTGTCGCTTTTGAGAACCCGCTTTCGCGTTGCCAACGGTCGGGCGTGGTGCCCGACTCCGCCCAGCAGCCATCAGGAGCCAGCCTCTTCCCCTTCCTCTTCGCTGCGTAGCATCTGAAGGTCTTTCATCTCATTTCGACACTTATTCAATGCCAGTGTTTCGATCTGACATATTTACCTATAGTCTAGGTTCTTATAGTCTAAAAGCCTTGACAGTTGCCAACTAGTATTTGGTCCCTTGTCGCTGACATCTCAACAACCACTTCGCAAGACAAGGGATCCCAGAGTCAGAGTTCAGACCACCTCATGGTGAAACTACGATCGGAAAATCCATCGGAAAGCTTTTCGCACATCAGTGCTGGGCTAGTCACTCTGACAAAATACATACATAATACTACTCGGTGTGCGGAACCTCGGCCGTAGCTCACATCATCGCCGACCTGGGTACGACAGGGATTCCAGAGATCAACGCCGTCGACCAAAAGTCCCAAGAATGCGGCTCAAATTGCAGACCGCTTGCCTTTTCGAGGACATTTGGAGATGCTGAAACAGGTTCCGTGCCTGGTTTACCCACCTATAGCCGAATATCCAGAGTTGTCGCATTGCCTAGGGAGGTAGATACTTGGTATCTGGCCTCTGGCTACCCTGTTGGCAGTTGAAGCAACCAAGAGGCAGCCAACCGCAAAGACGACCATGTCACTATGCATTATGGATTAGATGTGCATAAGCTCGGCATCTATTTCTTCAACTTCCTGCTGACAGTACAATACGCTCGCACGTCCATTGTTGACACGCCTTTGGCAGTCCCATCAGGGATCCCATGGCTTTGGCACCCAACCTATCGATTTGGCCGCCAACCTTGTCAGCATGATAGGCGTGAAACCCCCTCTCGGCTAATCGCCCTGGTCCTCTGAGTTTCCGAGAGAACCTAGTTCCCTCATGCGAGAGGATTCGGCGGCTGAAATCGATGGTCCATGGTCATACGATGTAACCACAAAGGGTGGCTGGGCAGTCGTAAAACTGAGGATTGTGGGTGAGAGGTCATATTTCACTCGGGCGAAGCATGCCTATAGCCCATTTACCTGGTTATTGGGCCCTTCTGTTCTGGAATTCATTCGATACCAGGCGTGATGGTCTTGGCATGGAGAGACGTCAGCCAGAATGACCTCTCCATATCTATCTACCTGCCTGGTCTGGCCACGACCCTGACGGATTCATGATATGACATGACAACCATGTCGTCATCCGTGTGCCTCCTGTCAACCCAGGTACCCGAAGCTGCAAATCGAGAGTATGGAGAATGGGCATCCGGCGGCCGAAGGGGGTCACGAAGCAGGCAGTCGAGGCTGGGCCATCCCTGAAGTTCCGATCTCGACCCCATGCCGAATCTCACGGCTCTGACGGTTGCAGAGAGGGCTGCTGCATCGCTCACCACACTACCGAGATTGACCAGAAACCAGTCAAGCGGCAAGCATATCATCATCACGTTATCATGCCTCGAGTCACGAGAGGATAGAGCCGAAGCGGGGGAGTGTATCGCTGGCTCCAGTGACCGAGGCCAGGAGCGGGGTTTGTTGATTTGGATACAGACCTCATCCCTGGCAGGTGGACGATTTGATGATTGCTGGACGTGCTGTCAGACAGATCAGCGGCCACATGACCTCGAGCTGATGTCCGAGACGCGCAGCGAGACACGGCGTATCCGTACGCCGGCGTGGGATATGTATGTATGTGTGCGTGGGTAGTTCAGAGTCGGACTATTGCAACAGTCCGAGCGAGAAAGGAAAAAAAGAGGAGGCCATTCGCGATGCGACATGGGCAAATGTGAGGCTCACAAGCGGCATCCGGGTCTGCATCTGTGTCGCGTCTAAGCTAGGGCGTAGTGCAATGCATCGCATCGCACTCAACCAGAAGAGCCCCAATGAGACGGCCCAGTCCTGTCTTGTCTGTGGTTGTGCGGCCGGCGTTTGGTGTTGCACTCGTCACACGTGTTGGTGATGCAGGTTCCCCCATCCGCGCCGACGCCAGTAACTTAACGCTCGCCCATCCATGTCAGTGTCTGAGCGCAGTCGAGAAACGGCGTCAACGTGTGGGGAGGGCAGCAACGGCGCGGGCGGACGCGCAGGCGTACGTGCAGCTTCTGAGGCACTTGGGCTCAGGATGCAACAGAGTGTTGAGTAGGAGCAGCTACCTGCGCTACAGCGACAACACGTACGTGGACATGGGTCTCGGTTCCATGAGGTCGCCGTGCGCGCGTCGACGGAGGCTTTTGCCCATTCTTGAACCCTCACCCAGTATGAGGCCATGTCTCCGTTGCTCTTACTGTGGGTTACTGGGTCAGAGTCCATGATATGATGGCTGCGTTTCCCCCTCTTCTGTGCCCGCTGTGTGGGCGTCTTCAAGACGCGCTCGCTGCAAAGGGGGACAGATGTTGAAGGACCAATGTCTCAAAGATGGTGTTGATGGCTTCGAGGCTTACTAGTCGACGCAGGCTAGCCGAGACCTTTTCTCCACCGCGCCCTGTGGCGTTTTCTCCATGGGCGGGAAAAGGAAAAACTTGTGTCGATCCTGGGATGGGATGGGCGTGGGTAAGAGGACGAGTCGAGTGGCTTTGAAATGTGAGCTGATGTTGGAGAAAAGCCGCGCGCGCGTTCCCCCAATGCAGAAGGCAGGCCGCCATGGATGAAGCCAAGCCCGTCGAGGCCCTGGAAGAGGCCGAGCCTTAGAGGGCGCCGGCGGCCAATGTCTTACTCTTGACGGATGAGACTAAAGGGACTGGGGTGTGGAATCACAAGGCGGACGTGGAGTTTAACTTGGTTTGACGACAGCCTCACAAGGAACAAATTCAACTACCGACGTTGCTTCAATAGTAACTCAAAGACCCTGATGAGGGTTTGATCAAGCAAGCATTGGACCCGTCCTCGATACCACGCCGCCATCCTCGCTACTCTCCGCGGAGACTCAATCATCGATCGATTACTCCATGCGACGGACGTACGTCTTCACTCACTCCCACCGTCATGCTTCCTTCCAATCCATGACATGGCCAGCAATCAACTGGGCACGCCAGAGTCATCTCGAGGTCCGTGCCGGCAGCTGAGGCTTGCGGCCAAGGTCGAGGGTGGCTTGTTCCATGGATCTCTCTTGCAGAGGATTCATTGATTGAGAACAAGCCTAGAATGTCGGGCCTCTCTGTCCCATCGCTGCGGAGAATTTTCTAGTTCTTTGCCGTTTTCTTACTGTCCTCCAATGCTCAATGGTAGGTCATGTTTCAAATTGACACTCAAGTGGCCTGTTTTCTGCCTCTAGTTTGATGATGGAGTCCGTGTGGTGCTGGATCTGAGCGTGCAGCACCGTTCCCGTCTGACTGATGTTTTTTTTATCCCTCTCTTGCTAGCTTCATATTTACACGGCTGTTGATGCAAGACACGTCACGCCGGTACCTGGGAAGAGTGGGAACTTGTCGAGTTGGTCACCGTGCTGAAGGCTCACCGTGATGGGGCATCACCATTGATGGTGTGCAGGTTGGCCGACAATACAGGCCCAGGTCCATGTTTCGCACAATCAACTTTTTCATTCTCAAGATGGGCAATGTTGGTCTCTTGAAACAAGATCCCCATCCGGGGCTGCATTTAGCCTGATTTGGGGGTGTAAGTCTATCTCGATGATTCAGAGCCAACTATTGGCAATAGAGCCTCGCTCATCAAAGAAACTTTTGAGGCTTGAGCCAAGGTACCAGCAGTTCGGACCAGGCTGAATGAACCGTCGGGTTCATGTCGACGCCCGTTATCCGCACAACGCTGTGTTGTCATGGACTACAGGGTATTTCGTCATCATCATACTTCCTCGGAGAGCTTAGCAGGCCGGATACGCCAAGTAGGCTCTATTGCCCATATTTAGTATCTCCTAGGGTTTATTGTCGATGGACCCTGCCCTCGTCTTTCCCCGGAGCCTTGTCTCCGAGCCTCAGCGTCGTCAACTATATACCAAGGCGGTTGGTGAATCCCTGGTCAAGCGAGCGGCTCACAAGTAGCGCGGCAGAAACAACAACGGCTCGGCGTTGGGCCGAGACTCAGCCTCCTGAAGATCTCCTCCGCATCGTTTGTTATGTATCGGTCAGGTGGCTTCCGATGCTTGCCAAGAAGGCATCTCCAAGTTGGCACCCCTGCTTTTTTCCCCGCGTATATCAGAGCAGATCCTGATAAGACAAGCAACGTCTCAGAAGGGCCAATGGCTGCATCCAAGGCGTTATACCGGGTTCCGTTGTTCCTTGACAGCTGGCGTTGGAGAGAGCTCGAATATCGTCGAATAGTCGTCTACCGTCAGCACGGTGAGATATCTTCCACCACTGAGCTTACGACCAGGATTTCAAAACCGCCTCTCGCCCGAATCGTGCTTAAAAAAAAACATCTCAGACCATTCGAAGCCCGTCAATATAGGCTGAGATATTGGGAGCGGTATGATCACGGACCAGGCAGGGTTCCTGACGTCTGGCATGTCGATCACGGGCTCGCTTCTCGACGTGAGTGGTTGTCGAATGGGGCAGAAAAAGTACCAGACACTGCCACTTGAGCCGTGCCAGCCAGTTTCAACTCTGAAGGCGATCTTCTCTCGCCCCGTCGTCAACCGAGACGAGACGGGCAGGTCACTCGTCATCGGCATCGACCTTTCTCCGCTTGGGACCTCTCCGCAGCTCGACGTCATCGTGCCCGACAATGCGGGCATCCTGGCGCGCCGTTTCTTCTCCGTCGTCGTCCTGGCCCTCGGTGAAGACTAGATCGCCACGGCGGCCGAGGACTTCCCTGCCAGCCTCCTCGAGCAGGATCCCAAACGCAATGAGCGCTGTCTCGTCCATGCTCCGCTCATCCGGGCCGCCGTTGCGACCGCCGTCCTTTGTGCCGTAAAAGGCACTCGCATAGCCATGGATGGCCTTGAGGAGATCGCTCTCTGGAAGAACGCCCTGGCCACCGCGAGGGAGGCGCCTCTCGTGGGCGTAGTAGATGTCGTTCTCCAAGTAGCGCTCTGGGGCGTCCTTACGGCGGAACAGGACCTCGTCGGGTGCCAGGGGAGTGTCTTTGGTGGAGTATCTGATGGCCTTGGGGTGGCGAGGGGTGTACTGAGGCTCTTCTGGTTCTGTCCCTGGGCCCTGTTCGTATGAGACTTTGCCTGGTTTCCGTGAGTTTTGTGTCATGTGCGTGGGTGTGGGTTTCATCACCTGCTACAGCGTCATAGACGGTTGCATGTCGACGCCGTGATGTCTTGGTGAGAATGTGTTCAGGTTCTGGAGTCTCTGGCTCATTCGACGTATCTCTCTTGAGAATTGGCACGACGCGTGTGCTTTCGCTGGGGCTGTCCATGGTTCCGACTGGGTAGGTATGAAAACCTTGATCCGGATATCCAACTATTCCTTATTTCAAGGTAAAAGTGTGGTGATGTATGTGACACTTTTACATCGATAGTTGTGAAGCATTGTCTGTCAGGATTCACTGTGGTTCTTAGGCTGCAGCAGAAGATGGCGTTCAAGTTAGTCTCGAATGACTAGCAGATCTTTTGACGAGCTCCAGGGACTGAAAACCCGATATCTCCTGTTATAATGCGAAATAGAACAAGAGTGCAAGTTTTGAGGCTGAGAAACCAAAGTTTGAAGCGGTCAATTGTGGGGTAGCGAGCGGTAGGCAGGTCCCCTTGCAGAACTCAGCTGACATCATCAACCCCAGACGATGGAAGCCTCAACTCCAAACCTTCAACATTCACGTCGCATCTCGAGCCTCTTCGTCCCGTCTCCCTGCGCGCGCGCGATTCACTTCAGATGAATGCTGTCCAACCTCCTTGCCCGTGAGGCGGGCGACCTCAGCCCCCGAGACCTGACCCGCTCCGTCACGACAGAGCTTCTGGGCTCGTTTGCGCCCGCGCCTCAGCATCGCTTCAATGGCGAGAGGACCCCGAGGTCGGACCCGGCTGGCGTCGACGAGCGCGCCCACAACATCCGCGCACATCCCGCAGGTGTCAGCAGCCTCGCTCTTGAAAAGTTTGATGGCCGTATCCTCCTCTCGGGCGGCGCTGAGGGCGGCATCAAGATCTGGGACCTCGAGGCCTGCGCGAATCCTCATGCCCTCCACACGTTTCGTCCCGTGAGCAGCATCGCGAGGTCCACGGACGACGGGAAATTCCCAGGACACACTCACGGCATCACGCACCTCGCCTTCTATCCTTTCGATCCGGACGCATTCCTCTCGAGCTCGTACGACAAGAAGCTGAAGCTGTGGGCGACGCAGCGATGCGCCCTCTCGGCCGTCTTTGACCTCAACGCGACGATATACTCCCACTCTACGAGTCCCATCGCGGACCACCTCGTCGTCGCCTGCGCTACACAGCACTCCAACGTGCGCCTCGTCGACTTGAAGTCCGGGTCTGCGGTGCAGGCCTTGGTGGCTCATGGTGGCCCTGTGCTGTCGACGGCGTGGAGTCCACGACACGAGCATGTCCTCGCGAGTGGGCATGCGGATGGAAAAGTGCGAATATGGGATATTCGGCGTGCTGGCGGTGTAATTGCGCAGCTCGACCAAGAAGACTCGCTTGGGATTGTCCACAAGATGAATCATGCTGCTGCGGCGGGAGTGGGCGATCAAATACCCCGGTTTAGAGCCTCTGCGCAAGCCCATGATGATGCGGTAAATGGCCTCCAGTGGACAGATGATGGTAAATACATCATCTCAGCTGGCCTAGACCGTCGCATTCGGGTCTGGGACGCTGCCACGGGAGCCAACACCCTCGCAAGCTTTGGCTCGCTCATTCAGAATCAACATGCGAAGACTGCCAGCATGTTGGTATCACCGTCTAGCCTTTCAGCTGGGCATGAGTTTCTCTTTTGGCCGAATGACCAAGAGATCCTCATCCTCGATCTTCATGACGGCAATATGATAACTCGACTCCGTAGTCCCGGCGTGACAAACCCCGTGGGTGCACGGGGAGGAGAGATGGGTAGAAATCGCATAACGAGCATCGTGTGGCGTGGATCAGGTGGTAGCGGGCGTCAAGTTGGTGCTGTCATGGGAGGCGGAAACTCGATCGGTGCCATATACAGTTCCCACATGGACGGACAGATTCGGGCTTGGATGCCTCAGATTCCTGGTCCTGATGACTTTGATCAAGAGGAGGAAATCGAAGAGGACGAGGAGGTAAGGAGGAAGAAGAGGAAGGCCGTTGACGACGCGTACAAGAGCCTCATGGGAAAGAAGATTACCTTTACATAGTGAAATATTCTTGTCACATCCTGACCGGTGCATCTGTATAAGTTAGCGGGTTGTCAAGAGACTTGCGTCAACAAAGTGTATCCAAAAGCAATCATCTAATGAGCCCATCATGTGGCTCTACAAGAAGCGTGGTCATAAATGCATATCCCAGTAAGCATCGAGGTGCATCCCAAACGCCTCCATACGCCCTGCTATGCCAGTCAAATCCAGTAACTCGTTATAACACGATAACAACAAGGCACAGCCATCCGTCGGGATATGCAGCTTCTCTCATCAACTCCTCCAAGGGTGCGGCAAAGGGTACTCCAGCACCGTGCATCACCACCTTAGCCAGGATAGGATCTCGACTGCTGGGGAACAAGCCTGGAAGCACCTCCTTGAGCGCTTGCCCCAGTAGCTTTGGCCGACGGTCAGATCCCGATGCAGGTACGAGCGATTGAACGACTTTGAAGGTGCCAGACTCTGAGGGCGTTGGGGATGAGTCCGGGCCGGTTGATGAGGTTGGGATATAGATGCGCAGCGGGATGTGCTTGAGAGCTGTGGGGGCGTTGAGAAGACCGCTGTTTATGCGGTTGAATGAAGCATAGTCATTGTCTATGACTGCGTTCCAGAGTTGAGTCGTGTTGTCTTTGGACATTTTCATGATTTGGTTTGCGTTGCCATTGCGGATGAAGTCGGCCTGAGGTCACGTCAGAGCAAGGCCTTGGCAGTAAGATGGGCATCAAATGGCAGCTGCGTGATGTCATCCCAAAGCGGAACTGATAGAATCGAGGTAATACAAGCGTGCTAAACATGTCATCAAGCTCACCTCTTTCACACAGTTAAGAAACGTATCTGCAATATCCCACCCCACTCCATCGTTGACAGTCAGCCTCCACGGCAGGCTCGGGCGGTACAGGTCGACGAGCAGCCCCACGGCCAGGTTCCTCAGCTGGACGTCCTCGAAGTGGAAGCTGGAGCAGGGAGATCCGAAAAAGGCCGACAGCCTCGGCAGCAGGAGGGCGAGGTAACTGAAGCGCGGGACGCTGGTGATGAATGGCGTGGTCGGTGATGAGGGGTGCGTGACGTGTAGTGGGATGCGGGCGTTCCAGAGGGCCTGAGGGATGGGTGAAGAGGAAGACATTATGGCGAGGGCATGGTGAGATGATGATGGTGAAGAGAGGGAGTGAGCGAGTAGATGTCGTGGTGGTGTTGAAAGAAGGTCCAATTTCGGGTCCAGGCAGCTGTCTAGGGTAGCTTTCATGGAGGGGAAGAGGGTGATTAGATAAGGCAGCAACGATCAACCTCATGCTTCATAGTCTGCCTTATGGACGTCACAAAATCACAAAACAGTTTGGGTGCATTTATGTCGGGCTGTAGAGATATCATTGAATCACCACATTGGTCTTGAAATCCGATATATACATGGTTGGGTGAACTCCTGGTGATTCCTCGTAAACTCCGTACTGTCGCGTGTAAGTGATAGCCCTTGTCGTCCTGACCCAACGAAAGCTAATATTGATCAGAGCCAATAATAAAAGTCCGTCAACTATTTCCAAGGCGCTCGGGTTAGTTGTACAACTTCGTTCATTGTTCTAATTGGTTATGTGTTCACAATCATGGCATCAGAAGTGGACAATGTTTTAAGAGTAATAGTCATTAAGCATCATAAGAAATACTAATGTACATATGCGTAAGTCATAACAGTATCCTCATCCTTGTCCTCCTCACAGGCCCCGGTGCTTCTCCTGGTGGGAAACGCTGTGTCGTCGCGTGTGGTCGTGCTCATCGTGCTCATGATGGATCTCGGATGGCACATGCTTCTGCAGGACAGAGGGGGGAACCTGGGCCGCATCTGTGGGGTCCTTGCCAGCATAGTCGTTCCTGTAACAGGGAGAAAACATAGTGTTAAGGAGTGATCTTCTCTTATGGATGGGGGAAAAATTTGCGGCCGGGTCGTGTTGACTTACGAGCGCTCGAAAGTCTTGTCGCGGCCGACAGTCTTGCTGCCGTCGAGGTCGCTGTCCACGCGGGGGTCGGCCTTGTTCATCATGTCGGACTTGTGAGGTCCGGCAGTGCTGGGAGCAGGGCCGGTGCCGTAAGCGCCGCCAGCGCCACCGAGGCTGGTGCCCTGGGTACCGTGAGTACCGTGGGTACCGTGGGTACCGTGGGTACCAGTGGAAGATCCGTAGTTGGTGGTGCCAGCACCAGCACCACGGTTGCCAAGATTGCGGCTACCGTCGAGGTCAGAGTCGACACGAGGGTCGGCAGCGTTGGCAACGCGAGAGTTGTGAGGGCCAGTGGAACCCTCAGGAAGACCGGAAGAGTGACCGGAAGGGCCGTGAGCACCAGTACCGGCGCTGGGGAAGCCAGAGGTGCCAGTGGTACCGCCGATTCCACCGCCAACGGTGGTCTGGCCATAGGTGCCAGTACCAGCGGTGCGGCTGCCGTCGCGGTCAGAGTCGACACGGGGGTCAGCGGCGTTGGCCATGCGAGAGCTGTGGGGCCCAGTAGTTCCTTCAGGGAGAGAGGTATCACGACTTCCGAAACCGGTAGTGCCATGAGTGCCATGAGTGCCATGAGTGCCATGAGTGCCGTGAGTGCCAGTGTGGCCGGTGGTAGAAGTGCCATAGGTACCAGTACCAGCGGTGCGGCTACCATCGCGATCAGAGTCAACGCGAGGGTCGGCGGCGTTGGCCATGCGAGAGCTGTGGGGGCCGGCAGTGCCCTCAGGAAGAGAAGTGTCACGGCTGGAGTAGCCAGTTGTACCAGTTGTGCCAGTTGTGCCACCAATGCCAGTTGTGCCACCAATACCAGTTGTACCAGTTGTACCAGTTGTGCCAGTTGTGCCACCAATGCCACCAGTTCGGGTAGAATCAGAGGCGTTGTAGGCGCCGGTACCAGAGGTGCCGTGAGGGTTGGCTCCCATGTTGCGGCTGTGGTCGCGGTCAGAGTCGACTCGAGGGTCCATCTTGTTCATCACGTTGGACTTGTGAGGGCCATCAGTGCTGGTGGCAGGGCCGTCGGTGCCACGGGTGTTGCGGGTATCAGTGGTGTAGTTGGTGCCAGTCGAGTAGTCGCCAGTGCCAGTGAGGTTGGAGGAGTGGCCAGCACGGTGATCGCGGTCAGAGTCAACTCGGGGATCGGCAGTGTTGGCGACTCTGGAGGAGTGAGGTCCGTGTGTGCCCTCAGGCTGCTCGGTGGACTTGTCCGAGTGGATGGCTTCCTTGACCTTGTTGATGAGACCAGACATGGTTGATGTGTGTTGGGTAGTTGATGTGTGTTGGGTAGTTGATGGGTATCTTGTGGTAATGGGGTTGAGTTAAGAGGTTTTGGGTATCTTGAGAATGTTGTTTTTGTAGTTGTTGATGATAATGAATCAGATCTGCAGACAGCGAGATGTCTTGCATCTTATATACTTGAATACCTCCGTATGGGAACCTCCATCTCGATGTCGTCTACTTCAAGCCTGAATTCGCGTTTGACAAACCTGGCATTCGCAAACCAAGGCACGCAATGCCTGGGCTTCTGCAACCTCACGGCTGTCGCCCTCCGCCGACCTCATCCCGCGTCATAGCGCAATCCAATCTCACAGATCTCTTCCCATCAAGCCTCTGCCGCCGAGCCTGTCCTTGTCGTGCGATTGGGCGACGGGTCGATTCGCGCTCTGCGGTCAGGGGAAATGGTAGCGTCATACCTCACGGGAAGTGACGTTGACGATTCGTAAATAGGGCAGAGGCATGATCACAAACGGAAATTCTTGCTTGTCCAGTCAGGCTGCCAAGCGGTTTGTTGTGGAGAATACGAAGAGCCAGTCGCAAGCATGACGGAGGAGGCTCAAGGAGGCATTCTGCGGGAAGAGTGACGCAAGTGGGTCTCGGCAAGTGTGGCGACGGGATGGTTCTGTGGCTGTGGTGGCGTCAGCTCCCCCAGTTTCCCCCGCACTTCCAAACTTGGACACGGCCCACAAGCCACGAAATCTATGACGCCACAGGTGGCCGTTTCTTCCGACATGGCATCCAAATCACGACACAAACAACAGACCGTCTTTCAGGCCAAGACCAAGAGCCCTGAGGGCGTTCTAGAACTCTGCAAATCAGGGTCACGGGGTTCCACAATGACGGAGGTTTCTGCCCCTGTGCCTCTTGCCCGTTTGCGTTCCACCAACCAAACCAACCTCGCGGCGGTTGGTTGTGCCCCTGCACAGGCACATGAGAGAAGCGTGGCCTTAGCCTGAGGGGGGAGATCTCGATGGTTGTGGGGTTTAAGACGGAATTTGTGAACAAGTGCTGACTGGGATTCTCCTCCCCGATGGTTACTCTAGTTGGGAAAATACCCGACGCAAGCCTTGACGGGATGTGGCCGTGGTGTCACACAGTGATACGGACTGATAACCCAGCGGGAACCTACTGTGCCGCTGAGAACCCTGTATTCTGATTTTCAGAGTTGCAGATCATGACAGCTGTCTCGGCTGTTTCATCTTGGAGGATCTTGCACCAGTTTGGAGAGATGACGTCGAACCAGCAACAGGAGGGGTCCAATTTGGAGCATCTGATAATCAGGATGTGATTTTGAAGAGGCAAATACTCGCTCACTAGGCGCAATGGACAGACAAGAGTAGGTTTGTTTAGATCACATAAGAAATGCTTTCATTATTGTTAGGTAATAGGTTCGTCCATCGTCTTGAGGGTATCCAAAAGTTGCGTTACTCAATTCCAAAGTTCCAACTCAAAAGGACAAAGAAAACAAGGAAACAGCCACACATGCCCCCATTAGTCTGCGCCCAGCGCGGGAAATCGGAATGCTCCAAGCTATAACACGGTATCGCCAAGGCTCGGCAAGTAGCCGCCAACTCAAAAAAAACCAGGACATAGTCTTGAAACTCCCAAACTCTGTCTAGAGCCGGTCGGTCCCTTAGACACGGCTGCGGCGGAACCAGTGCCTGCGGCGGTTGTAGTGGGCGGCATCGGCGCGGGCGACGGCGCGCTCACGGCGGCGAACCCAGAAGAAGCCGACGAGGGCAGAGACGAGCCAGAGAAGTGCCGAGAGGAAGCTGAAGGCGATGGTGGCCTTGAACTTGCCGCACTGATCACCGTGAATAGGATGGACGTTGCCCCAGTTGAACACGCGACCGCAAGAGTCTCCAATCAACTTGTAGCGAGCAGTTAGCTATCATGATGTTCAAGTGGTGTAGTGAGGGTGAGGGTGTGTGACTTACATCGACGAGCAGGCCAAAGACGATCCACCAGTTGATGCTCATGAAAATATCCAAGGGCCAGTGAATAAAGGTGCTCGAGAAGGGAATGAGGAGCAATAGAGAGAACAGTATGCCCAGCGCGGCCACCACTTCGGTGTAAATGAACCGGCCGAGTTGCCATGAACTGGCGCCCTCAGACTTGTGCAGATACTCGCCGTTGACGCCTGCGACGATGGCGGCAAAGACGAGCTCCGCGGCGCGAAGAACAAGGCTGACGATGCGATCGATAGCCATGGCTGTGAAATGTAGTAAAAGGGTGTGAAAGGTGAGATGAGTGATTTGTGACTGGCTCTTTAACTGAGCTCTCTTAAAGGAGGATTAACCGCAGTAGATTTTCAACCCAACGCAGCAGATTGTTACTCTTGGTGGAACACACTGGGATCTCGAAAAGTTGCAACACAGGATCACACTGATTATTTATCTCATGCGACTCGCACGGCAACTCACGCGTCCCTCCAAGAAGCATACCACATGACGATGACGCCTTCCCCAACAAAACGAAGCCTGTTTTTTTTCTTCTTCTCCCACAGCCTCGAGGTTGGCAGTTTCAAGCTCCTTCGACACGTCTGCCGTGGCTCGTGGCCCGTCAGGGTTGCCCATATGAGGTCATGCGGACCAGGACAAGGCGACGTGTGATTCGACGGCGCACTTGTTGTCAATGCTCGACAGACAAATCACGCCCCGAGGCCAAGGGATAATCCTTTACTCTCTGGCTGGGATTCATTCATGAGCCAAGTGCCGGATGCGATAATGGATGCGTTGCACGCCAAGGAGAAGCTAAACCCTTGAGCCTCTTACATGGTCCAAGAACAGGAAGCTGGACGATTATGACGACGATGAAGATCTTTTTCCTGGGCGTTTGATCGGCTACAACTCTTTGAAACAAATCCTTTCACTGGCCAAGAGTTGGTGATGGGAGCATTTCGCAATCCGCCTACGTGTAGCATGCGGCGCAGCTAAAGTGGAACAGCACTTTTTGGTCCCTGCATCAAGACTTTTGTCGCGTTTCTGCGCCACGATCATGATTGCGTAGATTTCGACTTGCACTAACGAATGTGAGGCCTCTGGGTCGGTCTAGACTGAAGGATTGTGGGTAATAGTGAAGTGGGAGCAATGCCGATGCATGAGGTGCCGTGGCCGGCATCGGATCTTGGCTGAAGTAATGCGCACGAGAGCCAAGTTGTCGCGACATGTCTTGGCCTTTCAACCCGACTTGATTTGTAGCATGAATGTTCTGGCTTGCGCTGCGAAGGACGTCACTATGGAGAGCGATAGTTCCTGACATATCAAATTGTCGAGTTGGGTGAACTAGCTGATAACACTGCTTGACAAATAGCTGGATGCTGTACTTGGATTTGTAACTGTTGATATTACAGCCCTACCCCTAAAACCTGATGTCATGGGGGTGCTGCTCGTCGTTTACACTATTCCTAGACCTGTTCTTTAAAGGACAGTGTCTAAGACTTGCCATTTTGAAGACAACACAAACTCCAAAAAGTCTCCGTTGTATGTCTTGAACCGATCATAGAAATGCATCATGACGAACCTTTCACGGCGGCGCCGAGGTACTATTATCCATGACCAAGCTAGGCCATGAGCACCGGTTCAGCATCTGTGTATTCAACGGACATTGGATTGTGAATTTAGCATATTGTAGAATCATCGATCTGGGTTATCCTAGGAGACTTATCGGGCTGGGCCGAGCCAGTCTTGACGTCGGCAACTCTCTTGTGAGCCAGTCACTAGGTATCTATTGATCCAACATCAACGGCCCCGCCTGGGTCGGCACTTCCCCTTCCCCAGATATAATTGTCGGTGTAAGCGATAAGATGCTTTTGACTCCATACTTGGCGCCGTTTCCTTAGTGTGATGAGGGCCTCAGACTGCAGTAACCTTGCTGCATGAGAGACTTGCGACTCCAATGCAGTGACCTGGCGGTACTCTTTTGGCAGCTGTGTAGGTGGCCAACATTATTATTCCATCTTCATAATGCGCATTGTGCAACAAGAAGCCGACCGACATACGAGAAGAGACAGGGGTGAAGTCGTTGCCAACCAGGCCGAGCCAACAACGCTCAACAGCCAAGAGCAGAAGACAAGAAGTAAGCCAATCTGCCGCATCTCTCATCCGGAAGTTAATAACAGAGGATCCCCTACAACCGAGCTTCAACTGCATGACCAAGACCCCAGCTCAAGAAGCTCTGCTCAACCAACCACCCCATCTTCTCACAATGTCACCCACCTCCATATCAGATCAGCGCATGACCCCAGACTCGTTCCGCTCTGGCAGCAGCCATGAAGCCATTCCGCACGGAATTGCTTCCGCGTGACCTTCCAAGCCTGGCGCGGAGCATGCCTCGGTACCCCACAAATTACCGGGCTCACCTAACCAGATGCAACCCTCGACTTGTGATTGAGCTGTTCTGTGGTACCTACTTAACTACGGCAGGTCAAGCCTGGATTGACGGTTACAGCATGTTGCGTACATTGTTCATAGTCGGCCATGGAGGCGTCGGGAGCAGACAAAGGCTTCTTTCAGAAGCCCCCCGTTTTGCAGAATCAGTTTCATGATGATGCGACCTACCAGAGATGCTTTAAACGTGAGAAAAGACCATACCCTGGCTTTCGAGATGCTAATGTTCCTAGTCTTTCTTCCGCAGCACATCGTGCGCCAGGTCGAGGCTGAAGTAGCGGCCCTGGCAGACGAGGTCCTCTCTGACCAAGTCTTTGCCTGGATCACTGATGCCGAATTAAACAAGCCTTATCTCAAAGGTTCTGGACGTGATGTATTTGGTCAGTGGAAAGGTGATCTAGTCACGGGTGAGGGATGGCGCGGCCTTCAGAATTTTGGCCTGTCTCATGGGTAAGTTGCCTTCCGAGTCTAAGAGACGATATACTGAACGATACGTAGCTTCGTCGCCGCTGGATATGATACTCCTTACGGTCCCTTCTCTAGAGCATACCAGTTCCTCCGTCTTCAGCTCTGGACGGCATCCTGCGCAAACGTCACTTGTCCATCAGCGATGCAGGATGGCGCCGCCCGGCTTCTTCAAACACACTTGCGCACACCGGAACTGAGAGCAAAGCTCACGGAAGAACAGACGAAAGTCCTCGAGAACGCCTTCAGTCACTTGACCTCACGAGATCCAGCTTACGCCTGGACTAGTGGCCAGTGGATGACTGAGCGTACAGGTGGTAGCGACGTATCCTTGACCGAAACCACGGCAGTTTACGAGCCTACTCAAAAGGTTCAGTTAGCTTCAAAGACAGAAGATATCCCTCTTGGTCCCTGGAGCATCAACGGATTCAAGTGGTTCTCTTCAGCTACGGATTCGAGAATGACAGTCCTCCTCGCCCGCACAGCCAAGGGCGGACTCTCAACATTCCTTGCTCCCATGAGGAAGCATGACCCTCAAGCAACCACATCCACAGGCCGTTCCATAGAAAATGGCGAAGCCCTCAATGGTGTCCGTATTCAGCGCCTCAAGAATAAGTCCGGCACACAGTCTCTCCCTACTGCCGAATTGGTCCTTGAGGACATGCGGGGATGGCTCATCGGCCAGGAGGGCCGTGGTATTCACGAGATCTCTACCGTTTTGACTCTCACCAGAGTCCATTCCTCGGTCGCTGCCATGAGCTATGTAGGACGAGGCCTGGGTATCGCGAGGGCATACGCACGAGTTCGAGAGATTGGTGCTGGAAAGGGCGCTCGTATGAAGCTGATCGAGAGCTCGCTGCACATGAGGACCTTGGCCAAGATGACATCCGAGTACCGAGGTCTCATGCTCCTGACGATGCTTACGGCCCATGTCCTGGGTGTTTCAGAGCACCCCGTCGACTCGAGCCTGTCACCCGCTCTTGCAGCCTTGACACCGTCGGCCAAAGACGCAGCACCCCTGATCCGGGTCCTCACCCAGCTGACAAAGGCCTACGTCTGCAAAGCTTCGGTTCAGTTGCTCTTCTCCTGCATGGAGTCACTCGGAGGCGTTGGATATCTCCTCAACGAGGAGCAAGAGTACCTCAACGTCGCCCGCCTCCACCGTGATTGTGCCGTCCTGCCCATCTGGGAGGGGACGACTGACGTCTTGAGCACCGACTTTCTCCGCGCGCTGAAGCATCCCAAGGGCGGCAGAGATGCCCTAGATGCCCTTGAAGCTTTCATCAAGAATGGCTTTGACTTCCAGGCCAAGACGCCGAGGCCTGCTGGATGGAATCCGCTGAAAGCTTGGCGAGAATTGAGAAGCCTCATCGAACGCGAGTCTTTGAAAGATCTGATGGGAGACGCCAGAGAAGTCCTCTGGGCCGTTGCGGATCTACTCGTGTCGGTGCTGCTATACGTTGACTCGACCAGTGACGGAGACGAGGTTTCGCTTGACATCTTTTATCGCTTCTTGGAAAACAGATCCATCATCGAGAAGCGTGCAAAGGCCTCACCTACTGAGCAGCTTGCGCGAGACATCAGCATTGTCTACGGAGGGACAGCGAAGGACATCTCTCCGAAACTCTGATCACGGTCATGGTTCTTTAGGCCAGTTTGGAAGAATTATAGTCCAATAAGGAAACCGACTCTCTGCCAGTTGAAAGTGTGTACAAGAAGAAATACAATCCAAGTGTAGCAAAACACCGTCCCGAAAGAGGTCATCTTGAGACTCACGCGCACAGGTGAACAAATACCCCAACCCCATCCTGCCAATTGTTTCCCACACCTGCTTGGATATACTTGAGACTCCAGCCACTCACGCCTGTTGCTTGAAAAGACATGTAACGAACGGGTCTCTCCAACGTGCTTCCGGTGCAGTCAAAAGTACCAATCAACACGCGGTCTCCAGGAACCGGTTCAACGATGGGTTCACCAACCCAGTCGGTGGACTCCTCGGCCTTACTGACGAGTTCCCAAGCCATAGCCGAGCTGGACAGGGATTCCAATATCATTCCTGTCCATTCGTAACATGGATAACCATGACGCAAGTTGCTGCAAAACGGAAGGTGAAAGAAGAGACCACATGTAGCCATGCGGCTTGACGCAAAAGGAGCAGAAAAGGTTGGAACCTCAAAGTGAAACGTGGTACTCGAGTCTTCTGAGATGACAGCCAGGCGTTCTCGGGCAAGAGACCGAGCATCACAATGCCACAGCCCAGCAACCGAAAAGTCCGTGGGGCTAATTTGAAAACCCCCGGGCTCGCACGACGTGGAGGACGTCTATTCTACCTCGGAGCGAGCAGAGAAGTTCTTGCATGTGCCCTGGAAGTTCTTGGCCTTGAGGGTCGTCTTCTTGCAGGAGGCCACATTGGGGTGATTGTTGCTGTATAGCACAGTTCCCTTGGCGCTCGTTGAGGGCTTGGGGCAATGGTTGAAGGTGCTGTCCCCATCATGAAGAAGCAGAGTGTCGCTGCCAACCTTCTTGAGGGTCCACGACTGGAAGCCGGGGGTAGGATCAATACACTTGACGGAACCATCCGGAGGGTTGATGAAGCAGGCATTGTAGAGATGGTCCCTCAACTGGTCCAACGGATTGGACAAGTCGATGCAGAAGAAGCCGTCGGTCTGGCCCGCATTGAAGAACAGGTAGCCATTGGCATCATTCTCTTGGACGGTGGCCCCAGTGGAAACGTCATGTAGTGTAAAGCAGCAATGATTATCCCAGACAGTGTTTCGAGGGATGACCGCGGCGAGAGCCAAGGAACAAAAGAGGGAGAGGAGAGCAGGGGAGCGCATTTTGGAGATGTGTAGGATGGAACAGAGATGGCAGGTTTAAGCGAGATGAAAGAGTTGAGTAGAAGAAGGCTCTGCCTGAGAGTCAGACAACTTATTTGGCTCGAGTGAGGGTAGGCACGATGAGGAAGTAGAAGTCATCACCAACAACGACAGACATGGACCTTTAAGTAGTTCTCCGACAGACCTCTCTGACGGGCTTGATCATCCCGTCTCTCCGCACATCAAGCTCGGACTTGTCGGGATCAGCGCAAATGAGCGCTTTCCTGCGTGAAATGGGCATCCAACAGACCGAGACCTGCGTATGCTGTTGGGCCATGGGTTAGTTGGGAATCAAGTGACAGATGGGGACCGGGGCAAAGCAAGCCCCTCAGCAACGATGGGACACGAAGGGTTGCAAATGGTTGCAAGCGGTGAAGGGGCATTGATCACTAAAAGGTGTCGTCGATCTTGACTTTTGAAGCTCGAGTCTGTGATGGGTCGTGCAGGTGACGAGAAGTGATCAGGAGTGATGGACGTGGAGATTCTCATTGGGAGCCTCATGGGTTTCGCGCTTATAGGGCAGAAGTCTAGGACGAGTCACTCAGAGCGAATGGCGGCTCGGGAACAGGCGCGAGCTAGCAGGATGGCCGCACTAGAGCCCGAGCCTGAGCTGTTTTCCCTGCCATGGTCGGCCGTTTGATGACGAGGGTCCGTCCGTGGTCGTTCATGACATTTGCCATCTGCAAGGCACGGCGCAGGAAGCGTCTGGCAGATTGCAAGGTTGCAGCTGTAGAGTCCATCAGATGGGGCGGAGGAGTCGTGAGAATGGGTTGCCCCTCAGCCACCAACCGACAGAGACATTGTCTCAGATCGCAGATTGGCCGACGGTGATGTGACGATGCGGGATCCTGGAGGTGATGAAGGGCGGATCTGCATTCGACGAACCAGCGTCTGTTGCTGAGAGATCGACAGACGTTGGTGAGACGCGGCGTTGGGTGTCAGGTGGTAACATGTGCACGGTCACGTGGGGACCTCTGTTCTGCTCCACGCACCGCACGCGAAAAGTACGGCGGACCTTAGCAGACTGCAGTGTGGAGAGCTTCACCGTCTGTTACGCATGCATTCCCCACGACCGTTTCGTTCGCAAACATAGTACCTCCACAAACTGATATTACCTATATTTTCCCTCAACTCTCTATTCCTATCGTGAACCTATTCTCCTATCTTAACAACGTGGCCACTGTATCTCGAGTGAGATCACAAGCTCGCCATCCGTTCCACTCGTCCCACTCCCCGCAGTATCCAGGTTTCACCGACCTGCCATATCCGGGTTGGAGCGACATATATATCCTGCGTCTGTTTCCGTCCATATTTATTGCTCTTAAACCTTTCAAGTAATCGGGGCAACCTTTAGATCACCGCCTTCAATATCAAAAGGTCCCTTCATTTCCGTCGTGGACCTGCAACCACATATCAACCATGGCTGGAGAACACACAATGTCCAACGAGGAGTGGGAGGAGGTCGCCCAGGACATACCCTCGCTTTCTGATCCCTTTCTGCAACAATATCTCACCGGCCGATCCAATCTCATAGCCCAGGAGCAAAAGACCCGTTCCGATACATCCTTCAAAGCCTCTCTGTCGCCCATCGCCAAGCGTGCCTGTGACATCGTCGACCGCATTCGCGACCACGAGAATGCCACCGTCTGGACGCCCCAGGTTGAGGAGGAGCTCTCTCAGGCCGGCAATGAGTGTCTTTTCCCCGGCATGATGTTCATGCTCGCCAAGGATCGAATGGAGAGGACGGATCTGTGGAAGATTGTCCGCCGCATGCCAAAGGGTGCCCTCCTCCACGCACACATGGACGCCATGGTCAACTTTGACTTTATCCTCGAAGAACTCATGAAGATGCCGGGCATGCACATGTCGAGTGACTTGCCCCTTACTACCGAGGCCGCGAGGGAGGATGCAGCCCTCAAATTCCGATACAGAGCCAAGGAGAGAACTGACGGCTCCATCTGGGAGGATTCATATGAGCCCGAGAGTTTCCTACTACTTACGAAAGTGGCCGATGATTTCCCTAACGGCGGGAGGTCTGGTTTCCTCAAGTGGCTCAAGGGCAGATGCGTCCTCTCAGTCACAGACAGTCACGAGCAACATCACGGCATTGACGCAATCTGGGTCAAGTTTGCCAAATGCTTCGTTGTCGTTGCCACCATTATCCACTATGAGCCCATGTTCCGGGTATTCCTGCGTCATCTCATGAAGACGCTCAAGGAAGACGGCGTCAGCTGGGCCGAACTCCGGTGAGTCAACAGCGAACATGTATCCGATTTGCTCATCTCATTGAATGATAGGTTCACATGGCCCCTCGACTACTGCCGTGACAAACAGGAGGAGCCCGAGAAGGACTATACACACATGTTCGAGGTCATCCGGGAAGAGGTTGCGCGCTTCAAGAGCTCGCCAGAAGGCCAGGGATTCTGGGGTCTCACCACCATCTGGACGACCATCCGCCGACTACCCACCCGTGACATTATCGAAAACATGGACTGCTGCATCGCCACAAAGATCAACTTCCCCGACCTGATTGCTGGCTACGATCTCGTCGGAGCTGAAGATCTGGGCCGGCCTCTTTCAGATCTGCTCCCGGAGCTGTTCTGGTTCCGCAAGCAGTGTGCTATGGAGGGCGTTAACCTGCCCTTCTTCTTCCACGCGGGAGAGACATTGGGAGATGGCACAGACACGGATGGAAACCTCTTTGATGCAATCTTACTCGGAACCCGACGCATCGGCCACGGGTTCAGTCTCTTCAAGCATCCTCTACTCATCGACATGGTCAAGGAGAAGCGCATCCTCATCGAGTCATGCCCTATCTCGAACGAGGTTCTCAGGCTCTGCGGCTCCGTGACAGCCCACCCCCTCCCCGCCCTCCTTGCGCGCGGAGTGGCCTGCAGTCTCTGCAACGATGACCCCGCCATGCTTGGCCAGGATACCGCTGGCATGTCCCACGACTTCTTCCAGGCGGTGCAGGGCTGGAAGAACCTCGGTCTCGCTGGTCTGGGCAGTCTTGCTGAGAATAGTGTCAGGTGGTCTGCCTTTGAGGACCAGAACCAGACAGAGTGGGTCAAGGGTATTAAGGAAGCCAGCCTGGGTGACGGCGTCAAGGCCAAGAGGCTACAGGAATGGCAAGTTGAGTGGGAAAAGTTTTGTCTGTGGATCGTCGAGGAGTATGGAGATGAGTTCAGTCCTGAGGAGGGGGAGGAAAAGGCGAACGAGGATGCTTAGTTGACCGAGTTGGCGCAAGAATCATAATCACGGGGTGTGATAGACGAGCATCATGGGGGCCAAATCACCGGCAGGATACACTTTAGATGCGTTTTGGGGGTCATGTTCAACACTGACGGCTTGGAGTTCAACAGGCGTCATGATTGGGTGCAACGGCAGCACATGTCATGGGAGTCATATACATGCATGATATGATAATGAGAATGATGACGAGAATGAAAATGAATCAACGAAAGAGCTGCGATGCCATCTTCGCAGTGTATTGTAATGTATTGCTACTAAGTCCCAACCCGAGCGTGAGCTCAGCGTTATCCAAACACCAGCATCTCAAGCAATGAAAATGAAAGGAGAGTTCATCCCAACATACCCATAAACATAACCTCAAATCGTGTCCAGCCATTCCTAAGTAATACAAGAAAGAATGTGAGAGTTCTAATGAAACACAACTCCCCTAGGCGGACCCAGGGAAGTACACAGCCAGCCAGTCACGGAACCTCATTGGTTGAACGTCGACGGACGGGCTTGCATCAACCATGTCATTCAGCGAGGTCTGTCCAAAGTCGTATCGTCCTTCGACTGTTGCTTGGAGCTGCTGATAGAAAGCGACTCTTCCAAAGTTACCCTGCTCGTAGAACATGGTTACCAGCTGTGGTAGATCGGCAAGCTGCCACTGGGAAAGCTGGAAAGCAGCTATAGATGGGTTAGCTTCTGTGTTGACACGGCCTTTGGATCTGATACTCACCATTCAGTTGCCTTCCGCACTGGCCAACAACATCTCGAAGTGTCACCCGATCACCACGCATCGTGAGCTCCCGAGGCCAGTTCGCAGGCCCGAGATCGATCGCTGCAACGACAAACCGGGCGACATCATACACAGAAGTCATGCAGACACGAACAGAACGGCCCTGGGCATTCTTTTCCACATACTCAGCTGTGTAGTTGTTGACGTCGAGCAAGTATGAACCTGGGTCGGCGAGGTTGGCACCATATCCGATCGTCAAACTCCCGAGACCCTGAGGCAGGAATCTCTCCATGAAGATACCGCAAGAGAAGACAGTCCATTTCATGGGTGATGATCTTGCCCATCTCCGCAACAGTTGCCTTGCTTGTGATGAAGTTGATGTTGGGTCAAGAGGGTCAGGGTCTCCCGGCCGCTTCTCGATGGATCCCTCGAACTCTCGTGGCACAAAGTATTGAACGCCGCTCTGGGCAGCAGCATTGATCAAGTTGAGTTGTTCGTTTCCACTCACGATGGATATGACGAGGTTGACGCCATGTAGGGCGTATGCTAGGCTTGAGTAGTCATCGTAGTTGACTTGCATGACTTGGACATCGAGTGACGCATAGTACTCAGACCGATCCTATTTCTGGTTAGAAGAGCCCAGTAGTTTTGGAAAGAAAGATACTAACGAATCGTGATAATACAACGACGTTGTAGGCGTTTGCAGCCTCAGAGAGTTCTTTGGCCAGGAGATATCCGAGGCCGGAGCCTCCAGCGATAGCTATTCTCATCATGATGCCTTGGGTAGTGAGGAAGGAGTAGAGAAGAGTGTGACTGAGGCTTCATCAGGCCGCGGGATTCTGGGTCTAAATAGTTTCGATCCTGGAGCTGTGCTTGGGCTCCCACGCAGTGCCTCAGAGCAGTACAAGCAGAGCCGCAACCTGAACACTTGACGCAAGCTTCACCATCTTGAGAGAGCTGTACAGATACTGCGCCCTTGGGACATCCGTATGACTCAAAGGCGAGAAACAAAAACACAGCCAGGAGAATCTGTCACAGGCAGAAGCCCCCAAAGCAAGCAATTCGCGGCCTCTGTCTGGACCAAGAGCCACTCGCAACTCATGACAGTCTGCCGTGAATTCAACAGGTGGATACTGGACGAATGCCAGTACAGAAACACCCGCAGCTTGATTCGGCCGACTGAAGGCAGTCTTGTCATTGCCTCGTCGTCGTAAACGGCGGAGTGTGCATAGATGCCCCTTCAGGCAAAACGTCCGAATTGTCAAGTAAAGGGGGCCATAACGAGACTGGAGGCGCCACTAGGCGCTCGAGAATGTGAAAGGTACCCAGAAGAATCGCGGAAAGTAGCGGAAAGTAAAGAAATCCCGAGAGAATGTGACCTCAAGTGTGGGTTAGAGCAACCTAGGTGGCACGTTGCGTCTGAGGTAGTGGTTGTACATCTAGGTCAGAAACTTCTGAAATGTGCTTGGCTCAACCGCGAGAGATACAAAGACGGTACAAGCAACGGCACGAGACGTCCATAAGAACAAGACGCCTTGGGGTGCCTTGAATTCAGCCCTATGGGGACCCTATCTGTGGGATGATGGTTAAAGCCGGTGGGATATGCAGTCCAGAATGACCACAGACTCGTCTTCACGGTGGATATGGCCATCCAGTTGTGAGAAGACTTGCTCCAAAGTCACCACATTCCCAACCTCCTTCTTGATTGACAGGCACTCGGCGGGATGGGCCAATCAAGCAAGTTGGTGGTTGTCACATTCGCCCGTTTAGATCGAACCACAGGAACAACGATACACTCAAAGTTGGCTCTCTGGCAGAGGGTCAATGCCATCAACCAATCCGCAAACCAGACGCTAGGGGAATGGACTTGTCCAGAAATGAGACAATTTCCTGTCTTCAACTGAAAACCGCATGATCGCTTCAGGTGAGTCGCGAAGTCGAAAAACTCCTAAATCGCGAGTTTCGACTCGCCGATATGCATCCCTGAATCCGCGGCGCAGCGGACAGTCCGTCATTGGCCGTGAGATATGCAGAGAGCCAGGCTACACCGGCACTATTCAGGCAGAAGGGCTTGGAGCCTGGAGCAGCGCGTCAGACTGGAACAAGGCCGCGGTCCACGGGGCAACTAGGGGCGACTGAAGATCCTTTGAGCTTGAAAGAGTCCAAGGGGTTGGGGGCCAAACATGTCTCGGCCCCGGTCCATCACTGGTCGAGCTAATGCGCGGCCATGCAAGGATCCCTGCTGATTCCCGTAGGGCTGACAAGGGTTAAAGAGGGTGGCAGACAAGCCAGACGCTGATTGGGCGTTGCCCTGGGATTCGCTGGGCCCGTAAACAAACGAGGCTCGGTCCGTCTGGATTGGGGCAGAGAATCCTCTTGTCCGAGTTGAACCAGGATCGCGCGGGGGGAGTTGCACCATGATTCGCGAGCATCTTGGTTGCCTAAGGTTGGACATGCATGCGAGTCGGTCGCAGCCGCCATTGATCCAGATTGTCGGGGTTGTCGTCGTGGGGTTGAAGCGAGATTGAGTCAGTGGTGGGTGGGCGAGTTTCGTTTCTCGGGGATGTTGAAAGGTCCAAGTTTTGTCACGGGGGAAAAAGGCCGAGCGAGGGGGATTTGGCATTTGGCATTTGGCGCCTTCCCGTTGCGTCCTCAGGTTCACGCTCATCGTTTGCTCTTGCCTTTTTGGACGATGACGGCTCGCTTCGAGAAAAAGGCAGGTGGTGGTACCTTCTTCCCTTAGGCATTCAACTTGGGCCGTCCTCGTATTCTAACCAAAGATAAGATCTCGGATAGTATCTAATCCCGCTCTCCAAGAATAAATCAATTATTCGTACTTGCTCCCTACCTATCTTCAGATCCATTCCAAATTAAACGTTTCTTGGGGTCCGTCTATCGTCCAGGCAAAAATAAGCTTGATCAGGCTTTCAAGATGGGACGAAAATAGCTTCAACGTCCATCTCGCTTAGAGAAGGGTTTACACCTATCCCAAAATAGTTATCCGATCAGATCATGGCTTCATCCCTTCGACCAGAAGATGACCAGCTCGTCACTTTTCGTACGAATCAGCCGTCTTGGGGTGTAAGGGAGGATGAAGCCTTCAGCCGTAGAGTCGCCGTGATGTCTTCAATATCAAGGTTTTGGCCAAGACACTGCATAATGCGAGCCATCACATGTCAAGAATGAGAAAAGAGCAATTAGATCCATCACGCACGCGGTTCACGGCGGGGAAAGGAACAAAATGTCTCATCCTGTCCAAGTTTCAGGGTGACTCTATCTGTGTCCCCAGTTCACGGCAGTGTCTTTCCCCTCAAACCCACACCCACTCCTCTCCCTTGTATCAATTCTCCAATGATCCAAGGCCGGTTGTGTCAATCGGCGATAGTGGCGTTGAACAACTCCTCAGACAATTCCTGATTTGAATCCTGGACCCAACACTGACTCAGATGCCGCTGCTATTCCGGGATATCTCCCTTGGCGGAATCCCTGGGGAAGGGTGGGAGTTGAGGAACGTATTCGAGGCTCTGTGAATACAGGGCTTGGCCATTCCTGGCTTTTCTGCCTGGTTTTGGAGGCATGTCGGTTGCAGTGGACGTATGTGACGAGTCGTAATTCACGCAAGATACATTCGGCACTTTTCTTTTGCTACGGTAGATAGCCTACAGCCGGTTTCTAGACGCAACCGAACGGGTAGCCAACTCCTCTTCTTGGCCGTCTAAGCCTGGAGTGCCGTCTCTTCCCGCGCGCTGCCACTGCCCTTCCGCCATGCCTCTGTGTGATCGACCTTTCTCTTCGCTACGCTCTCTGCCCCTTCAGCTCCCCATCCACCTCCTCCAGGAGTGCACACAATGATACGGTCTCCAGCATTCATCGAAGCAGTGTTCTTGGCTCCCATGTTGATGTGCCTCTCTTCATACTCCACCTCGGCGGCATCCTCCTGGGTATGGAACTTCTTCAGCGAAGACTCCCAGTTTGCCTTTTCCACCTTGCGAACCCAAAGGTTGAGACCGCACTCTCCATCTCCTCCACCGTTTAGACCGTAAGGGTGATAGACGCGGCGCTCACTGAGAATAGAGACTTGAAGGGGAATGCGGAACTCGATGTCACGAATCACACCATCGCCACCACGGTGCTGACCGCGTCCTCCTGAGCCCGATCGAATAGAGAACTCGCGGAGAAGAACAGGGTACCGTCGTTCAAAGATCTCAGAGTCCGTGATTCGAGTGTTTGTCATGTGGCAATGAACTCCGCTGGTACCCTCCCAGTCAGGACCTGCTCCGCTTCCACCAGCAATCGTCTCATAGTAGCCAAAGCCCTTGATGGCCTTGGTTCCGTTCTGGTTACCACCGAAGCCAAAGGTCAGGTTGTTACAGCAGCCTTGACTGGCTGCACAGGCTTGGAAAGCCTTGAAGATGACATCGGTGATGCGTTGGCTGGTGAGAACATTTCCGCCAACAACTGCCGCACCTGGTGACGGAGACAGAATAGACTTGGGAGGAATCTTGACGTGAATCGGCTTCAGACATCCCTGGTTCAGTGGAATATCCTCTGAAATGAGGCACCGCAGACAGTAGATGATGGCGCTGTATGTGATGGCTTGCGGCGCATTCACATTTCCATAGACTTCAGGCCCGGTTCCTGCAAAGTCGAATTCGGCCTCTCCCTTCTCTGCGTCGATATGAATCTTGAGACGAATAGGGGACCCATCGTCCATGTGATCAACAGCTGAGAGATCCTTGCCTTCGAATCGCTTGTGCACCTCCTTCAGGAGTCGGCGGACACAAAACTCGGCATTCTTCTGGATGTTGACCATGTAGAACTGAACGGTTTCCTGGCCATACTCGGCAATCAGAGTCTCGATCAAGGAGATACCCTTCTGGTTCGCAGATACTTGAGCTCTCAAATCGTTGATGTTGTCGGCCAAACAACGTGTTCCACTGCATCCGGGGTACTTGGCGGGTTCTTCGTAGAAGAGCTCAACAACTCTCTTCTCATTGAACTTGCCACCGCTCACCAGCTTCTCGCTCCTGATCGAGGCACCTTCCTGGAACAGTTCTCGCGAGTGAGGAGGCATACTTCCGGCGCTGATGCCACCAATGTCCGCGTGATGGGCCCTCGATGCGGCGTAGAAGAGAATGTTCTCCCCCTTTTCGTCAAAGGCCGGCATCAGGAGAGTCACGTCAGGAAGGTGAGTGCCACCGTATGACGGATGGTTTGAGATGATGACATCTCCCTTCTCCAGCTTTCCCTTCCAAATCTCAGCCTGGCGTCTCACGCAGGTCGACATTGAGCCAAGGTGGACAGGCAGATGAGGAGCATTAGCAACGAGACCGCCAGTAGCGTCAAAGATTGCACACGAAAAGTCGAGTCGCTCCTTGACGTTTGTACTAACGCTTGTCTTTTGCAGGGCACGGCCCATCTGCTCAGCGATAGCCATGAAGCGGTGGCCGAAGATGCTGAGCATGATGGGGTCAACTTCACGGTCTGTAGTCGTCTTGGTGGACCTAAAGTGTGTCAGTACGGCAGAGTAAATAGCGATCAAAACACTCACTCAGACTTTGAACCCTCCTTTTCAAGGTTGATGACGACATGAGTCTTGAGAATAACCGCCGTTGCCTTTGGCGTAACCACGATTGTCTGCGTGCCATCCGCAAGCATGGCTGGTCCAGGAATCGAGTCACCAACTTCCAGATCCTCGAGTTTGAAGACTGGGGTTTCCTGCCTTCCTCCCTCAAAGTAAACCTGCTGGCTGTTGAGCTTCTTCTTGTCAGAGACAGCCTGTTGCTTCAGGGCCTTGAGCTGCTTGTCAACCGTCTCTTCACTGTGGCGGAAACTCTTGCCAATGCCTCGGACACGGACGTCGTCGACAATGACATCCCGTTCATCCAGAGTGAATCCAAACTCATAGCGGTGCTGCTTCACAAAGGCCTGCCCAAAGTCCCAGTCGTTTCCTCCAAAGCTCTCCTTGGCCTCTTCTAGGCTAGGTCTGACAATCATGAGTGCGGACTCAGTACCACGGTACCTCATGTTGAGATACTCTTCAAATGCGATTTCGTCATCTTGGAAGCCTTGTTCCTTAAGAGCTTGTCTTGCCTGGTCCTTGAGCTTCCCCATCTTCTTCTGCAGCTCACCAACAACATCCTTATCATCCTTCCACACCATCGATTCAGGCTCCTGCCGTTCGTCAACAACATCTGCCAATGCCATACCGTAGGCCGAGAGAACAGAGGAATATCTGTGGACGAGGATTTGTTGAATCCCCAAGGACTCGGCGATAGCAACAGCGTGCTGTCCTCCAGCACCACCAAAGGTCGCGAGCCGGTGCTTAGATGAATCGTGACCCTTGGCTTCGGTGATTGATCGAATAGGCCGGGTCATGGTCTCGTTGGCCACCGTCAAGAAGCCATACGCCACCTCATCTACCGACAATTTCTTGTCGCTCTGCTGGTTCACCTGATCAGCCAGCTCTTGAAGTACCTTCCTGCTAGCCTCAACATCAAGTCCCTGGTCCTCATTCTCGCCAAAGATCTTAGGGAAGAACTCGGGTAGAAGACGACCAAGGACCAGGTTAGCATCAGTGACGGTGGCTGGGCCTCCTTTGCGATAACACGCGGGACCAGGGTGAGCGCCAGCGGATTCAGGCCCAACAACGAAGAGACCGTTTCTGAAGAAGAGGCGCGAACCACCACCTGCTGCCACAGTATTGATGTCCAGTTGAGGGGATTGGATGGTGACACCAGCTGTAGTCGTTTCAAAGACGTGCTCGTATCGCCCATCTCCATATCTCGAGACATCTGTGCTAGTACCACCCTGTTCGATGTCAGTAGAGCACGGGTTCAGGGCCAATAATTTGTACATACCATATCAAACCCAATCACGGGTGTCTTGGTCTCATCGTCGTAAGAGGTTATGGCGTATCCAACAACGCCTCCTGCTGGGCCAGAGAGAATGGCCTTCAAGCCAGTGAACTTGTCCACGTCCACCAATCCTCCATCGCTCTGCATGAACTCACACCTTGCCCCCTTGGCGCCCTTCTCCTCCTTGACGCTGCGGGTTCCAAGGCCACCTTCAAACCCAGCCTGGAAGCCATCAATGTACTTGCGAATGGCTGGCGTGAGATAGGCATCGGCACAGACAGATGTGGCTCGAGAAACAAGCTTAATCATGGGCATGAGCTCATGACTTAGCGAGATGTGTTGAAAGCCAATCTCCTTAGCTATGCGGCCAATCAAAGCCTCGTGGTCCGGGTACGTGTAGCCGTGCATCAGACAGACGGCGATGCTGCGGATGCCTTGGTCGTAAACCTCCTTGAGCTTCGATCGGACGTCTTGTTCCTCGGCCCTCTTGAGGATCCTCACGGTCTCACCCGACAAGCCGCGAACCAGAGTCTTTCCCTCAGCCTCCTTGGTCCCAACCTGGGCCTCTGCCTTGGTGGTCGTTCTCTCGGGATCTTCTGCGTAGTCCTCAAGTGTAACTCGCTCCTCGATCTCAACAACCTTTTCATACAGAACGTCTGGTTTCCGAATAGCCAAGTCAAAGATCTTGGGTCTTGACTGGTTGCCGATGGTCAAGCAATCCTTGAATCCCTTGGTCACCACCATGGCAATCTTCTCACCCTTGCGTTCGAGCAAGGCATTAGTGGCAACGGTGGTTCCCATGCGAATGGAGTCAATCTGAGAAGTGTCCAGGGCCTCACCCCGAGGAATGTCTCGACCCAGGAAATGGCTCATGATGCGTCGGATGCCCTCAAGCGGGGCATCCTTGTAGTTGGCCGGGTCCTCTGAGAGGAGCTTGATGATAATTTCCTCTCCATTGCTCTCGCCGACACAGTCTGTAAAAGTACCGCCACGGTCAATGGCAATTCTAATACCGCGGTGTTTGGTTGTTGATGCCATGGTGGAGGTACAGGTCGATCCAATGAGGAGGGGAAGAGGCGCCACTTGATAGAAGGAATACTAAAGATGGGAGACCGACAGCCTGACCTGGCTATCTTATCAAAGTCGAAGGAAGCAAGACGAAAATAGCTGCAGGAGAAGAAACGGGTGATTAGTTACGCGAGGCCGACGTATTTGTAAGTCAAAGAGCGTCGGGAAAGGTGAATGGCTGTCGACGTCATGTATGGACCCCACGTTCCGTTATTGGCAATTAGTACCGGGAGCTTGTCGTTTGGGATCTCAAATACCTGATGAACTAGCCGTTTGTTCAACGACAGGCAACCCTCCCAATTAGATTATCAGTGTATATCGGCAAGCAGTAATATCAAATAAGGCCAGTACCAGCAAAAACTACCAGAAAACAAACTCTACGTATGTCGGGCCGCCACGTTATTTTCACCAACCGGACGGGAGCCGAGGACCGGTGAAGAGCCGTAATGATTTAACGACACCTTTGGGCACTGAGATCACATCTTCTCACGATGAGCATTGCCAATGGCATATTATAAGCACGCAGACAATGAGAGAAAGCAATGGAGAAAAGGGTAAAGAACAGGTCATGGTGCAGTAAAGCGTGTACCAAGAAAACTCGAACAATTGGCACTTCCGTGTGAAAGCAAGTATGTAAATAGCAGCGGACACCAAACTACAAATATGATAGATCCAAGCATCTGTGAACAACTAGTACCAAGCAACTCGCCAGGACAGAGGTCACAGTACGTAGAAGCAGCAAAAATGAAAGCATCACGACCCAAGAACTGTGCACAAGAACAAAAAGAAATGGTTTGCCGTCAGCAAGACTCGAACTTGCGTTTTCAGTGCTTCACATGAGCCACAAACTGATGTACTAACCCCTATACGATGACGGCTTTTGTTCCTTGTTGCAGAATAGTGATGTAAAAGAGTCCTACAAAGACAGCCTCCGTCTTTAAAGGCAGAGGAAAAAAGAGGCGGAAAATGCAAAAAAGAAAGGATTGCCGTCAGCAAGACTCGAACTTGCGTTTTCAGTGCTTCAACTTGACCACAAACTGATGTACTAACCCCTATACGATGACGGCTTGTTTTCCTTGCTTGATAATCCCTGTCGCTTAGTTTTGTCTATAGGCGGGGGTGGAACATGGCCCGATCTCCAAGTTGGCAGAAAGTGGACCACTTCCACAGATCTTGTTGCAGGAATTCGATCGATTGATCAAGTATATAGACGAATAGGTAGGTATGCAAGAGGCACTAAGCGTCGACAAATTGGGATCCCCAGAACTTAAGAGTCAATGGAAGCTGCACTAGAACCCGGCTCTTCGGATGTGGCGGGATTGACTCAAATTAGCGGCAATCAAAGGGAACATCCAAGACACGAGGGAAGCTCCAGAAGGGCATGCCAAAACAAAGTTCGATTCTTTTGGGGTAGGTACAGTACTGTGTTACGCAGCTTCCTCACGTCAGGCATGCGGCATGATTCCAGCTTTCGAGGTCCGGCCCCGGCGTCCCCGTGGCGCACGGAGCGAGGAATGCCGGGCAGATGGGACACGGAGGACGCCGGCTCGAGCACCGGGGCTCTCGAACATATCACGGAATGAGGGAATACGATTGATAACATGATGCCGTTGGCAGCAGATCCTTACATTTCTCATGCAGCGGGTGTAGGGAAACTCGACTCAGGAGTCGACTTTTGCATCAGTTGATGATCTATCAACAGTCGACACGACAAGTCTTTTTAAACGACCTTGCTTGGCAAACAGCCCACCAATCTCACCAGTTTGAAGACAACTTTTTTCAACCCAACAACATGTGTGCCCCAGGATGTAGTTGAAGATGGTGCTAGCAAGTATTCACTAGTTGAATCTTGCACTAATGATAATCTTGTGGCTTGGATCCCGTGGGCTTTTCTCAAATGACGAGAAGTTTGACGTGTGGATTCACGGCTCTCGCGTCATTCCTTCAACAACAGGGAAGAAGCCACCCGCTGTGGGGGGTTGAAGACGAGGCGTCGGAGCATTAACGAGGCTGACAAGATTGGCTCGTACTCTTATTCCAAAGAGGTTGTCAATGAATGCCTGCTCCCGTGTACCCAGCTTGGCGCGCGCACTTGCTCCCACCGCCCGTATGTAGCACACCGTAAGCGCCTAAATTCGCTGCCGCCGGAGGGACGACGACGGTGACGGGATGCTCGCGGCATCGAGACGCATCCAGACCTGACTCGCCCCCGGCTCCGAGAGAAGAGACTGGGACGCCGTCCCAGAGGGCGTCTCCGCCGGAATCGATTGGCTGGCCGCATGATGCAGTGGCTTCCCGGCGCACCAGGCGACGAACCTGCTTGTTGGGGGGCCGATCCCCATGCATTCAAGCATATTCCCTTTCAAGGCAGGTTTGGGGGGCGTGTGAGAGGGAGGGGACCTTGACGAAGGCCCTTTTTCTGCAGGGTAGCGGGCTTTTGACAGGGTTGACTGCAAATGGATCCTACCCCGGTTATCGCCCATCAGAATGTCCCACGGCATGGATGGAATCCCTGGAAACGTGCCGGGGCCCACGGTAGTCAACAGGCGGAAGCTGGAGTACGTAGACCACCTACCACGGACCCAGGCCAGCAGCACCTGTTGGCAGCCAGCCTAGGGTCCATCCAAGGTCCATGAACGGACGGTGTAGGTAGGTAGAGAGCCGGGCCTCTGGAGCGGCAGCCGAGGCAGCGGGCGTTTGAGGCACAAGGCGCTGGATGAAGCCATTGGCATCGGTCGTGCAGTCTTCAGCGGTGCTGCCACCGTGGTCAGCAAGGATCCGGCGAGAATCAAGAGATTGCAAACCATCCCGTCTCCGTCTGCCGTCATTGTCGGCCTCAATTGTGCTTCGGTTTATCCGCCCACCTGATCGACGTCACGCTGGCGCTACGCTAACTACGGTACGCTTCTCTCTCTGTCTCTGTCTGTGCTGTGCTGTACTTACTGTACGGGGGCCCCGCCCCATGGAGTCCTTTGCAGCATCGCCTCCACCGCTTTCGGAGCCTCGCGGTGACCCTTCAACTCGCCTCTTTCGCTCTCTCTCTGGAGTCCCGGGTCCGGCTTGGTCATTCCAGTCCCCCAGAGGACAGCGCCTCCGCGGGTAAAAGTGGCCCGTCCGGGTTCGCCAGGACAGTCCTTGGTCAGCGCAACAACAACAACACCCTCGTTGCCCGTGCCCGTGTACAGCACAGTACAGAAGTTGGAGGGGAGTACCTAGCTAGAGCCGGGGGGCGTGTTTCCACGGGTTTCTGCCGTGTCTAGGTTTTTTGGTTTGGCGGCCGAGACTGAGGCCCGGCTCCATGGGAATACTGTACGCCAACGATGTACATGTCGATGCAGCCAGGCGGTTGCTGAAGCTAATAAGCCATGGAGGAAAACGGCGGCAGCAAGCAGCAAGCAGCAGAATCTGGGTTGCATTCTGGACCACCAGGTACCTGCAAGGCTTGCCTTGCCTGGGTTGGTCCCCTGCTCTGGCTGGCAGGCTGTCTTGTTTCGTTCCTCATCTTTCCGTACCTAGGTAGGTATCGTGTGTGCTACTTCGTACTGTATGCCGCTGCCGCTGCCTCGCCTGGGGTCCGTCACCTACAGCACTCCTCCCCTGTCGACGGCATGTGGATGTGGTGAGAGCGAAGCTAGAGGCGAACAAGACAGACCGCTGGCTCCACCCGAGCATGATTCATTCATCAGCCGCCTCGCCTCCTTATAAAGCCCGGCCTGGGTCCCCTTCTGTTCGTTCGTTGCTGTTGTCTCTGTGAACGTCTTGTTTGATCACTCACTCTCGTTGCGTGTGTGTGAATCTCATCCTTACCCCGGGTTCGCTCTTCTACCGAGTTCCAAAGGCGCATTCACCTGCTCCGGGCTCCAACTATTAAATCGTCTCGTCGAACACATCTTACCGCTCTCTCGACTCCTTCTCTCTTCCATCTGCACTCTCACCGTCTCTGCATCTCTACGGCTACTACACCTTCTTCATCCTCCACCGCCTACTCTCCCCCAAAACAACAACCGCAAACATGCCTCCCAAGCGAATTCGATGCACCGCCGCCCAATGCCGGGAGCCCGCCCAGCGCATCGTCGGCGACTGCTCCTTCTGCCAAGGGCACTTCTGCGGCAAGCATCGTCTGCTAGAAGACCACAAGTGCACTGGTCTCGAGGACGTAAGTTTGAGACTGCATTGTCTTGAAGGCCAGTTCCGCTAACAAACCATCCAGTGCAAGAAGCAGTCTCACGAACGCAACGCTGCGCAACTCGAGTCGGAGCGAACCCAGGTTATCCGGGGTGTATAAGCACGACCAACGAGAAACACCGAGCGCCGGCCCGGGAGACGGGCGTCACTCCCACGGCACACCGAAAGGCGTTATCCTTGACGGCCACGACGTAATGATGGGGTTTGGCTTTCGTTGATTTTTATTTTGGTGGCATCTACAGCCACAGGACCTGCGAGGCGTTGCCCGCCGTTGTGTACATTTCTATTCTCGGGTAGTTGAGGATGCTGCGTTGGCGTACAGGATGCATGGCTTTGGGGACATAGCAGATTCCCCATTTCAGCGGGGGAGCCTTTTGAATTGATTCACCCTCGCACAATCAAACAATGGAACCGTCCAGTATTCATTCATTCACATTCAGCCGTGCGAATCAAGACCAGAAGCAGCAGCCAACTGGCGGAATCAACCGACAATTGCAGAGGCGGTGACTTTGACCTTGACTCAGAATGGACTGACGATCCGTCGCCTTGGCTTGATTACGTGGTGCTGCTGCCCGGGTCTGGGTCTGGTCTGGCTTCCATTCAAGGACCCTGTTGCCAACGCCAGCTGAACGAGGGCAAGACGCCGTCTTATCTCCGATATCGTATCGGGCGCGTAAATGATCTCGTGAGCAGCGGCTCTGGCCCGCGCATACAATAGCGCCATCTTGGCCGAGCCCACTGTCTGGACCGCGGAATTGTTTGCTTTGCAGTGAGAACTGATCAGTTTGCAGGGTATCTATCGATGGGTATTGATGCGTTTTCAGTGTCTATTCAAAACGCCCGCCCTCAGCGCCATCGTTCGTCGGCCTCAAAGACGTGGTCGAATCGTTTCCTACCAGGGCCTTGTCATTTGCTGGGATACATTATGGGGTGGCTGGTTCCGGAGGCGGGGCCGCGGCTTCCCCCGCCGGATCAACTGTTGTCATCCCATCGATACCCTCCTCTTTCTTGACCACGACGTCTTGTGTAACCTCGACCTTGACTGCTGCGCCGTCTAGAGCCTCGAGCTCCATCTTCTCCGCCTTGATCTTCCGCCCCTCCAACACCTTCTTCCGATCCGCTGCCTTGCAGAGACCCTCCATTCCCAGGTCGCATTCACCGCACTTGCGCCCGACGGGGAGACATACTGACTGGCCCAGGCCGACCAGCAGGTGGTTTATCTCGTGCCAGCGGTCTTTCGGTAGCCATGATTGAAGTGCTGCGCGCGTCTCCTCTGGGTTTTTGGTCTTGTTCCAGCCCCAGAGGTTCGTGATGCGATGCACATGCACGTCGACGCCGATACCCTCTGTGCGACCCCACGCGACCGACATGCACAAGTAGGCCATCTTGGGACCGACCCCTGGTAGAGATGTCAGTCCCTCGATAGTGTCGGGAATGTCACCGTTCCACTTGTCGCGAATAATCTCGGCCGCTTGCTTGATGTACCTGGACTAGGTTAGCCAAACCATCCTCGCGAGTGGTAACCGTCTCACGGGCAGGCACAGACTTTGTCTTGTTGTTGTGAAATCCCACCTGCCAGATAAACTCATTCAGGAGCTTCGGTTCAACGGCCAGTATGTTTTCTAGGTTCAGTCCGACCGGCGCCCCTTGTTTGTACGGCGGTAGCTCAGTCTGCAACCTCTTCATGACCACAGCATTCACCGTGTCCTTGGTCTGACTCGACAGCATAAGCGCCACCAGTGTATGGAATCTCTGGTCTTTGGGCGATGCGCTTCGATCCGCCAGCCGCTCGCAGCCCATTGTGTCTACGGCTGCGCCATGTGCTCGTCCGCCAGGCGCTCGCATTTTCCTCACCACGTCGTACATGGCCTCCCAGTCGGAGGGTGGCTCTATAGTTGTCTCGCCGGTCGATGGGTTGGTCGTTTTGCGAGCGGGCTTGCGAGCGCGTCGCGGTGCCTTGGCTGGCGGCGATGGGATGTCATCGAGGGTTTGGTCGGCGGCTTCGGCCTTGACGGAACTTGTAGATATCGATGATTCGATTTTCGTGGCAACGACACGCCTTCGTTTTCGGGAGGGAGGAGCTGCGATATCCTCAATATCGCGAATCGTAGGTTTTGTTTCTTTCGTCGAGGGGGCCAAGGCGAATTGGGCAAGTGATGATCTCGTTACTCGTCTCGGTGGTGAGATTGGTTCCGATACGCGATCGAATAGCTTCGAGGCATCTCTTGATACCCTAGAAGTCCGCATTTTGGAGCTGTGACCTGTAAACTGGCTGTCGATATTCGGATCAAGCTCAATCGTAGACGCGTTTCTTGAGTCAAGTCTCCTGTGGCAAAACCATTGCCAAAAGGCCCCCACTCTGACGAATCGGCGGCCACAGTGGGGATACCCCGGATTTCGATGCACGTTCCGCCAGGGACCAATTTCTAAGCAGCCAATCCGTTGACTCTATTGGAGGTTTCGGTTGCTGGGCAGCAACAGAACTTCTGTGAGAACTGGATGGTCATGGGTAAAACTAATCACATCTACGGACTCATCGCGATTGACAACGCTCATTATTGAGGCCTCATTGGTAAAACCAATTGGTTAGGTAGGTATAAAGGTAGTCTTGAAACATGACGCCCGGTCAATTTTTGTAAGCTGCACAGCGACACAACGTGGTGTCATGAGAAGTCAATGAGCTGCCAGCAATCACCTCCACCTTATCAGTTCTCGTGGATCAAGAGTCAATGCCAGAAAAGACTCGGCATGGATGCACGTGTAAAACAGGTACGCATTGTACACTGCCTGGTACGAATCAGACAGGGTGAGTGAAGTGGCCATCAAGGTAGCTATGCGCCGGATCGATCCATATAAGTAGGGTCACTCCACGCCTTCTTCACTTCACTTTGGTCAAAGAGTCTCGTTGTTACTCAATTATCATTCATTTATACTACATTTTGGGTCATTAAATCTTGGGGTCAAGCTTTTGCATGTCGACGACGGCACGGATACAGTCTCCCTGCTTCATGGTCTCGAAGGCGTTGTTGATCTCGCCAAGCACCTTGCGGTGAGTGATGAACTCGTCGACCTTGAGAGAGCCGTTCTTGTAGTCGGCGACGAGGCCGTTCAGCTGAGAGCGACCCTTGACACCACCGAAAGCACATCCCCTCCACACACGGCCAGTGACAAGCTGGAATGCTGCAAAATGTGTTAGTCTCTTCACATCTTGACAAGTTGGGCATTGACTTACGTCGGGTGGAAATCTCCTGGCCAGCGGCAGCGACACCAATGATGATGCTCTCACCCCAACCCTTGTGGCAAGCCTCGAGGGCAGCGCGCATGACACCGACGTTGCCAGTGCAGTCGAAGGTGTAGTCGCAGCCACCGTCAGTCATCTCAATGAGCTTGTCCTGGATGGTCTGGCCGTCAAGGTCAAGGGGGTTCACGAAGTGAGTGGCACCGAACTTTTCACCCCAAGCCTTCTTGGAGGGGTTGACATCGACCACGATGATCTTGCCAGCCTTGCGGGCGGCGGCACCCTGGACTACGGACAGACCGACACAGCCGGCACCGAAGACGGCAACGTTGTCGCCCTCCTGGACGTTGGCGGTGATGGTAGCAGCACCGTAACCGGTGGTGATACCGCAGCCGAGCAGGCAGGTTCGGTCCATGGGAGCATCGTGCTCAATGGCAACGACCGAGATGTCGGCGACGACAGTGTACTGGGAGAAGGTGGAAGTGCCCATGAAGTGGAGCAGATCCTGGCCCTTGCATCGGAATCGAGAGGTGCCATCGGGCATCAGACCCTTACCCTGGGTGGCTCGGATCTTGCCGCAGAGGTTGGTCTTGCCGGACTTGCAGAACTTGCACTCCTTACATTCGGGGGTGCTGTTGGTGAGGCAAGGTCAGGTGATGCTACGACAGATAGGGTTGAGCATGGGAGCTTACTAGAGAGCGACGACGTGGTCGCCGACCTTGACGTTGGTGACGCCCTCGCCAACGGACTCGACGATACCAGCACCCTCGTGTCCGAGGACGATGGGGAAAGCACCCTCGGGGTCCTTGCCAGACAGAGTGTAGGCATCTGAAAAGTATCAGCTAACTGCTCATGCTGCTCACGAGGCCAAGCGGATGCTCGGAGCTTGATGACGAGGCATGCAAAAGAACTAACCTGTGTGGCAAACACCAGTGTAGTAGATCTGGATACGGACCTCGTTGGCCCTGGGGGGAAGGACTTCAATGTCCTCAATGGAAAGGGGCTTGCCGGCCTCCCAGGCGACGGCGGCCTTGCAAGTGATGGTCTACACCATGAGGTCAACTTGAGCTCTTCCATCGCGAAGGTTCCATCCCCATCAACTCAGGGTGGGGTATTGGGCATAGATGAGGGGTAGCATAGGGTGGGAGCAAAACATACCTTGCCAGCAGTAGAAGCCATTGTGTCTTGTTGAGATGGAAGATTGAACTGTCAATGAAGGAGAGAAGAAAAATAGACAGACAATTGGGGAGGAGGGATGGGCTTCTATGATTCTTCTCAGTTACGACCAAGTGCGCAAAGTGTTTATGTAGACGGTTGGAAACCCGCAACGCCAGATTCCGATCCCCGAGCAACTCCGTTGAGCTGCTACCTACCCCGCAATGGAGGTGAAAATCCACACGCACAATTCGGCTGCGATAGGAAAACTGACGCGGTGCCGACCAGAGGCGCCTCGCCCATTGGACCGTGATTGCTCCCGGAACTGGATTTGCGTGGGAGCAGAGTGCGGGGAGGTTGGCTGGGCGTGCCGAGGTGCTGCGCCATTGGTGCGAACTGCAAGATGGCACCGGGGCATGAGGTAAATGCTTCCCGAAGATGGGTAACTGACGAGACACGCAAGTGGGCGCAGTCCTGCGGCTTCGGCAGATGAGACCGACGAGACCGACGGTCTTGATCAGCAACGCCCGGCGTGACTCAGGCAGAGGTGCTCTCATTGCTGCAGCGTCGTGGAGTTTGTCCATTCACGGGGTCGGAAGGGGTTCCGTGGCCCGTCCTCTGATGCCGTGCCCACTTGCGCCATCGTTTTTCGCGGTGGCATTCGGCAAGTTCATGATCACCTCAGTTGTACTATGTAGCTTGGCTCAGTGGCTGGTCCAAAAGACCGAAGCAAAGCGGAGGCGGTTCCGGACCTTAAAGATAAGAGGTTCCATCAGGAGAAATGAGGCTTCGTAAGAAGAAACGAGCGGCTTCCCGAAGAAAACTCTGCGCGCCTACGCTAACCATTGGTGATGGATGCTCTGCGCTCCCCTCGCATTCCAGTTTAGTCGTCACCGAAATCCCATCTTCAAGGTGAACAATGACCAATGGCCTTTTGAGGGTCGTGCTCGTCAAGCAGACTGCTTTATCATAAAGGCTTTCCCTTTGAGAAACAACAATGATCCATAGAGTTACGACGTATCCATCCCTGAAAAGCGTTCCAACGATACAGCAAGAGGTGAGGTCGCAAATAAGCTCAGCCAGTGTCCACTTCGACTGCTTCTTTTGTCTTTATACGAAAAAAATGTAAATGCATCAACAATTTTGTCGCTCGCTTTGATCAAGCGGGGTGGACAATAATGAGTGGAACAACGGGGGCAAGGTGTTTCTTATGCCGGATAAACACCGGACCATGCGTTGCCTATCGCGATAGCTCCCAAAAAATATCCCAGGCGCGTCTCAGCTCGCAGCCAACGACAACTTTGTCAATCCAACGCCTCATCAAACATCGCCATTCGTCGCGTCGCAAGAGGACGACCGTTAATGCGAAAACAGCGCTCTTACCGACTGGACGTATGACGGACCTTTCCGCCATCGCTGCGCCAAACTACCCCATCATTTGAGGCCCTGGGAGCTCTCGCAGCCTAGCTTCCTTGCATCATGGCCTTCAGATTCGTTGTTCCCGACTCGAGCCCTCCCGCCAGTCCGGCACCGTCGACGCCGGAAAAAGGCCAGAACTATGGTACGGGATTCTCTTTTCTTGGCGATAACCCCTCGACGACTCCAGCCGGGCCGCCACCCTCCTCGGTCGCTTCCTTCACGCCCGCTGGCGCGCCGACGGCCTCATTCTTGGGGAGCTCCATGATGCACGGTATGACCGACACCAAGCCCCTCAACTTTGGAGTCTCAAACACCGGGTCTGGAAGAAATCTTTTTGGTGGTGGTCGAACGAGTACCTCAAGTAACCCGCTCGGTCGTTCGATTAGAGGAAGACAGCCTTCAGCCCTGAGCCGCCAGCTCAGCGCCGCAGACGAGGAGGAAGAGGAGGAACAAGATGCCGAGGGAGAAATGGAGCTTCCGCCTCACCGGGGAAGCCTTTTCCGCATGTCTACCATTCCCGACGAAGGACAGGAGGAGGACGACGAAGTCGACGCCGAGATTGAACGATTTATCGACCAAGACATTGACGAGGATGCCCTCGGAGAACCCCAAGACGACGACCCCTTTTTTGCGGAACGTGAGGGCTCCTCTGACCCCGACATGTTTCTGAACATGCGCCACGATGATCGACCTTATGGGCAGCCGATCATTGGCGACGAGTCAGACCTGATGATGCTCAACACACCGGCCGCGACGAACCGAATTCGTAGGGAGGCAGAGAGTATCTTTAAGCAGTCTTCAGCCCATCTGGGTATGACGGCCAGAAAACAGGGCTTCCAATTCGCTTCGATTGCCAAGAACCTCTATAGCCAGCATGAACCTGCGCGAGTCGTCGAGCCTGCGGACCTGCTCATCAACACCGAACAGCTCGTTTGCCGGCTCTACGAGGAGGGAGTCGGCCCCGAGGAAGATGTCGAAAAGATGGACAACTCTCTCGCCAATATCACATACCGTCTGGTCGAGCTCTGGAACCAATACGTTGACGCCCTACCCCAACCAGAAGGAGAAGACTTTGCGACAATTGGCCCTGGACCAAACGCTGTTCCCTTTGAAAAGGCATCATATATCGCACATCTAATCCTTCGAATGCACCACACCCGTTTTGACAGCAACACCGATGACGAGAAGACGCCACCCTTGCCCGAGATCCTTTTCGACTGGATGCAGACCAGCCACAACCTCTACCCTGACCAAGTGCGCGAGATCAGCCGCTATAGCCCTAGTCCTGCCTGCCATAGCCTGTTCTGGCAGACAGTAAGATGCGCCCTGCTCCGCGGAGATGTCGCTGGTGCGTCTAAGCTGCTGAGGGAGGCTGGTTGGGAGAATGTTCGCCGTGGGCCCCGGGGCGAGCTGGCGTACACAGGCAAGGCCCTTGAGAACGTCAGACGGTTTGCTGCCGCTACTTGCGAGATCCTCGATCAATGCCCTGCTACGAGATCGGAATGGGATATCTGGAATAGCAACTGGACTTTGTTCCGAATCCAGGCACGCGGTTCTCTGAACAGAATGACGCTCTTTGCCGAAGGGAAGGACCAGACTGGCCAAGACCTACTGGATGATGATTTCTCACCTCAACCACAATCGCTGTCCACAATGGCCCGGAAGGCTTCGAGCCAGATCCCCTGGGACATTTACGAAAACCTGCAAACTGTGTACGGCATCGTGCTTGGAAACCACGAGGCGATCATGGAGGTTGCCCAGGATTGGTGTGAAGCAACTGTTGGTCTGTTTGGATGGTGGGATGACGGCAATCAACGCCACAAGACGCTCAAGATCTCTCAGTCACAAGCCCTGCGAGCGTCGTCTCGATTCGCGGGCTCAGAAGACTATTTCGAGCGACTGACGACCACCTTCCACATGGTCATCGACTCGGATCTTAACCCTAATGTAATGAACCCTGTCGAGGTGGCCATTGCATCTGCATTTGAGGGCAACGTCAATGCCGTCCTGGGATTCCTTCGAGTATGGTCTCTGCCCTTAGCCTGCACCGTGGCAGAGATTGCCTCATTGGGTGAATGGCTTCCCGCTCCCGAGGGCCCAAGTCCTTTGCCTCTTGATACTCTGGACATGGATGACCTTGCACTATTGGGAGTGGCTCAGCCAGGGGCCGATGAATTGGAGGGGATCAAGGATACAACCCTCGTCCTGTACGCTAGGGAGCTGGCTGGCATTGAGCAGCTGTCGCCTGAGCGCGACGGCTGGGAGATGGCTATCCAGGTTCTTGGTCGAATGGACTCCCCTGAGAAATCTGAGGAGACGGTTGGCGAGCTTCTTCGAGATCTGCTCGCTACACTAGATGAGGACTCGAGCCAGACGGTCGACAAGATCTGGGCGATATTGAATGACCTGGGCATGATCAACTATGCCGAGGAAACAGCAGAGGTAAGAGAGATATGCAGCATCTTGGTTCTGATTCAAGCTAACATCGGGAAAGACTTTTGCAGAGATTCTGTCCAAGGCATCACACCGATACGGTGACGCCCTTTGGTATTATGCGCTCTCTCACCGACCTGACAAGGTTCGCGAGGTGCTCAACCTGCTCATGTCCTACTCGCTCGTTCAATCCACAGTCTACCCTTCGGAGAAGGATCTTGACGGAGAACTGAGGGACCTGCTGCGGAAGCGTACCGAGACCCTGGAGAGACGCGCCAAGCAGGACTTGGAGGCTGCTCAACTTCTTGGCCGGATGCTGAGTGGCTACGCGACGCTGCGCAAATTCTACGAAACCAGAGACGCGGAAGATTTTGAAGCCATTTCGCCCACGAGGGCTCTGAAGCTCAAGAAGCAAGCAGCGTCTGCACTGGTGGCTGTCATTTCCAGCTCCGACGACAACATCCGCGGCGGACTTTATGACGACACCCGAGACTCGGTAGTAAGCGAGGACTTTTTGCTGGCCTTGCTCGGCGAGGCTACTGTCTTTATCAACCAGTCGCCCGGAGTCATCACACTGAGTCAGATTGACATTCTGATGAAGGCGATCGAGGATATCCAGACTGTCGGCGAACGAGTATATTCGGCATGTGACGACTTCTTTGGCCTGGTACTGGCATCTGCTCAGGGTCTGAAGGGATCGAGCCCACAAGATCTGATGGCCAAATCAACATCGTCACTGAGCGGAAGCAGTTATATCATGAGCGGTAGCTCCATGCTGGTGAATCATCTGCACAAGTCGGTCTCAGCAGGAGGCAAGGTGCACAGAGGATGGGATTGGAGAAAGCCTTGGTTGGCCACGACCAAGGGAGAGGATGTGCTTCGAAAGCTGCGATTGGGATTGGCTAAGGACCTGGCGGCGTTATGGCTGGAGGATGCTGATGGAGTCGCTGTGTATTAGGATGCATGTATTTGAGATGAAGGATTGAATGGTTGTTTTGATAGATAGATGATGGACTTGGTCAGGGCGAGGATGCGGCGCCCATGATAATACAAAGCATTGAACGAATGGAAACAAGTAATATGCACAATGGGCATTGCCATTCAATTCTTCTGTTAATGTGTATCTTTCGTGTTGTGAATAGGTAGCTTCCTGCATTCATTCATCAATCCACACCTCCCCTCGGCCGGTGGTCGGCGCAGGTGGAGCCCCACATCCCCGGATCTAGCCCACAAACTCCAATCCGCTCCTGCCAATTTACAATTGATCCAAAAATTTCCCCCGAACTCGCCCCCACCAAAATCTACAAACGACTCCATCGCAGCAGCTGGGGACTTAGAAAAGAGTCATCCTTTTCCATCGTCACTGTACAACCGCGCACCATGGCTTCAATGGAGGTGGCCAGCCGCTCAGGCGGCGCCATGACGGTAAGTTGTCTTGTTGTCTTGTTTCTGTCGTTAATCGCTGCAATTGAGTCGGTCTCTCTGTCAATTCAGGGAGACCGACCCGACAACGGAGAACCACCACCCAGACTGACTCTTTGCTTTGCCTCGTATAACAGCAACTCTTGCGACGCGCCGGCCCCAATGCCGTCCGATCGGCTGCTGCCATTTCCGCTACGAGAGACTCCCGGAGAAACTTCTCGTCGGCCAAGTCGCTTCCCCCCACCTACGAGAAGCTCTACACCAAGTACACCGAGGTCCGTCGCGTGCTCGGCAAGCAGCGTCTGACCCTCGCCGAGAAGATCCTCTACAGCCACCTCGACAACCCTGAGGACTCGCTGCTCACAAACACCGACAATGGACGCAGCATCCGCGGCAAGGCCAACCTGCGCCTCAAGCCTGACCGTGTCAACATGCAGGACGCCTCCGCCCAGATGGCCATCCTCCAGTTCATGTCTTGCAACCTGGCCAAGCCTGCTATTCCCGCCAGCATCCACTGTGACCACTTGATTGTGGGTTCCAAGGGTGCTGAGGATGATTTGGAGGCCGGTATTCAGACTAACAAGGAGGTGTTTGACTTCCTTGAGTCTGCGGCGCGCAAGTATGGAATGGACTTTTGGCCTCCTGGTGCCGGTATTATTCACCAGACTGTCCTCGAGAACTACGCTCTTCCTGGACTGATGATGCTTGGTACCGACTCTCACAGCCCTAACGCTGGTGGTCTCAGCACTGTGACCATCGGTGTCGGTGGTGCTGATGCCGTTGAGGCTCTGGTTGGTGCTCCTTGGGAGCTTAAGGCCCCCAAGATCCTCGGTGTCCAGCTTGTCGGCAAGCTCAACAACTGGGCTTCCCCCAAGGACATTATCCTCCGCCTCGCCGGACACCTCACTGTCCGTGGAGGTACTGGCTCCATCATTGAGTACTTCGGGGAGGGTGTCGACACCCTCAGTGCGACTGGTATGGCTACTGTGTGTAACATGGGAGCAGAGGTTGGCGCCACGACATCCATCTTCCCCTACACCGAGGCCTCGGCTAGATACCTCGATTCGACCCGGCGATCGAACGCGAACAAGAATATCGAGGCTCTCGAGAACTTTGCCAGCAACAGCTCTGACCCCGATGCTCAGTGGCGATTCAAGGCCGACGAGGGTGCCGAGTACGACGACCTCATCACTATCGACTTGTCTACTCTGGAGCCTCACATCAACGGCCCCTTCACCCCTGATTTGGCCACTCCTCTTTCCAAGTTCAAGGAGGTTGTCAAGGACCAGCAATGGCCAGAGGTTCTGTCTGCCGGTCTCATTGGTAGCTGCACCAACAGCTCTTACGAGGACATGACCCGAGTCGAGAGTCTGCTCAAGGACGCTAAGGCGGCTGGTCTCAAGCCTGCTGCCGACTTCTACATCACTCCCGGCAGCGAGCAGATCCGAGCCACACTTGAGCGTGATGGTACTCTTGAGACCTTCCAGGAGGCTGGCGGCATCGTCCTCTCCAATGCCTGTGGTCCCTGTATTGGTCAGTGGAAGCGACAGGACGGCGTGACCAAGGGCACCAGCAACGCTATCCTGACTTCTTACAACCGAAACTTCCGTGGCCGCAACGATGGAAACCCTGATACCATGAACTTCCTCGCCTCCCCCGAGATCGTCACCGCCATGGCCTTTGCTGGTTCGACCACATTCAACCCTGTGACCGACAGCATCAAGACCCCTGACGGCAAGGACTTCAAGTTCTCTCCTCCTCATGGTCTTGAGGGCCCTCAGACTCCCTTCGAGTCCGGTAACCCTTCACTAGGCGTCCTGTCTCAGGCCCCTGACGCCAACGCCCAGATCGCCATCTCCCCTACCTCGGAGCGTCTGGCCTTCCTCGACCCCTTCCCCCCATTCCCCTCGTCCGACCTCTCCGGCCTCCGTGTTCTCGTCAAGGTCACTGGCAAGTGCACGACTGATACCATCTCTGCTGCCGGCCCCTGGCTCAAGTACAAGGGCCACCTGCCCAACATCAGCACCAACACCCTCAACACAGCCATCAACGCTGAGACTGGTGAGGTCAACGCCGCTTACGACCTCGACGGCTCCAAGCACACCATCCCTGAGCTCGGCCAGCTCTGGAAGGACCGTGGTCAGGAGTGGCTCGTCGTCGCCGAGCACAACTACGGTGAGGGTTCCGCCCGTGAGCACGCCGCCCTGCAGCCCCGATACCTCGGAGCCCGTGTCGTCCTCACCAAGTCGTTTGCCCGTATCCACGAGACCAACCTCAAGAAGCAGGGTGTCGTGCCCCTGACTTTCGAGAATGAGGCCGACTACGACAAGATCGCCGCCGGTGACGAGGTCGCCACCGTCGGCCTCTACGAGATGCTCCAGAACGAGGGCAAGGGTGAAGTCCAGCTCCGCGTCACCAAGGCCTCAGGCGAGGAGATCCTCATCCCGACCAAGCATGCCGTCACCAAGGACCAGGCCGGCTTCATCCTTGCCGGCAGCGCCCTCAACCTGCTGTCCAAGGGCGTGTAGACGACAATGCCAAGCAAGGGGGTTTGATACCAGCCACAGTAGGCAGGCAAGTCGCCGCCGCGAGACAGGTGTTTGGCTCTTTTCGGCGCTTCTATAACTAACGAGTTTGGACATTTGGATATTTGTAGGAAACCAACCAGTGGAAAAGGGGCGTTTTGTTTGGGCGGGAGAAAAATGTCCGGAGTGATAGACTGTACATAGCAGCAATACCAGTTGTCCTGTTTGATTCCCAATCCAATCTTTATTCATCGTCTCGTGTCGTGAGTCTGTATGTGTTTATGGATGTATGTAGGTTTATGTGTTCTATCGCTGGTAGAAGAGGCCTGATGCAGATGGCTCTCGCCATTGACCGGTAACCGCGTGCAACTCCATGTTTCCCATCCCAGATGCTAAAAATGACAAACACCAAGAGAGCTCCCAAAACTCCGCCCTGACAGCAACATCTGCTTTGGGACTGCTTTTCAACACCCCGCCCGCCCATTCTTTTCGTAGCTTCGTGATGTTCCCCAGTGTGACTCAGCCATGAACTCGTGGCCGAGCCTATCTCTCTCACAGATATTCCGATGTGCTTCTCATGTTCCTAGGGACTGAAGGGTCCTGCCTGTTGCTTCCTTCAAAGGGGGAGTTCGCTAAAAGCCTCCATGAAGAAGCGTTGTGTCTCTTCAGTTGTTTTATTGACTTGGTGCTGGCGTTGCAGTGCTTTGTTCATCGTCTCTCGATGCCAGGCGCATGCCTTCAACCACGCAGGATTGTTGCGCACATCCTCCGGCAGCTCTTCTTCGGGGACATCTCCAAAGTCGAGAATCCGCTTGTGTGTTCTTGGTTGTGGAGGTCTGAACGGTGGATCTTTTCCTGCCAGCCGAGCCTGTTCGCATTCCTCATCCAACTTGGCCTCCCTCGCATTTAGCCATCTCTGTCTCTCCAACACTTTACCGAACCATGCTTTTCGTCTAGGGCGGCGCTTGATCTCTTGGCACTTTTTCTTGTACCAATCTTCTGATCGGTTGTGCATTCTATGAATGGCCGGGTTCACAGGCAGAAAGAGCCGGGGTTCTTCGCTTGAAGCCTTCGCCTTTCGAGTTTTGCGGGATGGGATGACAACACCAGGAGGCGGACGCAGATCTGACTGTCGATAGATACACGCATCGAAGGCAGCCGAGTCAAAAGCAGCCAGCATCTTCTTCCTACGAGCTTCATACTTCGCTCTAAAGGGTAGCATGACCGTGTCTGCCGGCTTGGGGTCTTCGTCGTCGTCCGAAGACTCACTTACATCAGCCATGTTGGCTTCGTCGTCATCTTCAGCGTTCAGATCGATTGATTGGGCTGGCGGGGAGCGGGTCCTACTCGACGACGATTCATCATTTGCCTGTTGAGATGGGATTTTAGAACGAGCCAATGGCGACTCCGGAGGAGCAACATCGGTAACCTTAACGCCCTCTTGTTGAATCGGCGAGTCCGGCTTCCTCTTTTTGCGGGGCGGAGGGCCGGACGGGCGATCCTCCTTTCTCCCTTCAGCATTGTGTTTCTGTGAAGCAGGAACGACTTCCTGCTGTGTGGTCAGTTCTGATGGGGCCTTCAGCTCTTGAGGCAGATCAGGCATGCCGATATCCGGCAATTCTTCAGTTGTCACCGATACTCGAATGTGGGCAGACACATGCACTCGCTCATTCGTCGGTGCTTCTGCCTCTGAGTCTCGTATTAAGATGGGCTCCGGCTCCATGTTCGTAACGGGAGCTGGATTCTTCTTGGCCAGCTCGGGGACACATGGCTGCTTCACTGTATTGTCTTTCATACTCTCAATAGCCTCGGTTGGCAGCTTGTGAAGGTCGGAGGCACCAAAAGACATTCCATCGGATGAAGGATCCTCCACGACCTTGGTGACGTCTCCATTGGGCTCGGCATGAGTTGTATCTGATATCGACGCTGCGCTAGGTTTTGGCTTTGAGGCATGATTTTGAGGATCATCCACATTGTTGTTTTCAAGAATGACGGAACTAGCCTGGCCGATGGACTCGCTGCGAGGTCGGCCGGGATCTGGTTTAGGCGTGGGACTTGCCGTCCCATGTGTTTTCGCTTCCGTGCTGGGTCTCCCCTGAGAGGTCCCGCCAGGTTTTGCTGGAAGCTGACTCTTGACTGTTGACCGCCCAGGCCCAGATGATTTTAGAAGGAAACGCCCTCGGCCCCTCTTGGCCGTGAAGCCCCGATCAACCAAGCCGGGTGTCATGGCATGAGTGGTGGTCGTGGGAGGAACACCGGATGCAACTGAGCTGGACCTCCGCGGCTGGTGTCTACTGCAGAACTGTGAGGTGCTGAGCAACACTATGCTTCCACACCCCGGGGATGCGCAGCTTCCGCCGATCTGTGAAGGTGCATTGTGGCCAGTCATGTCTACCACTGTGATGGTTTAAACCGCATAAAGCTCCACCAAGCGTATGCTTTGGGGAGAACCGAGTTGCATGTGGTTGGAGAGAGAAGGCCCGGGGCTGACCTGAGGTAGAGGAACACAATCCAGACGTCGTGAGGCATATGGTTCCGCTCGAGATTTGAGTGATGTTGGTTTTGTTTGTCGATGAGTTGGGCTGGTTAAGACCAAAAATGAGGCCACCTAATAGAATTCAGTAAGCAGATTGCAACCGCAGAGCTGAATGCGAGCGAGCACGATTGTGAAAACAGTCAAAGTCAGATCTTTTCAGTTATTATTGGCCGTCAAGCTAGGCACCTCAGCGGTTCCGCCACGTCTTCCCTGATCCATTGCAGACCTAAGCCTGCTGTCTGTCGCGGCCTTTGGTCGAGATCCGTGGCAGCGACAAGGAAGAGGACTCCATATTGCGACAGGAGATACTCTAATGTGACCGGCCCCGAATGCCCTCAAACAAATGTGATATGTGGGAGAGCTCAGTTGGGGCGCGTGTGCTTAAGGCGGAGTTGATGGAAGCAACAACGCCATTGAGGGGATCAGGGTGAGCATGACGCGACCAGAAGGGTTCCGTTCAGTCAGACCTTTTACCATAGGCATCATTCGACAAAACAAAATACAAAAGAGAATAGTCGTGACGTACCAAGGCTTCGAGGGAGGAGAGAACAGATAGATGTGAGTATCGCGTGCTAGTGGCCGACTAGGGCCACTGTCGCACAGGTGTTGGGCGGCTGGACGCGCTGGCAGATTATTGCCTCAGGCTCGAGGCATCAAGACCAAAGCTGGGAAGGCAGTGTCCGAAGGTCGCACCTAGAAATGCTCATTAGGCCGCATGAACGCGTACTCGTCCGCTCTTCGCAGGAGGAACGCGGAGATGAAAGGAATAAATTCACTGCGAGGCTGCAAGAGCCCGCTTGTCGCTGTATGCCTGTTGGCTGTTGGCATTGCAGGAGGTCGGCGGGCTATTGGTCCGAGCGCCTGAAGATGAACTGGAAGAATGGCAAGAACAGAAGAGGCACGCCTTCCTTTCTGGTCCAAATTGCAGCCGGAACTTTGTTTTTCCCCGCTATTGAAGCACCTCTTAGCCGCTCTGAGTTTAGGCAATATCCCAACTCTGTCTCATGCCAGTCGAGTCGACGTCTTGCATCGTCATTAACCAAAGCGCAGGCGGCGTTTGTCTCAGCTGTCATCAAGACCTGCCTGTTGCAGATCTTCCCTCATCTTTCCTTTTCTCTCCGAGACAGCCAAGAAGGCTGCGTCTTCAATGGCTGCGTGGCTCAAGCTGAATCTGCATTCTCAACCACACACCTGTGCTACATATGAGATATGCACTTTCTTGAACTTTTGCAAGTTTATAAAAAATACTATTCTTGCTTTCTTTGCTATACACATGTTTGCTTCGCCTCCCAAGGCAGATTCGCTAACCCCCGTGCGCCCGCATTTGAATCTGCGTCTGGATCTCTCCCATCATTGGATTCTTGCGCAGTATGGACTGTGGACAGCTGACTCTAGGTGCTACACACCAACGACAACGGGAACTCCGCCCAGCCTGACACAAATCCCTTCCCAATAGCATCGCGAGGCCTCAATAATGCTGCGCCATGTTGTTGTCGAGCCATAAACATCCAGGCGTGTCAGCTTTTGCGCGCTGCCACCTGTCTGGCAGCCTGCTTCTGCATGGCGCTCCCCTACTACCAATCAGGTTGAAACGAGGGCGAATAGAGGCATGGTAACAAACCCAGGCCGCCATGAGTCCTATTGGTACTCGAATCTATTAAAAACCAGGCTCCGGGAAACTAGCTCTTTTCTTTGCAAAATCCTCACCCTCGCATTCTCCTACATCTTCATGGCCTGTCTGCTTCACTCGGGGCTCTTTCTTGCTATCTCTAGACCTCCATGTCACAACAATTATGGATCTCGCGACTCGCGCCGTATCCGCAACAAGCTCTACGGCTTATAAACAATTCGACACTGGGAAACGCAGCCGTCGCCTCAACAGCAAGGTTGGAGGATTTATTGATGACCAGTCAGAGCACATTGGAAGCGTGAATGGACATGGTGCGATGGTCAGTCTCATGCCGTTGAAGGACAACACCTTGCACCAAACGCCCAAGTCACATTGTAGTGATGTGGCAGCCCCCGTTACATCTTCAGATATGGGACATTCACCACGGCGAACTTCGAAAACCTTGACGGCCCCGGGCGCGAAAAGCCAAGAGGTCCTTGATAAGTCTTTTATCGACACCGAGCTCTTAAGACGCCAAGAAGAGATCGCGTATGAAAGCTTCATCAAGGGCGACTTTTCCGAGGCTGAGCAGTGTCTGCACCAGGCCCTCCAAAGCTCACATGGTGACCCTTGTGAACACGAGGACCTCTCGAAACTCAAACTCCAGTGGGCTCTTTACTGCTGTCTGCTAGGGGAATGGGACAGAGCGGCGACAATAGTGTCGGAGCTGTCGAATTCGGAATTTACGCCCCTCACTTCAATCTATGACCTTCGGCAAGCAATCACAATTGCTCTCTTGCAGGAGGGTCGCTTGAAAGACGCCTATAGCACTTGCAAATCTGTTTATGAAGCAAAGAAGAAGCTCCTTAGGCGAGACGACAATGATTACCTGGGATGCTTATCACTGTTGGCAAATATTTGTGAGAAAAGGGGCAATGCCACGGACGCACGAAGCTATCGTCAATCGATACCCCAGGAATGGGCCCTCGCCAATTCGAAGGACACCATATCTCCCGTAGGCTACATCCTTGGTCGTCCATTGTTGCTTGAATCGATACTGGGCAGAAAGGTGCGCATTTGTTCCAGCCAGTGGAAAGCTGCTCAGCTCTGCAGCAACAACTCGAAGTCAGCCCAGCCGACCGGATCTTATGGAAATAGCCCACCAGTTACAGCATCAGGTTATCGGCCGACCTTTGCTCCAAGCGATCAGACTGGCGTCCAGAGGGCTGAACTAGAACAAGCTCGACGGCGTACAGTTGGTGAAGCGGATACAGGAAAGGAGATGATGATACAGAATGCCCAGCCAGACCTGCGTCCGGGGGGCAAAGCACAGTTGAAGAGCTTTGGGATCCCTTCAAAGCTCCCAGAGCTGTTTCCTAGTGCACGCTCGGGACCACTGCTGCGACCACCATCGCCGAAAAAGCATACACGGAGGGCTTCTGAGGACTCTCGACGGATACCACAATCACGGCAACTTGATGTTCCCCATGACTCGAATCGAATCCCTACATGGAGGCCAGAGAAAGACATCGGACACCGCCTATCATTTTCTGTTGGGAGTGCGAGTGAGCTCACCAAAACTCAACACCAAGATCCATCCCTACGGAGGGTTCGCAAATACGGGACTTTGAGGCCGACGAACTATGATACAAGAGACGGAACGACGAACCAGAACTACCCAAAACGTGGTGCTGCAAAAAGCCCAGTCCAGCTCGTTTCCAGCGGCTCACACCCTAACCTTCTGTCCATGGATCCACGGCGAATGCTCCAAGGTCAGCAGCCGCAGGGAAGATTACCAGTGATAAAGGGTCGGCCAAACGAGCAGATAAAGAACCAAGCGGACTATGCTAGGAGAGCGGTCGACAACGATACCTTGGCCCAAGCGGCTGGTCCCCCGGTGGTTGAGGCGCCCTTGAGCACGCGGTATCCCGCTCTAAAGGTGACGGCACCCAACATGGGGCTTTCATCCTTGGACCTGCCTCGGGTGCCAAGCCCTGCACTTTCTTTTCAGGTTCGGAAAGTTCCCTCATCTGTTGATATGTCAAGCCTGAACAGGCCCAAGTTCATATGGAAAGTTCGGCAAAACATCAGCAACCTGGAAAAGTCGATGAGGCCGTTTGGAGAGTCCAGTCCAGGCCGACTTGCTGCTCGGTCCAAAAACAATATCCATCCACACGCTCGTTATTTCGCGGTTTCGATCAAATATGGGGAGTCGGATTCCATTGCCATGAATACAGGCCGGGAAAGTGTGGTTATCTGTGAGGTGCCGGTATGTACGCGTTCAATCCCAATACGCAGAAACGAGACTGATTAGGATTATCCAGACAGAGATCAACCAGCCACCTCATACGGCAACAAAGGCAGCGATGATTGGCATGAAAAAAGGAATTCGGAGAGGTCCCTTTTTCGCTTTGAGAGAATCCCCTTGGATGGGCATCTCCGGCTATTTCTCTTTCATCCGCAAGCAATCCCCTCTAACGGACATTTCTGACTATACGGTCGACCGTTCAGGCCCTCGAAACTGGACAAACACGGCAAAAGTCGACCCGAGAACGGGCGAGTATCAGGTTTCTTACAACCCAGAAGCGCTTAGCTCCGGATTTGCGTTTGACATGTCTTGGATTGAGCAAGAGATCGCCCAGCTGGCGGATCCAGGGCAGGCGGCCCATGAACATGGTCAAATCGCCACCAAAGAGCTAGAAAACATCGTCTGTTCTCTTTCCGACTTCCTGATTCGTACAGCATGGAGATTTTGGGCCAACCTGTTGGTGGAGAGCAAACTCATGCAGCACGCCAAGGTTATTCCACACTCAGTGGCCGTGATTCAGTATTACCTGCATTGTGGCGCCCTGAAGCTTGAGACGGGGACACAGCCCCCAAGCGCAACTGTTGTTGTACTGAACTGTGGAGAGATGTTGGTGGATTGCGTTCCCTATCTCTTGAAGGGCCGGCCAACGACATATAGCCAGGTCGATGTTTGCTCTTGCAAGACTTCGTACATGGCCGAGATGGCAGGGTACGCCTCTATACATTTATTTTTTCCTCCTTTGTCCTCTCAGAAACGAGCAGAGTTCCACTGTTGACATTAAACTAACTGATGCTTACAGATTCAAACATGCTCAGGCCGAATTCGCCAAGATGGCAGCACAAAAGCTCCTAGACTTCAATCAGAAGCTTCGCTCCAAGGTTAAATCTGCCGAGATTGAGAAGCGTCTCAAGATTTTTTCGGAGTACTTTAACCGGGTAATACTACCAGGGTTCCAGAACAGCGGAAAGTCATGGGAGATTCCCTTTGACCTTCCTGGGAGGACGGGAGGAGTTTCATCGAGGCTCACGTTCACCGATTCCGAGGTGCTGAGTTGCCTCAACCCAAGTGTCAGCATGGTTCGCAAAATGCTTGAACAGACCGTGGTCTTGGTTCAACCGCAGTACGAGGTTACAGTAAGTTCTTAAACTTTCACTTCCTGGGCCTAATTGTCCCTGACTGAGCTGCATAGCATGTTCTCCTCGCAGGCCCTTACTCTGCTTCCAAACACTTGGTCAACGAGCTAACGGCGAGTCTCAAATCGGTGCAGAGAAGGCCAGCGAAGTTGCTTAATCACGCGGACGCAAGCGATATTTGCGTCCTTGGAACGTTGACTCACGCGATTAGCTGCTGATGAGGAATGGATGGCTCAAGCACTAATTGAGGTGGACGATAGACAAGAGGGGATATTGGCATACAAAAAATGGGAAAATTGGTTTGAGAACGACATGAAAAGACGAATACTAGATGGACATGAAGAAGAAAGCACGTATCAAGGAACCCATGGCTACCTAACGATCCATACAAGAAAGAGATGCTCTTCAGCGTCTGATGTTGCCGTATCTTACGCTGGGTGCCACCGTAACTGTGAGCCCGGATGGGAATAACCAGGAGCCGAGCCCCTCCACTGGGCATGGGTCCCAACGGCACCGACGTAAACTGATCGGGCTCTAGCGCGGGGAGCTGGCCCCTGTAAAGGTACCTGACGTACAGCGGCCAACAACCACGTTGCGCTTCGACAGGAAGGGATACATTACGTCCATTACATACAGGCAACCGTTTCTTTACATCTTCCTTTGGTGATTTAGTCACAACAGCTCCGAGCCTTTACTGAATAGTTCCTGGCATGAACTTTCTCAAGTCTGCGGTGGCTTCGGCCATTGCCCAGGGACCTCCCTTTCCGTACACGTTTGGCGACAAGGTCGATATCGACGAGTCGATATGGACTCTGTACAACGGCACCAAGCGTGTAAGTCTTGTAGCCCTCGACTTTGGTTGCCGGTTTGCTAATTGTGTCTCTGCAGGAGGACGGGTCAAACTGCAGCATCTTCTCTTTCGACATCACCAACAACCGATCCCGACTTCCCCTAGCCAAGAACGCCCTCAAGAAGCTTCGAACCCTGCGACACCCTGGAGTTATCAAAGTGCTGGATGCCGTCGAGGTATACACGGGATGGATATACGAATGCGCTGGGCATGTTGCGCTGACGGTGCCTTCTAGACCGAGACGTACATCTACATTGCGACCGAGCGAGTGGTGCCCTTGCGATGGCATGTGAAACGAAAGAGCTTGAGCCCGGAGACGATAAAATGGGGACTTCACAGCATTACGGTGCGCTTCTTGGTCAATACCAGCATATTCAGAAGCTAACTGTGCTGCAGCGCACTGTCAAGTTCATCAATGAAGACGCCTCCTCTATTCACGGTAGCCTGAAGGTCGGATCGGTCTATACTTCGGAAAGCGGCGAGTGGAAGTTGGGTGGCTTCGATGTTTTGAGCAGCGTCAAGGATGACGAATCTATCATATACGTAAGGATCTTGCGTCTTGCGACGAGGCTCGAAGCTGACGAGTCCAACAGACATACGGTAGCGTGGTACCAGACTCTGGACGATATGCGCCCCCCGAACTTGCCAGGGGCGGCTGGGACGTCATCAAGAAGAACCCTCACACAGCAGTGGACTCATTCAATCTCGGCACATTGATCTTTGAGGTCTTCAATGGCGACTACAACGGCGCTGACCAGGCCGGCCAGACCAAGGGCATCCCTCCGTCACTTCACTCCAGCTACAAGCGCCTCTGCAACGGAAACCCCAAGGCCCGAATCACGGTGGGAGCCTTTCTCGACCAGGGAAACAGAACAGGGTCTTTCTTTGATAGCTCCCTCATCAAGCTGACGGATGGTATCGACAACCTGGACATCAAGACCCCTGACGAGCGGGAAGAGTTCTTGGCGTAGGTCATGAGAATCTTGATCTATTGAAGCTTACTAACACATTGCGCAGTGGACTGGACGATCTGAGTGATGATTTCCCTGAAGAGTTCTTCAAGCTCAAGGTGATGCCTGAGCTCATGAAGTCGGCCGAGTTTGGCGGAGGTGGCCAGCGAGCAGTCTCTGTCGTCTTGAAGATTGCAGCCAAGCTTTCCAAGGAGGACTTTGACACCAAGATTACGCCCTTCATCATTCGCCTCTTTGGAAACCCCGATCGAGCCATCAGAGTCTGCCTACTGGACAGCCTTCCCTTGATGATTGATCATCTATCGCAGAAGGTTGTCAACGACAAGATCTTTCCGCAATTGGTATGACGATCCCACTTACGGATTAAGGAACTTGGCTGACATTTCCAAGATTACTGGCTTCACTGATGTTACACCCGTTGTGCGAGAGCAGACGCTCAAGTCTGTACTCGTCATCATCACCAAGCTCTCTGACCGCACCATCAATGGCGACTTGCTCAAGCAACTCGCGAGAACAGCAAACGACGAGCAACCAGGAATCCGAACGAACACGACCATCTGCTTGGGTAAGATTGCCAAGCATCTCGGAACCTCATCGCGGTCAAAGGTTCTCATTGCCGCCTTCACGAGGTCTCTCAGAGATCCCTTTGTCCATGCTAGAAATGCCGCTCTGATGGCTTTGGGGGCTACCTCTGAGTACTTCACTGAGGAAGACAGCGCGTGCAGGATTCTTCCTGTCGTATCCCCTCTATTGATAGACAAGGAGAAGATTATTCGTGATGCGGCAGTTCGCACTATGGACATCTATGCCCAGAAGATCAAGAAGGTGGTGGCCGCTATGCCCGAAAGCGTTCTCCCTCCTCCACAGGCCGCCGATGCTTCAGCACCTCGCATGAGTACACCCCAACCTCACGAAAACGTCCCAGGAGGCTGGGCAGGATGGGCTATCTCATCGTTTACCAACAAAATCTCAGCTGCGGCAGGAGAAATTCACGCGGAATCGGACTCGAGAGCCGCCTCTCCTAGGCCATCACCCTCACCTGGACCCGAGTCCAAGAAATCGGTTACCACAACAGCGTCGACGTTGCATCGTCAAGCTGTCAAGTCACCCCCAGCGACCCTGTCACGAAACTCGTCTGCCACAGCCAGTGTAGTGGCCGACTCATTCCTCCATGCTGATGAGGGCGATGATGGCGGTGACTCCTGGGGCGACATGAATGACGACTTTGACAGCTTCGACACATCGGCTGAGCAGTCATCAAAGAAGACAGCGACGGCAACAGCATCCGCTGCCCCCTTTGACGATGGCGAACCCGACTTTGCAGGATGGTTAGCCGCTCAGTCCAACAAGAAGGTTGGCCACCACAAGCCCCTTCCCAAGGGCCTGTCCAAGACCACGACGGCCAAGAAGCCTCTAGCCAAGCCAGCCGCAAAGCCACTCGGAGCAAAGAAGATTGACATGAAGCCGAAAGCGACAGATGATGACGACGGCTGGGGTGATGGCTGGTAAAGGACTTGAAAGAACCGGAGAATTGATTAATGCGTAGATTGCCAGCCTTGACCATATTGTTATTCATCTTTGGCGCTGGAGGAAAACTCAGGATACCATCCCAAGGTTTTGCATTGGCATATTGATAGAAAGGACATTTATATAATCAGTATCGAATGCACATATAATTAATTAATTGGGAAAATTTGAGCACAAAATCAGGCCTTTTCCTTGTAGCTACCGATTTGCAACTGACATGGACGTTTAGAGTGTCGTTTGTGGTGCTAGTGTCGTCCCGCTCACCGAAGCCTCACCTCGGTGAGTACATTACCCCGCTAGTCCCGATCTATCTCTCACCTTGATTTTTTCTTCAACCACCCAAAAACTACCACCAAAAACATCCCCAATCTCTCCCACCCTCACCACCACCAACCAACCAAACTTTCCGAAATGGCCCAAGGCACAATCAAGAAGCTCGGCCGGGCAACACCGGCCAAGGTGACGCACTCGAAGCGCCAGGCGTCCAAGGTGGCCAAGCCGAAAAAGACAAAGGCCAGCGTCGACAAGACGCACAAGAAGTTTACGAGCGGCATGACGGCGCGCACCGAGGCGCTCCTCGGGGAGAGGGCTGGGCATCTGGAGCTCATCGGGCAGGGGAAGAAGAAGAAGGGGGATAAGAAGACGACGCAGAAGGGAGGGTCAAAGAAGTTTGGTTAGACTCGGGGAGTGACGACTTTGGTTTTCGAATATCGACGGTTTTAATTTTATGCGACAATCTTGGGGAGGAATACTCTCTCGACCGATACCCCTTTAATACGCACCATCGGAATACACAGCGACTCGTCATATACTGCTTCAACCTACCATTCTCAGCAATTCTCAATATCAAACTCCTTGCCCTCGGCCACATGTGTCAGGATAGAAGTCACCACCTTGAAATCCCTCTCAACATCCACCATCCAATTCGACACGGCCACTCTGACCGCCTTCTCGCCCCTCCAGCTCGTCCCGCTCACGTACATCTGCCTCGTCCCATTGATCTTCTCGACCAGCTCGGCGTTGAGCTTTGGATCCTTGGCGCGGAACAGCACGATCATGAATACCTCGTCCAGATCGGCTCCGTCATCCGGCAGCAGCTCGTAGTGCTCCGAGTCCCGAAGGAAAGCGGCAACCCGACGGGAGAGGGTTACCATGTTGGCTAAGAGACTCGCCATGCCGGGACGGCCCTCGCTGAGGAGGACGGCGTACGCAGGGAGCGCGCGGAAGCGGCGCGAGTTCTCGAGGCCAATGTTTAGTGGAGACGGGATGGTCGACTGTCCTCCAGAGGAGAGGTATGCGGCGTTGGGGTTTGTAAAGACGGACTGGAGGATGTCTGGTGTTCGAGTGAGGAACATGCCGCAGTCATAAGGCTATGAAAAAACAGGTCGAGTCAGAAACGAGCGCTAGGTTCTGGGGTTTGAATACATGAGAGACACTCACAACATTGAGGAGCTTGTGTCCATCGACTGTGATGCTGTCTGCCAGTTCCAGACCTTCCACACGTTTGTGAAGAGTCTTGTAATCGTCCTCGTTGGGGAGTGCTCGAGCAAAGATGCCAAAGGCTGTCTCATTGTCAATACGAGACCAATATTCGCAAACTCATACTTACCGCCGTCAACATGAATCCAAGCCCCATGCTTATCAGCCAGCTCCCTGACTTTCTTCATCTCTTCAACACCCGTCAACGCAAATCGACCCGTGTTAACCTCTCCTGCACTCAAGGCAATGACGCTTGCCACGCCCTCCCTCTGAAGCTCCCTCTCCAAGGCATCAATATCGAGTCTCCACGGCTCGTCTCCGCTCAGCCTCAGCTCCTTGACCGATGCCCTTCCAAAGCCAACAACGCTGGCAGCCTTTGACAGGGAACTATGACCCGCGCTGGTGAGGATCTGTAGCTCCTTTATACCAGCCGCCATACACGCAGCCAGCAGTCCCAGCTCTCCGACGGTCTCCCCTTCAGCAAGCTTCTTCCCAATAATAGCCTCCCTACCACACGCAAGTCCTAGGACGTTGCTTGCTGTAGCGCCAGTAGTGAAAGTCCGTCCGCGGAACCCGGTCAGCCCCAACAGGGCGCCCAACATCTCAAGTGCCGCATCCTCAACAGTCGTAGCCACTGTCTGCGTAGGAAGATGCACCTGGACGTTCTGATCCACGCGAGAGACAACATTGTCTGCCCACTCGGCGATGGGAAGCGTCCCGCCCGTGACGAAGCCATAGTACCGAGACGAGCTGGCCGGGCCGTTGCAAGCCGGGACAATGTCCTCCGTGATGTGCCGGAGCACCTGCTCCCGCGACACTCCCTGGAGGTACGTCTCCGAGTCCGGGCGGGGGAGCGAGGCCTCGGCTGCCTTGATGGCCGAGAGGGGCGGCAGCGTCGGCGCCGGACCGGGCCCGGACTCGGAGGCGTGCCGGCGGGACAGACGGGCCCGCTGGGCGTCGAGATTGAACAGGTCGCTCATTGTAACGATGAATATCAAGATGATGTGCTTTTTTCAAGAGACTGGAAGTTGAAGGAGTGAAATAACTCAAAAGACCGGTGAGTCAGCTCTAGTTAGAATTCTTGTAAGTCTTTATAACTCGGGCTTGGCCCCACTCAGTATGCCGCTCGAGACCGCAATCTGCGGCATCTTTGCCGTGATAATGAGTTGGTAGTTTGAAGCATTTCTCGAAATGGTTACGCAACCACATGGCATCTCGTTCAGCCGTGACAGAAGCGCGCATATCTCAAACAACCGCGGAATGAGCTTATCGCATGTGTCCTGTAACAGACGTTCCTGGTTAACAAGTTTATTGTGAAAAAAGGGCGCTCCAGCTCATGCCGCTTCAGCCGTGACTCGCGCAATGTGAAGGAGAAAGATACCGCCATGTCTTCAACCAGCCTCTAGACAAGCCCGATCGATCCAAGAATCCGCCCATATATGCGTGCTTAATCCAACATATAGTATGCGCCATGCCAGAAAAATAACAAACCAAAAAAAAGAATCACAACTCGTACAGCCAAAAAAGCCTCCGTCCCGTCGAGTCCCCCTCCATCGTTGCTGGTTCCCTTACAACTTGGCGCTCTCTCCGACTGCACCAATCTTGAGGTCCTTGCCGTACTTCTTCAGGACGCCCTCGTTGTGGTACTTCCAGAAGGCCTTGGTGGCGTTCTTGCCGGACCAGCGCTTGAGGATCTTTGCGCCGCCAGGGTGCTCCTCCAGGAACTCTACGCGCGTGTTAGCATGTATTTCACGGGAGGTATGAGTTCGGCGCTGATGATTAGGATCATCGCTCAAGTGGTAGACATACTCGACACGTCGTAAACGTCATTCTCGACAATGAGCCAGAAGCCGTTGGCCTCATCCTTGTGCTTGCCCACCTCGGCGGTAGTATAAGTCTCGGCCATTGCGTTCAAGGGTAAAAAGATGACAGGTTTCAAATTGCTATCACGCGACTGCAAGGCTGAAGTTACAAGTGTTGTTGTTTCGAGTGATGAAGTCGGAAAAGTTGAAGAAGGGGAAGAAGGAAGGGGTTCTCTCCGAAGCCTGCGTCGCCCTGCCTTTTTAGTTAGTCTGGCCTGGTCTGAGGAAAGCAAGTTGGCTCGGCAGGTGGGGAGGCACTTGCCTCGGTACGCGGTCACGGGCGGCCCTTCCCCCCAAAGAAGTGGGCACATCGCACCTGGGGAAGGCGGGTTGCTCACGCCTGCTCGCGCTAAAAGGCCCCGACGTCATTTCTGGCGGGGGAGAGCTCACCTATCACGGCGAGGTGATTGCCAAACTTTCAGGCACCTCGGTCCGGGGGATCAACAGGGCGTGAAAAAGACTGGGAGTTGTCTTGTAACTCTAGTGGTTCTACGTCTACAAGGCAGAAGCCACATCTTGTATACATAATATACACCCGAGAAGCTGCTCCTCGATGGGCATAATGACGCCCTTCCCAAGCAAAACTCCATCTTCTGTCCTTAATCCAATAATAATAGTCTTTCCTGTACTCTTCAGCCTTATCCAAATCATATAATAATCGTCGTGACGCCTCGTCGCATCGCCTGTCGAAACCGGTCCGCAAATGCTGCCGTCCCTCGGCAATCACTTTCCTCTCGCTTCTCCATGGCCTTGGGCATCCACTCGCTAATCTTGGCGATCCGGTTCTCGTTCTGTCGCACAAAAACAAACCACGTCAGCTTCTGTTAAGGTAAAAAGAACAAGGCAGACTTACCGAAGGATGCGTGCTAAGCATCTCTGGCACCTCCTGCCCGGGTTGACCACCCATCCGCGATAGTGAATCCATCCTCTGCCAGAAACCCACTGCCTCTCTGGGATCGTAGCACGCCTCAGCCATCATCATGAGACCAATGTAGTCAGCCTCACTCTCCTGTCTCCGACCCATTGGAAGATAGAAGAGCAGGTCTTGCAAATAGTAACCACCGACTACGTTCCAGAGGCCAAACAGTGCCAGTCCAGGGAGCGCTCCGGCAAGGAAGAACAAACTCCCCGCTGTCAGATTTCCTACCCACGCCGCCGACAGTCTCTCCGCAGCATGCGATGCCGTGTTATGTGCGATCTCGTGCCCGAGGACTGCGGCGACGGCGTCTTCGTTGCGGCAGACGTTGAGGATTCCGCTATGCACAAACACCTTGCCTCCAGGTAGGACAAAGGCATTGGCCGTTCCTATCGTCACAAATCATGTCAGCCGGATCATCTTGACAACCACTAAGCCTCACACCACGTACTGCTGTCAGCAATGACAAAAATCTCCCAGTTCAGGTCCGCCATTCCGCTCACGGGGATCAAGCGGCTCATGACCCTCTTGACCAGCCTCGTCCGCGGATCCCAGTCGGACAGAAAGTGTCCTCCCTGCGCCCTGACCTGCTCAATCGTCTCCTTGACGGCCTTGGAGTACACGCGTGCCACCACCGTGTCGGACAGAAAGTTGAACCGCCGTCGCCCGGTGATGGGCACCGTCTGCGAGTTGAAGAGGTAGAATCCCACGGCGGCCAGTACCGTGGCTACCACCATCAACCGCGAGTTGCGGCTGCTGCCCGCCTGGGTGAACTTGCGGGCCATTGGGTCTGGCACCAGTGGCCGCGCATCTCGCAGGCGTTCGTGCGGGTCCTTGTCATGTCGCTGCTGCAAGAGTCGAGGAGGGCATTTCGAGAACAGACGGTGTCGCAAGAGGCAGGGCGCAGCGGTTCGTGGGACGAGGACGGCTGAGCGGCGGCTGAGCAGGAGTATCGGCGTCGACCGCGCGAGCAGACGATGAGGACAGGCGGCAGACATGGCCGAGCCACCACCAGCCTCGGGCGGTTCGGTTCGGCGAGAGGATGGTATCTACGCAGAGAATGAGGCTCGAGTATCCCCCCTAGAATACAGCCAAACTTCAATGACCGAGCCAAAGGGTTGGCGACAAAGACGAGATGCTTGTCTGTCGTGTCTGGTGGTGCAGGCAGCTTTTCAGCCGAGAGCAGATTCGAGCTGGTTGCGTCATGGGCCCAACCCCCACCGGCGGTTTCGGCGACTGCGGGGCTACCTAGGTTCGCTGAGAGTTGGCGAGAAGGCCCCTGAAACTCGAGTAAGGCTGCGCTGTAGAGCAGGTACATGACAGACCGTTTCAGGGGCTTGGCTGGAGTGGCACATGCGCCTCAAATCCCCTATTCTCCGACAGCCGTTTATCGGGGCCACGACTAACACCACGCTGCCTACAAACAGTGAAAGCATATACACAACATACAGTCAACATATATCTTGCAGAATCTCAGCTATCAATATACAGATCCAACAATGAATACATCGTACCCCTAATATTTATGCTCAGCGCTATCCTAGGCTCCACCATGACAATGGATGTCTCCTTATCACTGCTGACCAGTGCCAAGGCCCGACTAGCAATCAGATATCAATGGCTTCAACTCCGACTTCAAAACAAATCCGTTCCGTTTTCTTCCCGAGGCGTTCTTGTGACAGTTTTCCTTGTTGATTTTTCTCGGTGTCTCTAACTCCATGTCAGACCTGTGAAACAACCCCAACTTACACCATCCTCACTCATCACCTGCATCACGGTCTACTTTCGGCCTTTCACCTTTACTCAGCGACTTACAAAGACGTTACGTCTCCCGTCAGCTCGGTTCACAGTCTAAAGATAACGATTCAAGTCGCAGCTGTGCCACTTTCTTGCAGCCGTTGCTTACCAACTCGCACAAGTACAAAAAAGTCACGGACTCGCTTTCTCCCAGGTGATGAGAGGAGATCACTATCTTCCGCCTCAACAGTTTCTACTTCTTCAAAATCACAGCACAGACAAGATGGGAGAGTACATCCCTGAAGAGCCCGATTTGGGCGCTCTCAAGCCCTCCTTTACCGGCTCCCCTGAGCCCGAGACTCCCGGGACCAACGCCCTCATCCGCACCCTCTCCCTGATTCCTCACATGGAGGGTGGATATTTCCAGCAAACGGACGAAGATCCCACCACTATTCCTTCGCCGTATCCGTCCGAAGCCCTCTCTGCTCAGACGACAGCCCTTGCTGGTCCTCCTCGTGAAGGCTTCGACATCAACACCCGTCGTCTCTCCACCACGATCTTCTACCTCCTCACCCCCTGTCGTCCTCAGGGGAACTTCCACCGAAACCGCAGCCGTGTCATTCACACACTTCACCGTGGCCGTGGTCGCTATGTCCTTATTCACCCCGATGGTCGTGTCGAGGCCTTTATCGTCGGCCATGCCGTCGAGCAAGGGGAGCGCATCCAGTGGGTTGTCGAGGGCAACGTCTGGAAGGCAAGCTATCTGCTGCCCAGCAAGGCGACCGCTGGTGAAACGCAGCATGGAGAAGGCCTTCTCATTTCAGAGACTGTTGTCCCGGGTTTCGAGTACTGCGACCATGAGTTCCTTTCCAAGCAGGCCATGAAGAGGCTGCTGCCAGAAGATCAAGCTCGAGAGCTAGATTGGCTTGTCAGAGAGTCTGATGACAAACCTCAGAACTCGACTGACCCCGAGTTGCCTGTCAGTTCAGATGAGGGTACCAGGATAGCCGAATCCATCCCCGAGATCAAGAGCATGGCTCCTGATGGGCATGGTGTCGAGCCCCTTTCAGTCGGAAGTGCGTGAAACAACCTGTGCGGAACAAGAAGAGGCTGGTTCTGAGGCTGTCCATCCATAAATTTGTACCAATAATTAATCTCAATGCTATCTTCTAGTCATGCAGGTCATGTCGACGTTATGGTGTACTTGGTTGTCGCTCTGGGGGTATCATGGACACGAATCTCCAAAATCAACCATCGGTGGCTTGCTGAGCGCCATATGCATCCTGTGTTTCTGCCTCGGGAGGCATGCCGGCCCCGTTTCGTAATGGCCATATCTCCTTTCCTTCCCCTTTCATCAATCGATGCATGCATTACGTTCGCTGGGGTGGGCGAGTAAGTTCCATCCAAATCCGGCCGTTTCCTGTCTCATGAGAATGACATCTGCGGTATCGGTCCCTCGCCCGGGAATGGCTTCCGGCCGATGACGACGTGAATCGGTATCCAGGCGTGTATTCGTGTGTCGATGAGTTCTCTGCGTACGTCCACAAGCGACACCTGCATCGGCTCGGTTAGTTGACTCCGATAAAGGTCGGCGCATTTGAGCCAAGCTCACCTCGATCTGCGCAGGAGTTCTGTGATAGACGCGGTTGAAAAGCGTGAACGAGAACCCGCTAAGACCCATCAAGAAGTTCCTCTCCCACATGCGCCCTATCTCTTTGAGGCGCTCGTCCTTGGGCCAGCCATTCATGGGCATCTTGAAGACACGCTCCTGCACATCAACAAACCCCGCCCGCTCGTACGCTTCCCGAACATTTTCAGCAACGTCAGTAGGCCGGCCCATTATAGCCGAGGCTTCTTTGATTTCTCGGAACCATGTGGCAAGGTGGCCATTCGCATCGAGGGAGTTGTCGTCGCAGTTGACCGTGGCATCATACTCCTGAGATTCGAACCAGCCGCCAGGGGTTAATGATTGGAAGGCTTGGTCAGCTATCTGTTCCTTGAAGTTGGACCAGCAACCAGAAGTAACTCGGGTATGGATGTAATCGAAGGGCTGAGAGTAATCCCAGGGCTCAGAACTAGAAATCCGGTGTAAGCATTAGGAAAGGGCCGTCGTAAAGGAGACATACGAGTCTTCAACGTAAAAGTTCACGTTTGGCGGTACGTTTCGAGGTTGAATAGGCGAGAGATCGGTAGCAACTACCTCAGTTTGTGGAAACAAATCCCCCATCTTGATAGCCCAGTCACCAGTACCTGTAGCGATATCCAGCATGCTTCTAGGCGGAGTCGTCCTTGATAAAGGAGCAAAGAACAGCCGCCCGCCAAAGAGCTTCACCAAGGCTTCATTTTGTAGGTCTAGGCGCTCTCGCTCTAGCTGATCGTTGGGGAATGCGTAAGCTAGAGTAGGACGGTGAGCGAGTGAACCGGTCAGGACAGAGGCTAGAACTCACAACCAGCGCGGTAGGCATGGTATGTGCGACCAAATTCTTCTGGGAAATTTTGTACACTGTCGGTCAGGGATTCAGAGTCTCTGAGGATGCTGATCAGCCTGGTTAGACAATGAAGCCAGGTTGGTGTCCGAGACTTACATATCCTCTGCGTCGGGCTACACGAACAAATGTCAGCACATCCACAACGACGAGTTCAGGCAATTCAAGGGCAAGGATGAAAACCCCCAAGGGCCACGGTAATGAAAAAGCAATTACACACATCAGGCTCGATAAAGCTATTTTTGCCCGAGTTTGAGGCTGAGCAGTTGAAAGTGAATTGAAAATGGTTGAAGCTGGAGGGAGATGAGGCAGGCATATTCTCGCGGTTGGATGATTGAGCTGGTCGTCTAGGCATCACCGCGACTGTAATGGAATAGGCGCAGTTACACCAACAAAAGAGATGGCAGCAACAAGGCCAGCAGTGCCATCCAACGGTAGCACAGGGGAGCTCAAAACGGATGTGGTGGATACAAGTAGCTCAGGCCAACGGTTTTCGTGAGTGAGTGAGAAGCCGGTGAAACTGTCCAAGGGAGAACGTTGGGGGCTGCCGGTGGCGATCAACACTCAGGACCCGGCGCGGAAAAGGAGTGCCTTAGTTGAAAAGGGTCGGAGGATCCAACGATCTACAAGCAGCGAGATCAGAAATGTTGGTAAGGGTCAAATGTCAGGCGCAGTGAGCGGGGCTAGAGACATATGCCGAAGGTGGTGGCGAGGACGATGCCAGAAAGGCCAGAGATGTGCACCCAGCTATGGGGGTATTCGTGGTGATGGTGTTGCGGAGCGAGCCTGGTCTGGCCTGGGCGATGGGGGGAATGGGGGTCAGAACAAGAGACAAGAAGAGGTGGTTTGAAGTACGGCAAAAGGGTTTAGTCGCTTTGGGACAACTTGGCTAATAAACCAGTCAGGAGCCAAAAATGCCGGCGAGGTCCAGGAGTAAAGGACAAGGGGACAGGACCAGACCGAGGTGCGAGAAATTAATTTGGGAATAGAAGCTGGAGGTGGAAATGGAGAAGGACAAGAAGCTTGGATGGAATCCCCGCTCCTCTGGGGCACCAGCTAAGGTAGGTAAGGCAAGGTAAGACAAGGTAAAGAGAGATGGAGGCACCAGAAGAAGGGAACCAAGAACCAGACCAGAATGACCCAAAGACCTGGTGCGACCAGACTCGTCGAGTGGATGCGGGCTAGGATGAGACCCAAAGGGACCCAAGGACCCAGCAGCTTGGGACGGGTATCTGGCTCTCGGCTCTCCAGCAAAGCCACGAGCCCTACCAAACTGACGCGGATGCTGGCGTTGGTGTGGTGGGCGTTTCTAGGGTCGCCCGTATCTCCAGTCTTTTGGCGTCAACGGCCCCCGGCCTCGAGCACCGGAATAAGAGGCGACCCAGTCAGTCGGGTTGTGGTTGTGATACCGGGACCCCCTCGAGCAGCAATCCCATGCACACCACCACACCCAAAGGCAAAGCTCGGGACGGTCTGAGCACCAATCTCGGCCAAGCAGACGTGCAGAATGAGCTGCGAGGAGGCAGAGCCCGAGGCAAGTCAGTCAGGGCAAGGGATGCAATCCTCCCTCTGTGGCTCTCCACCACACAGGCACCCACAGCTCCTTAGCCCCAGAAGCGCGGGCCCAAGCTTAGCAACTCGCGTCAGCAGGGCACCAGTTCACGAGCGAGCGAGCGAAAGAAGGCGTCAACAACACCGTGTGCGCAGGTGCGTAATTTCAGAGCAACAAATTTCCAAAGGAGCAGCAAGTCAAGTCTAGGCGTCGTCGGTGCGGTTTCGTCCGGCTCCCGTCCTGTACCTCTGTAAGAGCGAGTTGTGGATAAATTGAGTGTCTTGGTCTCGGGCCTTATCCGCAGATGCCTGTCCTATCCCAGTCCTCGTCGTGAATAAGGAACCTCTCTCGTCAGGGCCGGCCGTCGCCGTTCGTTTGTCTCCCACAGAGTAAAGTTCAAAGGGGTCCCAACAACCTGGGTAGGCTAACCCAGTGGACTGGGGCCAGGATCCGAGAGCCTGGGTCGGGAAAAGTGACCACGTTCCCGGCGGCTTGGAAATGAACAATGCCCTTTGGGGGGAAAGGGGAAAAAGAGGCCCGGGGGTGTGGGAACGTCGTAGGCGTTGGGCGTGTGCTCCGGGGAAATCTGTGAAAGGGTTCGCGATGCTCCGCGAGAGCGTTTGTGCGACGGGGGACTGACTGACACGAGATGCTGGTTGCTATCCGATCGTCTGTGTGGCTGGCCGGCGAGTTGACAACTGGCTGGCTAGTTACTATGTCAGTGTGTGTAGGCACTGTAGTGTATCCAGCTCGGCGGCTCAGCTCAGGGAACCCAGCCCCCAAGAGATGGGCTAGCGACGGGGATCACGGGAGATTGCGACGGAGCCTGTAGGGACGGAAGGGAACCGACAGGACGGATCCGGGAGACGTGAGGTGACGTAGCGGGTGTGTTTTCTTGGGTTTTGGGTGTTGGTTCTGACGACGATGATGTCCGGGGAAGAAAAGAAACGGGAGGAGAGAAGAGACAAGAGAAGGAGTGGGATAGAAGCTACCTACCCATGAATGGATGCATGGATTGGACGGGACAGGAGCCGAGAGCGGGACGGGAACAGAAGTGGAATAGGAATAGCAGGTGCAAGTGGATGTGGACGTGGACGTGGAAGCGGAAGCATCAAGGAAGGCGCGAGATGAGCTGGCGAACTACCTGCCGAGTATGGCAGGACGTCCAGAAGCAATGCCGTGCCTTAGTCGCCGAGCAATTTCAACGTCCAGGGGGAAGAGTGAGTCTTACACAAACAAAGAATCACACGGTCATGAGCGGAGGTAATATCATGGTACGGGATGGTCTTGTAAATTCGCCTCTGCAGAAATGATGCAAAGATATCCGCAGTATGGGCAGACCACCGTTGTTGACCCCCCTGGCGGAATGGAGCAAAAGCTCCCGTGGCCGTTGAAACGGTATAGCGGACGGCAGATTATTGAATCCCGATATTCCGACCTAGGCGCGGAGCAGCAAAAGACGATGGCATCACATTCCACTTTTGACGCTTGCGCGATAAGATAGAAACTGGAGTGCACTAACTGCATAGCACCGCGAACCGCCGCCCGAATCGCAACACTAATGTTGCAATGAAAATGCGGTCTAAATGGAACGTGCCGTGCTTCTCTTGCTCTGATAGCCATCCCGTCTAGCCTAGGGCACGCGCTACTCACCGAGGAAGCCTAGCCTGCCGGCGCGTGGACGGGATGATTGACAAACCCCTCAAACCGATGGGGGGCCTCAAGATGGGGAATGGGAATCGCAACTCTTGCAACTCTGTATGGGAATCGTCTAGAAAGCGCATCTTGTCTGAAAAAAAAAACGCCTTCGATTAGAGTCTGAGACAACATAAACTCAATCTCTCTCCCGTCGCTCGTCATCACCCAAGGTGGAATCTTGGTCCTGCCCCCCGTTTCCGACTTCTTGGAAACGGAACTGGCTTTGGCTTTGCCGGCCCTCGCACCGTCCCGCGCCTCTACAGTAGCCCAGGCCCCGTCTTCTAAACTCGACGTCTGCCCATGCTAGTCTATTCTCTGACTAAAACCTCCGACTCACGAGACTCAGCCTGAGGCAGCAGCTATATGGCTCTCTTTCGCTCTCGGTATGGGCCAACGCGAAAACTCGATGTCGTGGCAGAATGATGCCTCTACCAGCCCACAGGTTCCCAAGGAGATGGGACTTGCCGATCACTCGGCGCTCCAGCCTCTATGGGCCAGGGCCAGGGAAGCCCGGGAAGGGAAGAAAGGGAGGGGTCCCGTAGTCGCGGGTATTGTTTGTCGGCCCAGCAGAAGAAACCCTGGGCCTCTTGCTTTTTCCGTCTTTGGCTCTGCTTCTTCCCCCCTCACTTCTAACAAACCTCACTCCATCTTTCCCCCCTGCTTCAAGGTCCCCCCCAGGCGGTTATTGTAACTTATCCGCGATGACCTCGGTCATGGGCATAGCATATTGGGAAGGCTATCATTCGTTCGTGTCATGTTTTCGCTTGCGGGCTTTGACCGCGGCACAGAAAGAAAGGGTCACGGCTGACGGGACGAGCAACCTAGCTTCTCTCTAGAGGGGTGGAGAGGTGTATGACCCGCCAGCCTGGGTCCGGCTGGCTAGGTACTTGACTCGAGCTGTTTGGTCTTGAGTGTAAGGGTTCTTGTTGTTGCTTGTCTCTCTGTGGCTGGGATGCGAATGAGAGCCTCCTTGCTTGCTGACTTGCTTGCTTCTCCCTCCCCCATGACGGTGATCCGGTAAAGGCTGTCACTTTCGATGATCTGGGTCTCCCGCCCTCCATCATATCATTTTCCACACGAGTCGTGACAGCAAGTCTAAACCCTGTAACACGACCCGGGCATGAGTAGATAAAACGGTGCCTGGGGCTTCTCCCTCTGCTGCTTGGCCACAGATGCCGGCCGGACGGCGGGCGAATAGACAGTCTCGGAGCCACGCCGAGGACGTATCATTTTCTTTCCCATGTTCCTCTCGGGTTTCCCATCTCGAGTGAGATCTTCATGCCTCCCTAGCGTCCTTTGTTCGAGTTGTGCTTGTGCTGTGCCGCCTTGGTCTCAAAGACACCAAAAGCACGCACGTACGCACATCCCTGAGCTTTTTAACTTCGTCTCAGAAATGAGCCTCTGGATGGAATATTCCGTTTTGCATGAATTCAAGTCCGTCCGCGCCGCTGGGTCCCTCCACCTCCCTAACCAGAGCGATGCAACATAAAAAAGCATGCTCAGAACCAAGTTGGAAGACTCGACTTAATTAATAATAAACCGTTAGCCGCCTTGACCGACAAATGTTTCTTGTTAGTCCCCTGTCTTTATATCCGACCGAACCAGAATGCTCTCTGCCTGCTTGGGCATCCCTGGTCGTCGCCCACAGACGGAGCTGCTACAACGTAGTAGCAGTACGTACTATCTTGTCCTCCACTTTGTCTCTCTTGTGCTTCACCCCTTGCACGCGACTCGGCTGGTCAAAAAGCCCGAGGAGCGAAAAGTCGTGATATCTCGGGAAGAGCAGAGCAAGACCCATAACCATTCAGGGGACATTAGAGTGGCCTGATGCTGGGATGCGCTTCCAAGCCGAGGTAAGTTTGGATTAGCGAGCCCGTACGGATACCACAGTACTTTATCAAGATTCCGAGGTGCTGGTCAACAGTGTGGCTCCTGGACCTGATTCCTGGGACTATCCCCTACTCCTTTTCCTCCCCAGGGGACGGACGGGATGTTTCTTTTGTCTACGGCTACCCGTCCCGAGCTATTGTTGATCCTCGACCTGTCCATCTGGATCCTGAGCAACTTCAAAGGAACCCCAAGATAACAACACACACTATTGAGCTTGTTGATGCAGTCTAGTGGAATCAGCGCGGGATTATCTATGTACCGTCCATTATGCATCATGTATCATATGCATCCATCTCGATATATTCTCTCACCGTCCACAACTCCTCGCCGTGTACACAGCCCTGCATCGTCAACCCCTCCTAGCGTGGCTTGCGTATCTCAAACCTCGGCGGCATGCATGTTTCACCCCGTATAGGCAAAGGCCCAAGGAAAGGCCCTCTCTTTCTTTTTCTCTTGTTTTTTTCAACCCATCCCTTCCCTTCCCTGGTGCAATGTTGTGTAGCATTGCCACACATGAACCCTAGCCATGGAGCACAAGTTCCTCCATCATCTGCTCAATTAGTAACCTCTTGAAGCCACCAACAGTGCTGCGTGACTATATCCAGCCAGCCACGGCGATAGGGTATGAGACAAGCAAGACGCCTTTGTCTCGATTGTTGGTCACCAACAGAGCTTTCATTGTCAACATTCTTCCTGCATTATCTGGTCTCCATCCAGCTTGCAATTTCTCCCTACATGTCCCGCCTCTGCAAAGCTCTCGGAGCTACAGTATTCGTCTAAGATATATCCAAGTTTTCTGGCTGAAAAAGTCTACATCATCTGCGTTTCCCTCCTCCTCCTACGGGGGTATAAGTCATCTCATCTAATTCACCGTCAAATAAGTAACAAAGAAAATTATATGCCCAAAGTGAGAACGTTTCACGTCATGATTCCGCCTCAGACTCTCTCAACCCCTCTACCCCTTTCCATTTCTTCCCCTCTAGTATTCGCTTCCCGGGTACGGGCTGGCCATTCCGCTTCCTGACAAGCTGTCGTTGCCCGACAAGTATGTCTGGTCGATCCGGAAAATCCAGTCCATCTTGTCCCGTTCGCTCCGGGCTGCAAATAGCCATGTGTTGTCCGTCCCGTATATGGCAAACACCGCCGACTGCATCCGTTCGGGAAGACGTTGTAGGCCGGGCCCCCCGTTTGAGGCTCCCCCGCCCGTTCCAGTCCAGATGGTAGAGATCACACGGCCGGACGAAGTTCGCCGATGCCCTGGGGTAAAGTCGGATCCACCCGTCTGTCCGCTGTGATCTGATGCATTATCGTAGTCATCGGACCCGTTAAGTAGGGCAAGCACTCCAGGCTGACTGTCAATGCGAGAGTTGCGCAGGCTTACCAGCCCAACCTCGTCACCATCACCAGCCGAATGAAGGTGAAGGTATGGTCGTCGTAGCTCGACAAACCTCTTGACCCAACGTGTCGAGTCGCTGTTGGGGACCAACAGGTATCCACCCTTCAGCACCTTGGGATTCTTGGGAACACGGATGACCGTCGCGACAAGGGTTGGTTGCAATGGCGCATTGGTCATGAGTCCATCTGTTGGTGGCGCTATGTTTGCTGGGCTGAGGAGATTTGATAAGGGGTCGGGGAATTTCTTCCAGAGCTTCAAGCATTTCTGTAGCAGATCCGTCTGCTCCTCGTCATACTCTGGCTTGGGTTGTGGCTCTTCCACCTTGATCGGCGTATCATCCTCTGCTGTGGCTTCTGGCGGTGTGTCTTCTGCGTTTTCAGCCTTTTGCTCCTCGGCCTTGGATTCCCTATCCTTGGGCTCCTGGTCATCGGGGTTTCCATCCTTGGGTTCTCCCTCCTTGAGTTCATCCTCTTCCTTGGGCTCTTTAAGCTCCTCAGGCTCTCCTTCGTCAAGAGCCGCCTCCTGCACCTCTTCTTCGTGCAACGAGGGAGCTGGAGAGGTTTCGGGTGTGTCATGAAGGAGGTCGTCATCGCTGGGAATAATTGGCTTGAGCTCCGGAGAGGGCGAGGGCGAGGGTTCCTTCTGTTCGGGCTTCGCGTTCGTCCCATCAAAACCAAGTTTGGCGAGGATAGTCTCAGTGGTGACAATATCCGCGGCGCGCCTCTTCTTTCTGCGAGCCGTGATAAAGTCGCTCACCAGGGACACACCTCTAGGGGTCCAGCTTGTCAAGTTTTCCTCTCCCTTGACATAGTCGTGCTGGCTATTCAGCCTCCACAAGTCACCCACCTTCTTGATCGGAGCAGGGCGCATGGTGAGAGTGAAGATACCTGTCGAGGACCGCACAAACCGAATATTCTGCCACAGGGCCGAGAACATGGAGGTCTGGCGCACAAAGGTTCTCGACAGAATTTGCACACAAACCTTTTGCGAGAACTTCATCGGCTCTGCCAGCTTCTCGGAGCTGATCTCCCATGAAATGGTCATCTGCACCCGATACTTGTCCTGAGTCACTCGATCAAGGAGCAACGAGTTGTGCACACTTGAATCCCACTGGGCATAGATGGTGAGGCTTTTGGTGCCGTTGGCATTCTCCCGGAAGATTGGACTCTGCGACAGCTTCAGAGGGATATCCGGTTCATTGGCGCCCATGTCAGGCGTCTTTCCGGCAGAGTCAACAAGCTGAATCCTTCCAACGCGGACATAAGTAACGCCACCCCACGGGAGGGCATCGCCAGAGCTGTGCGAAATGTTGATGCCAATCCTTCTTTGCAGACCTTGGTGTAGCTGGAAGGTTCCGGTATCCAACTCGTTCGTCTGAGTCACTTCCACTGCGCTATACTCACCCATCTCGTTGAGCTCCATGATCTGGACCCGGGACAACAGGTCGTGCTTTTCTTGGGTGAAGAACTGAGATTCGTTGATGCGAGTTGCTTTGGTTATGTCGTCTCTCACAGGCACAGCATCCCTCATATCATCCCAACTAAGGAGCTTGTCCAAGTGCATTGTGGATACCTTGGCGAAGATGGCAACCCTCAAAGTGACATCATGGGATGCGAAGAGAGGAATGCTCATGCTATGGACACTCTCGAAACGGATAGGGCCTTCGTCAAAGTCCTTGATCATCTGGGTTGTGGTGATACCATCTTCCTCGGAGATGCCAGGGATGAAGAGTTGGGCGTGCACCTCAGTGCCTTCTCGCTCCGCGAAGCCAATGAGCTCATGCATGACAACGTTGAACTTGAGGGTGTTTGTAGGCGCACGCGCATGTGAAGGCTCAAGAGAAAGCTTAATGATGCCAACGACATGAGATGTGTAAGGAGACAAGACATCGAGAACCGAATCCTGGACTCGACACTCGAAGACAGCCTTCAACGGCACATCAACTTCACCCACCAGAGTGTATGATGGCATGCAGGTCTCCACAAACGGGTTGTCGAGGCTGAGGTGTTGCGCGTATTCGGGCTGGTCTAGGTACTGGTGCATCTGTCGCATCTGCCGCACCCTATCATGCAATTTCTCGAGACTCCATAGGTGGACCACGCTGTTCTTGAAATCGACCACTCGAACACCAATGCATGGTTTGGGGGCCTGTTCCAATGCAATGTCGTCCCCCTCGCCTGTCAGGCCGTTGAGGACCATATCATAAGATGAGCAGAGAACATGACCAATGTCGACGACAGCAAACTGGAAAACGACGCTCTCATCGAGTTCGTGGCTCATGATCTGGGCTTCTTTGAGAATCGCGGCGTTCTGCAGCACCATCTCTGCCATCTTGACATAGTGCTGGCCTTTCCAGACCTTGACAGAGCGCTTCGCTAGCCCGATTTCCTCTTCAGAGAGAGTGGGGCTCTTCTTTGGCATCTTCAGGGGGTCCAGCTTTTCGATCTTCTCCTCGAACTGCTTCCGTTGATGGTTGAGCTGCTTCTGCATGTCCTCCTTCAGCTCCTTTAGCGCTGCCTCCATCTTCACCTTCTCTTTCTTGATCTCCTCAATCTCAACGTTCGCTGCTTCTGCATTCTTCAGCTGGTCTTGGTATTCCTCCTTTTGCTTCTCCAGTTGGTTCTGCAGCTCTTCTCGAACCTCTTTGAGCTTCTCATCTGGCTCACCTTGCTTCGGTGTCGAGGGCATCGTCAACGCTGTGTCCAGAGATAGGTTGTCCATGGTACCGTTTGACAAATACTTGTCACGGATAGGATAAGAAGATTCCGAGTCGTCTCCATCATCACGACCGTTCACTCGCTCTGCCCTCGCCCTCTGCACATCTTCGAACAATGCATTCAGTTCCTCGTCGTTGAGACTGGTAAAGTTTTGATCAGTTCCAAGAATCGCTCCGGCGGCTTCACGTCTGGCGAAGGACCAGTCCGAGTCACGGCCGTTCCGCTGGGATAAAGCTGGTGAGTCCGGACGAGAATCGCCGAATTCAGATACCCTACTAAAAGATCTTTCATGACCAGGGCGAGGGCTTGGTGAAGGAGAGCTTCGCTCCAGCGCCTGAAGCTGGCTTGCAGTGATAGAATGACGAAGCAAGCTCTGTGGCCTCTCTACTTCAGCTCGTTCTGCTCTAGCTTCCATGGGATGGTTGAACCGGAAGATGTGGAAATCACCGAAAATGATACGGTATCCAGAGTGAAGTTGTGTAGGCTCCGTGATACGCTTTCCGTTAACCATGACCGAAGCACCTTCGCTCGGAATAACAGTCACAGTTCCATCGGCTGCGTTGTCAAAGGTACAGTGGTCGTGCAGAATTCGGCTTCCGTTGAGTCGAATGTTCGCTTGGTGATCCGCATTGGTGTCGACGTTGCCCACTGTCGTTGTTCCGGGCTTGAGATTGTAGACGAGACACTCGGCGAGAAGGGGGTCATCCGACAAGTTGACAAGATGAGGCATCTTCTTGGGAGTGTGCAGGCCCACAAAACCCTTCTCAATGCTAATTCCGAGTTCCTCCAGGGCAGCTTCACGCTCCTTGTGAATCTCCTCCGTTTTGAGAAGCTTCTCCTCCCATGTCTGATTCAGGTCCGTAAGGAGCTTCTCACTCTGGCTCAGTTGCTCCGCGATCTCTGCCTTTGAAACTGTCTTCACAACACCGTCCGCGCCAGTAATGCTGACCATCTGCTTCTCGAGCGGCGTGCCTTCAGCATAGACCTGGTCGGCGGGTCCTGAAGAAGCAGCTCCAGCAGGGGCCGGTCCATGACCAAGTTTGCTTCTCAAAAGCATCAATTCCTCCTTGAGTTCTCGTATCATGCGGGCATTGGCATCTTCGTTGACAACTGCGTGGTTCTTGATGCGCTTGGCAGAATCGGCGTAACGCAGTGTACTCAGGGTTTCGTCGTAGTTGATATCGGCAGGACTGATGGCTGCAATCATGGCCGTCATACTGTTTCCACCCAGCGAGTCCTTCAACAACCATGTCAAGACACTGTCTCGGTATGGGACTTGACCACCACCCTTCTTCTTCTTCCCTCCCGTAGACAAATCGGCCAGGGCAGCGATGACACGACCCAGCGTCGACAGCGATCGGTTGATTTCAGCACCTTCCTTCAGTCGAGCACCCGTTGCACCAGTCGACGTAGCTCGTTCGGAACCTGCCAGATCGACCAGACTAATCTTGGCCACCTTTTCCATCTCCATCTTGGTATCCACATCGAACTTCTTCTGCGTCAACATGAGAGTAAAGACAGCGTGACTTCGACTGGATGTTTCGTTCATGTTGGTCGCGGCGACGGTTCGCGCTTTGTTTCCTTCGTCCATAAGGTGCTCGATTTCCTGGAACCCCTTTACGGCGAGCTTGGCGAGATCTTCGACATAAGGACCGGTAGAAGGGTGTTCTCGAACTTTGAGGTTACCCTTGGTCGATGGGTTGAGCAGATCGCGGACTCGCTCGTTATAAATTTCCAGATATGAGACCTCGACGGTGCATTTTGTCGTCCCGTCCGCTTGAATGGACTCTATTCTCTTAAACATGTCCTGACAAATCATGGGAATGATACCGATCTCCTTGCCGTATCCCATCATCGAGTACGACTTTCCGGAACCGGTCTGACCGTAGGCAAAGATACAGTTGTTGTAGCCTTGGAAGGCATTGTCAAGTAGGGGCTGTCCCAGATCATCGAAAAGATTAGACTGGCCGGCGTAATTGGGGTCGTTCTTGTTAAAGGACCAGTATGATCGATCGAATGCGAAGGCCTTGGGCGCCGTATCTTTGACGCCCTTACCTTGGTGTCCATCGGGGGCGGATAGAACCGTCTGGTTCCCCTTCATTTCGATGACACATTTTGAACCTCGATCGATTTCTGCATGCCGTTCAGCAGCGCCCTTTCAGCGTTCAAGCCCATCCAAAAGACACTTACCTCTACCGTTGAAAGGTCGGCACCTCACCACCACCTTGATGTTTCCTCCTCCAGCAGGCGCCATAGCTGCGGGATTGTCCAGGGGACCCAAGGCGGTCCCCCTCTAGACAAGGACTTGGTGGTTGAGGGATGCGCGGGGCTTGGTCGAAATCAAGCTGCGCCGGTGCGAGTGCACAAGATAAATATGTATCGTCTCTATAAGTGAAGCGGCATGCGACGTGTGGGCGTGGTATCCATCCAAGGCCGCAGCTCAGCGCATCGTCTCGTCGGTGTCGGTATAATTTCGCAGGTAGGGGATGGCAAATGGCGGGTCAACCGTCTCCTTAGCGAGCTCGGGCTCTCGGGGGGTATCCAGAAATGACGACACTGTGTCGCCCTTTGGCGGCGGCGCACGTTGGAGAAGAGGCTTCGGGCGGATTGCGATCTTTGCCGTCCAGGCAAGAGCTCGCCGTTGATGCAGGTCGCGATGTGCGAGATTGTCGTCGTCAGCCTGGGGAACAAGGCCAACGGGAGTCTGTGGGAGGCCGTTGTCTGGCGCAGGCGGTGGTTGCTTGTCAACAAATTTCGCAGGGAAGGTTCCAGGTTAGTGAGGACGCGGTCGCGCTGCACTACCCTGCACTTGATCCAGGTCCCGTGCTTCTGATTGGGCAGCTGACATGAGATGCTTGAAAGGGGACCTGGGGTGGTACTGGCTTCGGGAGTTCACGTGCAGGAAGCTTGCGTGCGCTGCCGACTCAATCAGCCGGCTATTAGCCGTCAGCCATTGTCGTGATATCCAATGAGTGTCTCGTTGTTTTGGACGTAATTGACATCGAGACAGGTGATGATGGCAAGAGTTGGTCCAACATGGCATTCTTTTAGCCTATCCAGAATACTCTTCCATCTTTACACACATGCAATTTGAAACTCTAACACACTAGCTTCACCTCCCGCTCTGACTTCCGCTCTGGCGCACGGTTGTGGATCACGGGTATGCACTCGCAGGCCAGACAAAGCGAGCTGGGACATGGACCAATGTCTCGAAACCCTCGAGTTTTTGATTTCCGATGATCCCTTGGCTTTTCCCCATGAAGCAGTTGCCCAGTAACAAAGGGAGAATGCACGTTGGTTGTCTCTACCACAAGAAACAGGTGCACATCATTCAAGTTGGGGAAGCCGTAACACGGACAAGACATCATTTCGGGGCATTCCGGAGGTACACACGTATGAAAAAGAAGCAACGACAGCGTCTCAGAAGTAAGTCGAGGGGGGGGCTCTTCGCAGTGGCGATCGCTTGGTTGGTGGATGGTGACTGAAAACATTGCCACATGGACCAAGATCCCTTCGCCTCGCAAAGTAGGACTTTGGAGTAAAAGAGATTAGCATTCTGAACCAATGCGAAGGCCAAGGCCAATGCACACCACTCCAACACTTCAGCTGAGAATTTGCGTTCCTTGCCTCGAGGGGCAAGTCCTCTCTTTAAGCGGCGTCTGGAGGACCCCGTTCTATGCAGTCATTAAGAATCACAGACACCTGCACGTGGAGCCGCCGGGTAGACTACTGTCGCGAATCTGGCTACAGCGACATCAGAGATGTGCGGTCTCCGGTGTAGGCGAACTTGCTACTTCACTTGCTCGTACGAAATGGGGCTTACGGGACCCTTTCCGAGCTCAGGGATTCAGTGTCATTCCAGGGCGGCAGGGCTCCATCACCAAAACTCTGTTCTCAACGAGTCGAACCAGTCTGATACAGTCGCTCGGTCAGGGCTGTTTCGTAGCCCTATTAGCGTGAGTATTATAGCACCAATGACTACCAGACAAGCCGGTTGCCTCGGGCTCAGGGCAGATTATAACACCACGGCGACAAGGACAAGCTCCTCCCCGCTCCTCTCGAGGTGACACTCACGAACCGCCCTGGAGTTCTCCTTCGGACTCTACGGATATATTCGGTTAGTGTGAGTAAATACGACAGAGTCCCAAAGTTTGACAGGTTCAGGGAAAGTAAGGGGATCCTTGGTCGCCTACGAGATCGACATCGCGCGCAGAACATCCAGGAGATGAGGCGATACGTGCCGTGACCCCAGATCGACGGATGCACCTGGCGCTTGTCTAGCCCAATGAGCCTTGCGGCTGCGATACTAGCTCAAAGCTTGATCGCGTGCTAAGCGCAGATCCAGGTTCGTTCAAACGAACTCCCGCCTCTGGCATCCGCGTGCTTGTCAGGCGGAGTCTCAACAATCCCGTCCTCGACCCCGGACAGGGCCTTGGCAGACGTCGTCTCCCGTCGCCGTCTGCACCTCAATGCGCCCGTTTCGGCGTCAAGATAGATAGTCGACGGGCCAAGGCCTGTTCGGTTTCCGTTCAACGGGTATTATTGGCACCAAATGCACCTCATTTGGCATTTGCCACGCTGGCAGGGCGGACGCTGGACGCCGCACACCAATGACCGACCACACCGTTCGCCTCACTTTTCCACCGCGCACCATTTCTCACGGCGTATCGCAGGGGTTTTCCTTCCATAATATCTCCGGAGACATGGAACGGGCGAAACATGTGCGGCGAATTGTAGTGCAGATGCCCCTTGATTCGGTTCCAGAGTGGCTTTGCTTTGGAATATCAGCCTGCAGAGCGGTGAGCCCTGCCTGTCACACTGAGCGACGGCCAGGACCGACCGACATACCTTGGGTTCGCATACATTAGCATGAATGCACCCGTCACTCGTCAGGCACATCGTCGAACATAGCCTGCCCCCAGGCTATACCTGAATAAATACCCCGGCTCAGCCCGGCCTATATCCCCCTTCACCTCCCCAGCTTGTCTCGATATTCCGTAAACTCATCGCTAGTCGCTTGTACGACCACGTCGAACAATGGCATCCTCCATGAACAAGTACTGGATCCCACACCAGGATATTCATAGAAGGGTCATCACCCAAGAGCTCCAGTACTACCTGGGTCCCCAGGCCACCGTCCGCCCTTATACGTTGGAGGTATCTCGATCTCGAGGGAGCCCTGGTAATTTCTGTACTCATGTATCGACCTAGGGAGAGGATGGTTTCCTCATCACCACCCCCGGCTCTTGCCTGACAGATGTTGGTGATCTATCTTTGACATGAGTGGTCTTGTCCTCGGTATGTTGACATCATTGCCAGGAACAAATCGATGATATCTGTCGAAAATCAAAGGATCTATGGGATCGACAGGCGGCCGCCAAAGTCCAGCAGAATCCAGAAAAGCCACTAAAGCGACCGTTGCACCAGCCCATCATCGTTTCCAGAGGGGCACCCAGGGACGCTCGACGCCACCGCGATCGTCGTTGACTTGGCGAGGACAGTACTCGAGCATGACATGGCGCTGATGACCACAATGCTCTTCAGCTGGTGTAGAGACGGGTCTGGTATTCATTCAAAGGCGGCTATCTGCAAGTCGAACAACAGGTGTAAGCCGTTACACCGGGTCTGGAAGGTCCGCGAGGCGACTCATAATGGGATGTGAAGCCTGCGGTGAGGCAGACAGAGCGCAAGCTTGCGCATCTATGGTGGAGAATTCCTTGTTAATCAGGTGTCCGAGAGAGGCATGGGAAGGATGAGATACCCAATTGATGCGAGTTAAGCAGGTGTCATACTTGGCCGTCGTGCCATCCAAAGACACGGCGCCAGCTGGCACCATTCCAGCCCAACCGAGTCCAGATGAGTCTGAACACTGCCCAAATTGCACCTGCTTCAGGCATGTAGTGCAGGTAAGGTCGCCTAACCGCGCCAGAGCGCAGTAGTGGAGATGCCTAATCCGGGTTCCGGCCAGCTTCGTGTTCCAATTGGATTGCAAGCTGCAAGTTCCTGTGGTAGACCGCACGGCTGGGGCACGCCGCACACTGGCGGACATGACTCCGGCCGACCTCATTCACTGCTGGACTCTGGATGTTTGCGAGGTGAAGGCCCAGGTTTCTGGTTGCAGCAAGAGATCGAAGCAATTAGCTGCGGCAGGCAGTCCATCGGCCATGATTCGACCGTCGACATCATGTGGCCCAGCCCATACTTCAACCTCCAGACTTGGGGGGGTCAAGGATCCTTTCGTACTTTTGCAAATCCATCGAACCAGTCGACCAAAGTGCGATAGCTTGTACAGACACTTGCACTTCTTCTCGGGACGGCAGCTTCACATCACGGAGTACCTTCTTGGCCGTGATATAGCCTATGATGTTGAGGTACTCGCCGACACGTGTCTGCTCGGAGGTGAGCGTCTCAAGCAGCAGGCTGACATCCACAAGGGCGGTGACATTGGTGTCTCTCGGGTAGAGGTGAGCCAGGGAGAGACAGGCTGACGACGTTGAGTACGAGATGACACTATCAGCGTTAGTGGGTGTAAGGCATCGTAGAGAGTGTGGGAGCAGAGGCTGATGATAAAGAGAAAGCCCAGTGAGCTCTGTTGGTCATACCATCCAAGAAACCTGACCTTGTCACCAATAGATAGAGCCGGTAGGCTTGACAGCAAATGAAGCTGAGACGGAACTGGGCCCCGCGACATTCCCGATGCCACTGGGATTCTCCTCCCAGCTTTTGAGGCCCGAAAGATGCGGTATCGCTGCAGCGTAAGAGAAATCCAGGCAGGTTTTTGATGTGCAGGAGGTAGCATCGAGGACACAAGAGGTTGAGGATGCAGTTCACGCATGTCCAGCTTCACGTGAAAGGAGGACGGAGGGGGCACTAGAAGCACAGTGCGTAGTTTGGACAAGCCACAGATTTTCAGTGGGGAAGCCAAGAAGACACTGTGTGGACTCGCACTCGGCCTATGTACCCTAAACACCACTGCATCGCATCATCGCTCACTTGTAGCCTTTCAGCACAATCATCAAAACATCGTGAAAATGACAGCCGAAGCTCCCCCAAAGTACATCTACAAGATCGTTCCAGAGGCTCCTGCAGAGCCGTTTCCAAAGGAGCATCCCTTGTCAGAGCTTGATAGAAACGATGGCTTCATTCATCTAAGTACATCTACTCAGGTGAGTCTTTTTTGTCATTGTCGACTGCAACGTGCTGATTGTCAAGGTGCCCAAAACCGCCAACTTGTTTTTCAACAAAGCATCATCACTCTGGATAGTCAAGCTGGGCTTTGAACAATTCACTGGGTCTATCAAGTGGGAGGATGGATTTCCTCACCTATATGGCAACTTTGGAGCCGACAATGTTGACTCTGTCGAGAAGTTTGTTAGGGCTGAAGACCAAACGTGGGGACAAGTCATGGAGAGCTCAAGTTGGTTGGAGTAAAAACATTGGTTGCTTTTCCTCTACGGTATGCTATCTCGCATCAAGACATCCATCTGCAGCCTGATGCATGCCTCGGTACACCGGGTTCGTCTAAAGGCCAAGATCCTTCTCCACCATTCCCTTGCAAATAGGATGGTAAAATTCCTTGTTCTTCTCAAAAGTGTCCAATGCCAGCTGTCGGTCTACCTTGTTCAGCGCACGGAACAGAGGGCGCACAAACTTCATGCGACCGACCCGCCCGAGCAGATCGGCAGCGTCTTGGTAGATGGCTGAGTCTTGGGCCTTGAGAGCGATCAGATAGTAAGCTGACAAGATCTCGACGTTCTTTGAAGAGAGGAAGTCATAGGTCTTGCCCATAAGCTGAGCCCGCTCTGGGCTGAGGGCGCCAAACTGCTGCACCTCGGCCAAGAAGACGAGCTTCTGGTTTGCAGTGAAGTCCGCCACATCCTTGATGCTGGGCTCAAAACCCTAGTGAAACATTAGCAAACCAATCCAGGTCCACAAAGATCGGACATACGGCATCTTTCCACTTGTTTGCCAATTCGTAGCACATGTTTGCTAGGCTGGTGTCGAAATCAGGCTTCGGGGGAAGTCCAGGTGTGTAAAACTTGTCATCCCAGTCAATCTCGGCGATCTTCTTGGAAATTTCCTCATCGCCGAGACCGTTAAAGAAGTCAAGGAAGGTCTGCTTGAACTCGAAAGAGTCGAGAGACTTTCCAGACCACTTGGTAAAGTAGTGCGGGATGAACTTGTCAAAGTTCTCGCGACCAACCAGGCGCTCAAGGTAGTAGACGAAGTGGAAGCCCTTCTCGTACGCAACGGTGCTGTAGACGTCCTCAGGGTCAAGGCCCTCGTGCTTGATGATGAGCTTGGTGTATTCGTGATCCTTGCCGAAAAGCTCCACGGCATCCTCTATGCAACGGTAAGTCTTGTATCACAGTGTTGGTGTGATGTTACCTACCGAGGGCCTTCCAGCCGATGATGGCAGAGAAGTGGAACTCCGGTTCACCATGGATAGCAGCCTGAATGCGACGCTCGAGATACATGGTCCATCCCTCGTTCAACCAGCTGGGGAGAGTAAGTATTGTAAAACCGGTTCTGGAACATCCGGACTCACAAGTGTTCCCAGCTCGCGTTGGAAACCAGGTTGCCACTCCAGCTGTGGCTCAGCTCATGAGCAATGACATCCACATTCTGGCGGTCGCCGCTGATAATTGTAGGGGTGGCAAAGGTGTAGATGGGGTTCTCCATGCCTAACGGTTCTGTAAGTATCGTCTCGACTCTTGCCCTGAAAAAACAACCATACCTCCGTAGGGGAAGCTTGGGGGCAAGACAAGGACGTTATAAGCCCCCCACTTGTAGGGGAAAACAAGCTTCTCTGCGACCTCCATGAACTTCTCCATATCCCGTTCAAGCTCCCATTTGCATTCCGCCAGCTCATTGGGACCCGTAGCCACCACGCTGCGAGGGCCAATGGATGCAGTTGCAATATCGCCAGAGGCTACGGCAAAGAGATAAGAGGGGATGGGAACCTTTTGCTCAAACTCGTAGAGCTTCTCCTTGCCAGGCGTCGCCTCGTGGTCTCCAACAGGGACACCGCTCGCAACAACCGGCAAGGACGAGGTGAGCTTGAAGGTAAAGGTAGACTTGACATCAGGGGTGTCCTGGCAGGGGAAGATGGAACGAGCGTTGATAGCCTGGCATTGGGAGAACATGTACGGGTGCCTCTTGTTCGAGGTCTGAGCGGGAGTGAGCCACTGCAGAGCAGTGCACTTGCTAGTCGTCTGGAGGTCAATGGCAAGGTCAATGACCTCGCCCTTGGCCGCACCTTCAGGCACTGAGATGTGAAGAGGGGCACCGAGGGGCGCCGAGAAGTCCTTCAACTCCCACTTGGACTCGGCCGAGTTGATGCGAACAGTGGAGATATCAACGAACCTAGAGTCGAGGATAATCTCCTTGCTCTCCTTGTCGGTTTGAGATTCCAGCTGAAGAGTGACAGATCCCTTGAGGCACTTATCCTCAAAGTCAATCTTGAAGTTGGCCGTGGTATGGCGCGTCCGCCAAGCGCCATAGTTGGAAAGGGTGCTGGGATCTCGGGTCGCCATGTTGACAGTTGCAAATGTTCGTCTGAGGTTGTGAGTGAGTGTTACTTGCGAACTTCGCAGAAAGGCGGGCTTCTTGAGGAATGAGAGCCACGACATGAGGCTCTCTTGATCCAATGGCACGGCGGTATTTGGCGGCTCACGTCATGAGTGCGGGTTTGTCGCGGATCTCGGCAGCCATTGAGATGCCTCTTTTGGTGAGTCACGTGACATATTGTGCACCACCTGCCTAAACCAACTTACTCACCTTCCTGAAGATGCATCATCAACCACAAATTGTGGCATCTTGATGGTATTTTTGTCTACTTACATCCATATCACGATGCCATTTTTGGAAGGCGATTGATGTTGAACCAATACTCATATGACTTTAACCCTATTGATTTGTCCTTGCCAGGGCTTCTGGAACCACGTGGGAAGATGTTTCTCCGCCTCAACGAAGTTCATGGCCAAATATAGACGGCCTCAATTCGCAACCACAAGGAGATAAAAAGCTAGGCAGGACGGACTTAGCGATCAACGACGACTTTTGTTTCTCCGGAGCTGTGCCACCACTCATTAATGAGTCTAGTCGCCTATCCAAGATGGCAATCTCGCATCAGCCCCAAACCTTGTTCTTATTGTTTTCCCGTTTCTTTCCACGACGGGCATATTGTCGCCGTATGCTATCTTTGCTTACTTTGCCATGATTCTCACCGAAGATCACGGCCAAACATCCCTGGTCAGGTAACCACCGAAGGTTATCCCCGTCCCCCCGGGACCGCACGATCTTTGGACTTCGTCAAATGTCTTGGCACAACTGAGCAGGGAGCGGAAGCAGGCCCTCAATTCGTATCTTGACCCAACGGCAAACCTAACATCCGATGAAGATACCCACAGATGACGCTCGAAACGATTGAACATAGGGGAACCAGATTACCGGTGCTCATTACTTGCCGTCAGGTGTAATGTTTCTCCAGCTAAAGAGCTTGCAGATGACTTCTTCCGTCTTGCGCGCGCAAGCAATTCGCTTAAGTCCACCATGTTTACCTATATCTCCGGAATGGAACTGGTGATATGTTCCGGTTTTCTGTTCGCGCAGGATCCTTAGGACTTGTGGAGATTGCCCGGTACAGCCAACAGGACCAAGACCAACGAGTCAAGTCAACCCCGAGATGAAGGGGTTTCCCTCTGTACTCAACGTTGAAAGACACCGAGATCTTGATGAAACGTCGTTTCAACCCCGCAAGTTTTTCAGAGCTCTCCCTCTCCATGGCGGCCGAATCCCGACCGGCTCCCTGGCCGTGTGATACGGACATGTCTCCTGTTTGGACCTCACGATTGCGAAGATGCCATACTGTTGGTGTTGACCACGGGCAGGCTCCCTGGGCCTAGCTTCTTTACACAACTGCGGGACAGGGCATGGTGAGGCAACAATATCACCCCACGAAACCACCCAGCGCAAGCGAGCTTGGACTGGGCCTACGGTGGCGACGGTGCGAGTTAGTAGTGGGGATTCCCGGCCGTTGGTGCTAACGCAGGGGCCGCAAGGCGAAGAAGGCCTCGACTCCTACCAGGAACCCCCTGCCCATAAGATGCGAGTGATATCAGGAAAATCCCACGAGATATTTCAGCCCTTGCCTATATCCCGACCGGAACACAACCGGCTTGACGAGACACAACCCTGGCAAGAGTCCAAGTTTGGGCTGCCAAGCCATACTCCCGGGGATGGGCAAGTCATCCATCGATCAGCACTGAGCCTAACAAATGTGCGACGACAACAGATTCATGACCAAGACTGCCCTCACAACAGTCGAGTCATTGGTTTTGGATCTGCGTCCTGGATGCTCGGGTTTGCCGTGGACGGAGATGCCGATCGCACTCCTTTTGAGATGCATTGCTAGGTTCCCTTTGACCGTCGCTCTACCATCGTCAACTGCTGGTCCATCTTTTAGACTCTATGCCTACCTTAACACCCGGATTAACTGCTAAATTGGTTGAAACCTCCAAGCCAAGCATGACCGCTATCTATTTGAAGCCGAGGTATCAGATGCGTGCATCCAGTTAACTAGTGGCAAGCTAGGCCCTAACTCGTCAACGGATTGGTGTGTTTGTTGGTCTCGGTCTTGTAGGGCTGTTACATAGGTGTGTAGACTCTCTGGGAGCTATCCGGTTGTAGTCTTGGCCAGCACGTGTTCTCGTCCGAACTCCTCTAGCTCGTGGTAGGTAAAGATGGTGTGCCATAATGCCATGCATTATTGTTGCTGCTGAAACGCTCAAAAGAGAAGTGCTGTTTCGTTTCTTGGAGGACGATGAGCAAAAGCAAAGGCTTCACTCTGTCCTGTCTCATCACCGAAATGCCATGAACTTGAGGACGTCATTGTCTTCAACTCCCAGCCATCATGTCTGTTCCAGTCTTTGTGGGACACCTCGGGCTGCCGACTTTCCGGTTCCAGTCTCGGTAGGGGCCGTGGAGAGGACGTTTCATAAAGCATGAAAGAGGGGAGATTGTTTGCTCATTCAACTACACGAAGCTGTTGGGGAGACGATGACTCGTGTATCTCCCTAGGGTTGTGGTCACTAGTCACGTTGCCCCCAAAGGTCACAGGGAAGCTGCAGAGATGTGGCGGGACATGTTATAGAGTTGTGATAACTCTGTACCTTACATGAACTGCATTGTTGTTTACCATCACACAGATTTTGGCGAGTCTAGACTTGACTGATGTGACGTGAATCCACTTTGGTAGCCATGGTGAGGTCCGATATGAACTCGATTAGGACGGCACGCAATCTGATCCGGGGCGATTGGGTTGACAGGAGTGATGAAGCCATTGGAACGCGGTGATGATGATATCTTCCCCGGTCTAGGGTACAACAAGGCATTGTACTGTAGCAAGTGCGACGCCACAAGGTTGTATGGGCATCTGAAGCGAATACTCGGGTTGACATGGATGTCTGGATCAGAAACACTGGTGTTCAGGGGACAAACGACTAGCCCCCAATCTGGAAACGGGCTCGTGGTGGCCATGGTGGGTGGCTGTCAGAAGGGTGACAGATTCCTCCGGTGAATGGCCCATCCCTGGCCGGTTCAACCACCCGGATGAGAAAACGCACGGGATGATGCAAGGGACCCATGCGAGCTGCGGTAAAGCACGGATGACTTGGGTGACTGAAAAGCAAGGTTAACAGAGACAAAGAGGTAAGCTGTGTATGTAGGTGAGCAGGTGAGGGGAAAGCCACCGTGCTTGAAGATGCTACACCAGGTTGCAACAGAGATGTGGTCAATAGATGTGACAAGTGATGTCTCTGCCAAAAGAAGATTGCAAATGCATATGAAACATCATTTTCGTCCCCTTCAGGAGAGGGCTTCGGAGATGGCTACCGAGAAAGAAGCTGTGCCGCGCTCAGATCTTAATAGCCAAGACACAAAGGGCCGGGAGTGTGGCACCCCGTCGGGTAGATGGACGTGTCGAGTATGGCTCGTTCCAGAAGAAATGTTTTTTCACCGGGGAGCTGAACCAGAAGAAGGGTCTAATCTGGACTCCTGTTTCAAGCTGGAGCCTGTCTGGGCCTGGCCGGCTTACGGAAGCAGCCCTGCGACGCTGACAGGTTGGTGATGGAGGTTGAGACAGTGGTCAAGGATGGAATAAGAAACGAGAGCAAACTTGAAGCTGGATGACGTCAAAATAATGAGGGGTCAATAAAGCAGCTGTAATAAGCATTTGCATCACCAAGGTTGTGTTTGCATGCAATCTCTCAACTTGATACCGGATTTTGAAAGCTCATCCGAAGGTGCCACCGCCCTTCGTCCTTGAAAAATGTCGGGTCCCTCGTGTTGCGGCGACGCGATGTTAGTCTGGGTAGGCTTGGCAACCCTTGATCGCCATTCGTCGATCAAACTGAGGTTTGACTTTGACTTTGATCTGCCTCTCGCGTGTAAATGGCCCGACGGCGCGGGATCGCCGCGCTCCACGCGAGATAGAGGTGTCGTGAATGTGCTTTGACAAAGGGAGAGCAAGAAGAGCGGCAGGTGATGACTTTGTTGATTCGCATATGCATGCTTTCAATATCTTGAGACATGAAAGATGTGATATTTTGACTGCATTGCAGGTGTTGTTGGGTTGGACGAGTGGGGTAGGTTGGCTCGTGACAGGTTTGAACTGCACAGGCGGCAGCTCATCAGCCAAAGGGTTTCCGCGTATGTAAATTCGGGGCAAAGAAGCTGTAAGCGAGGGTGTAAGATACGGCATATAGCGCAGCCTACATAGAACATCCGTGCTGGCGGATTCAGGTCCAGTCGATCTTGGTGCCTTCAGGTGGTGTTGAGCGCGCTGAGGGAGGGCCGAGCTTCGACTTTGGCGGAGGCTGAAATCGAGGGTTGATCCAAGGAGAAGGCAACTACAGAGCTCATTGGTCAATCGCAACGGGTTCGACCAGTTGTCTCCGAGGGAATACGACATGGGAGAAGCAAAGATCTCAGGCGAAGCAACCCAATGGAACAGATCGGCGTTGGCTGTGTCTCCCGCCTTGTCCTCTCCTTCCAGATCCGACTGGCCATGAAACGTACCTTCCGCCGCTGCTTCCTGTGAGAGTCAGCTGGAGCTTCAAGGCATAAAAAATTTGCTGGACCTGAGGCATTGGCTTGACTTTCCCATCTTCTGTCAATGCCAAAATGCTTCGACTCCTTTTTTCTTGTTCATCCTCCATCAGAGATCAGCAGCACCGCACGAGCCATCGCTTCTCGTTTCTTTAACGACGATGATTGATGGGAAGTTTTGCACGATAATTCAGCCCTCGCCCTTGAGCAACCAGCGTGCCAAGAGAGTCCGGCTCAACTGGCCCCTGTCTCAAGCAACGGCGAGCCCAAGGGGCCCCTGATCATCGAGCGTCATGGTGGAGCGGCTACCCCTGCCTCGGCGTCGGTAGCGCGGCGGGCCCTGGCTCCATCGAGCCCCCCGGTCGGTTCCAGGGGCACCTGGGACCTCAGGGAGAGAACCACAAGGGACGGACAGAGAGGTATGATTGAGCAGACGGCCGACGAGGCGTTGAATGGCGGCCGTTGGCAACCTCCTGGTCTGTTCTTTTGCACTACCCAAAGACCTTCTGAGTTCTGACAGGCCTAGTCCATCCATTCCCTTTTCTGCCTCGACCCCGACCCTGGGCCCTCCAGGTGGCGCTTTGCTGCCACTTGCAGCCACGAGTATCGGGCCCGTCAACACCAACACCCCCCTGGCTTCTCCCGCGTCCCCAGACCTCTCTGCGCTCTTGTCTCAGGCCGGTGTACCAAAGCTTCTCGATGCTTTTTGCCTCCGGGGCGTGACACCATCTGGCGGGGCTCTTGGGTCCATGGCCGTGGCTAGGGGGCCCGATATCCCATCACGGTCATCAGCAAGGGGCGGATGACTGAGAAACGGCCTGGTAGTCTCCGGTGACTGCGTGCCTGGGCAGATGTAAGCGAAGGAACCCAGCTCAGAGCGCGCCATCTTGGCATTAAGCCGTCGTCTGGGGTTGACATCCACACTTAGATTTGTTATATACCCTCAATGCCAGAGTCGACGTTGCAATCTGGTCCTGCCTGCCTGCCAGCCTCCTCGAACCCGAAACACTCCAACCCTACCGTGTGCCTGTTTGACCTATGCTATAGCTCGCCGCCCTAGCACCGACGGCAGTGTCATCTGAAGCCGGCGCCCTCAATCTCTGACACTGACCTACTTCCTCTTCTGGCTACCCGAGCAAACAGGATTGTTTCGACACAATGGCTCACATTGCCAAGTGCATCGTCGATATCGACGCCAACCATATAACTAAGCCACCGTCGCAGCCTGCAAACGAGCTGGTATGACCCCAATTCTCTTCCCATCCAAACCTCTTGCCCTGGCCCAGACTTACCTGTGCCATCTTTCCAGAAAACATCCCCCCAGCCCGAGAAGCCCTTCACCTGGAGAATGCAGCAACCCGAGCCATCCAGGAAGTATCAGCTCTTCCCCAAGGAGAGGCGATTGCCCATCCTGAACAGTGGCAAGAACCCGGAATCTGAGAAGGCTGCCCCGGCTCCCGCCGCCCCTTCAGCCTCGACAAACGAAAAAGCAGAGAAACAATCGGTTCCCAATAGCTTCAAGAAGAGACTCAACCAGGCCAGCTTGGTCCGACGCCGCAAGATCAGTGTGCCCGAGGTTGGACCTATGACAACTGTTCAAGAGCTTTCAATGGACTCACGTACGCACACACCCAGTATACATTCCAAGATTGGAAACTGACTCGATTGCAGCAACCATTCCTGGTCGCCCGCCGTTTCACGAGCGCTCTATTAGTGCTCCAGGCCACTCAAGCAGGAAGCACCAACTTACGGATACCTTCCTTTATATCTCTAGCGATGATGAAGGCCCTGATCCTCGCGAGGAGAAAGAGTCTCGCCATCCAATGCCTCAAGGCTCGATCCCCATCTCGCCCAAGCATCTTGCCCCATTGGTCATCCCCAAGTCTGATGCACACTCGCCCCTACTCCGACGCCAGCAATCTCTCAACTACTTCCCCACGAGGAATGATTCGCTTAGAACTGGCCGTAACAATGTGTCACCCAGAAGCCGAACTCCTTACACTCCCGCTTCCTCGATGCCCGATCTCACAACTCCCAAATCAGCATCGACCAATGGAGCTTCTACTGGAGCGCTACCAACTCCAGTTTCGGCACCGATAACCGAATCCCGACCTGCGTCCCCCAAGCCTGCAGAGGGCCGTTTCACTCCCACTTTGACGGCTGAACCGAGCAGCGTCTTTCGGGGTCACCGAAGGGGCGGCTCTGAATCATCGAGCATGACGGACCGAGGTCGCCCACGAAAGAGGCCCGACTTGCGCACTAACAACGGACCAATTATCCAGAGGACAGAGTCCAAGAGGAGCAAGAGCTCTGAGAAGAAGGCTTTTGAGAAGCTCCCCACTGGTGTGAAACAAGCGGACGCCACACAACAGCTCGAACAATCGGAGCTTGATTTGCTTCAGAAGCAAGCCTTTGCTCAAGTGGGGCGATTCGAGGTGCTCAAGTCGACAGACGTTGAGGCTCTATCAAAGGAACTTCGTCACTTGGATGAGAGAACCGAGTACCTCCGTCGTACCTACAATGCTCTCCGTGTAGGCCGCCGAAACCTCCACTCGCGTATCTGCCAGTATCTGCGCTCTCCTCGCGTGGCCAAGTTTAGCCACGACTCGATGCTGAAGCAAGAGGAGGCGCTTGCCGAGCTGGATGCTTCTATTGACGACTGGGTCAACAAGCTGGAGCAGGCAGAGAACCGACGCACTCGTGTTCGTCAAAAGCTTCTTGAGCACGTTGCGGCAGCTGCTTGTCTCCCTGTCGGCGGACTGCCCATGACACCCGAGCCACAGCAGCAACAGGCACCGAGCAGCACTCCCTCTTCAGGTGTCGGCAACATCTCGACACCGCCCCGAAGCCCTTCTAAGGATACCTTCACATCTCCTCACAGCACAAGCAGCCCACACAACTCGCCCTCGCCCCAACGTGTTGTGGCTCAAGTCCCAAGCACCATCCTGGAGCAGCCTGTCATTGAGGAGGCAGAGACACAGGAGGAGGAGCCAGAGGAGCGCCCAACAGCCATGGCATCTTTGAAGCGATCCGACGTTGAGAGCATTCGCATCTATGCCGGAGACGACGTTTATGCCCTCTTGGCTGATGTTGAGAACGAAATCACTCTGATGAGCAAGCAAGCCAGCGAACCCCCATCGGCAGTCGACATGATGGAGACTAAACGGATCGCACTCCATCGTCAACGAAGCCACGAGATGCTCAATGGCTTGTCTATTGATAACTATGCCATGAAGCGAAGGGATATCTCTGAGCCCAGAGCAGTGTCTCCCTTGGCATCGCCCCCAACGACCCGTGAAAGCGAGCCTGCTGAGGACGACATTCCCCTTCTTACGAATACTGTCTACAAGCCTTGATGGCTCAGCACAAACCCAACACTTTTAATCACTTCATCGTTCAGCACCACTTTACTATGAATTACGGCCGACCCCATACAATCCTTTGATACCCCCAGCATATTTCTCGACTCTTTCTTAGCATCATCATTATTCATATTATCATTAAGCCTTTTTTTCATTGCCTCTTAACGAGACCACCACGGCTGCAACAGCATGTTAGACATCTCATATCATATCATGTACTATCATTGGGCGGTGTTGGCAGGTTTACTCTGCGTTTCCTGTACACTTTTTTTTTTTTTTTTTTGGTTGGTGATTGGCGCATCACATTAAGCCCTGTATCTTTACTATCTACACTGGGACACTCTAGATCCCTTGTCTAATCATATATTACTCAAAACCTTACTTGTCAACTTTCAAGTCCTTTCCATTGTGACTGTATGTCGTATTTGACTTGGTATTCACGTCGCACCATGATGTTAGTATGCTGTCTCCTCGGCTGAATATGGTTGAAGGGGGAAAGCCCCACGTTCCCATCACAGTGTCACCAGCCAGTATGCATATCAAGGTTGAGAAATACGGATACGGGCAAGGATAAGGGTGTCTATCAGATGCGTCAATCCCTGAGGGTTGTTAGATGGTAGGGGTTAAGGATTGATGGTCTTGACCGAGTTTGGATACGTTGTAAACAAAAGAAGGTTATCACGTTGAAAGAGGAAGGAGACGTAATCTAGAACAATGTGAGGAAGATCAGGGGGCACACTAGGAAGTCAATAGGTGGAGGTTTTTTTTTCACATTGTCTTGGATAGAATATACGTAGGACTTGGCAAGAGAGATAGTGTCTGGACGTCAATTGCATGACTTCAAGACCTCGAGATTCTTGATCATCGGATTGTGGGAGACCCGCAAGCAAGACCTTGTCCACCGGATAAAGAGACCAAGCGTTCTTCGCCTGTTGATGGGCACACATTGAGTAACTAAGCCACGAGCCTCCATCCCCAGGCTGTCAAGAACATGGCTCCCGGTTCCTGGAAGATGATCAACCCTGCTCCCGCTTCCATCCCCTCCCCTAGTCTAGCGTTCATCCCAAGACCGGACGAAAAAAAGAAAGATGATCCTCCCACGTGCAGCCCATGGCTAGTAAACGGTCAACCGTCGATAATCGTACGACGGCTTTTGGCCCCCCCCCTTTCACATGCGTTTACTTTTCTTTTTGGTTTTCGCGTGGGTCCCGGACGGCGCGGAGATTGAGGAGGACCGTGGGCTTGACAAGGGGAAGGGATGGGGGCGATCTACCACCACCGGCCGGTGAAAGAGTTGCTTTTTTGTCCGGGTGGGCTATGGGGGAGTAAAGTGCAACTCAGACGGGGAGGATTGTTTACTCTTTTGTGAGGAGAGATGACGTGTACGGAATCGAATTGTCCGCGCAGAGGCCATTGATTGCTGCACATTCGCGGGTATGTTTGGTTGAGTATCCGTAGAATGTGACAAGACGTCTCTAGTCTATAGCCCTCCCCTGAGCGGTGATTCGGACGATGGATTCTTCGGGCGGTGCTTCGGGCGTGAGATCATGCCCGTCTTGTCTTGGTGAATATAAGCGTCTTTTTACGCGTCTTCCTTCGTTCCGGTATTAATAAAAGCGAGCGAGGCCATCAAGGCCCCCGTCTCGACATATCTACTATACATGATCCTCTTCCTCTTCCTCTTCTAGTGCAGTTTGCAACAACATTTAAAAACCCATCTGCTCCGTTGCCGTTGCCGGAGTTGCCCTTCTGTGTGATTGATGTTCACCCCCTCCCAAAGTCGTACAAGAAAAACACAAAAAAGCAAGCCTTTCCCTTCCTTGGATCTCAGCAAGAAACCCTCGAATACACCAAACACCAGGTCATGTTTCTTTCCCATCACATTACGTATTACTCGCGCAGAAATCAGTGTGTCACAATTCGCACAACTTGTAGGATCAGCCCAAAGAGCAGTCCCCGAGCCACCTCTTCGATCTGGAGACAGTCAAACACTCGGCCGAGTGCCTCGCCTGTCGCAGCCTGACCCATCACGCCCATCAGCGCAGCTGGCAGGCCGCTCTGGATGAGCAGACGACGAGCCTTGACACGGAGCTTCTCCTTCTCGTCCGCCGTGAGCTCTGCGGGCCATGCGGCAAGCTCTTGCTCTGTGGGCATCATGTTCTCCCGGATCTTGCGCAGCTGGTGAGCCAGGCCCGCGTCAGACGTGTTCGCGTCGATGACGGACTTTTGGATCAGCGACTGGACCGTCAAGAGGGACGGGTTGCCGGGGCGAAGCAGGAATGATTTGGCTGCCGTCAAGAGGGTGCGTCGGATGTTCCATGCCGAAGACAGCGTGTACATCTCATTGATGACGGCAAATAGCAGCTCAACTGCAACCCGTGTCTCAGGCTCGGAGAGCTGAGCATACTGCCTGGCAGGTTTCAGAGATAACCTCTTGCCTCCCGAGACAGACGGAGGAGGTGTCGGGATCTGCTGTGAGCCCTTGCGTCCGTGCTGCTGGTTCAGGAAGCTATCGTTCATCTTGTCTTGCATGTCACCGTTGCCCTCGGGCGATCCATAGTCATCCGCGATCTGATCAGGTGGAGGTGGCAGCTTCGTAAAGTCGAGACTGGCTGATGAAGGAGATCGTAGCTGTGCAAGGCTCGGCGCACGGCTATGCTCCCGACTAGGACGAGCACTTGCTGATGCCGACCCGGTCTCCTTACGGTCTGCTCGGCTCATGCGTAGCTCTGGATCCGACTCACTCTGCGACTGGTAGCTAGGACGACGCTCCATGGGGGGCATCTTTCCAGGCTGCGTAGATACAACCGACGACCGCTGGCTGTCCATGCTGTCCCGTGCCGAGCGAGCCGGAGATCGCATACCATCGATCCGAGTCGGAGGTGTCGAGATGGAGAGTCTGCTCGAGTGGCTCGTCAAATCTACAGACTGGCTCGTAGTCTTCCTGCTGAGGCCCGGAAAGTTGCCAAAAACTCCTGTAACGCCTCCAACCAAGGTCTTGCCTCCCTCCATGGCACCCTTGGGCGCCGTTGTCAGCACGTCCAGCATGCCCTTGCCCATAGACTCCCACCCGAAGCCAGACTTGGATTCACTGTGTGTATGCCCCTTAGACTTTTCCAGGAATCGCTTCATGCCTTCACTCTCGGCCAGACTTTGGTACCAACAGGCATCTCGAAGATACCTCTCCAGCTCGCCACGGAGTGACTCGCGAGTGTGGACTTTCCAGTCTGGTAGGTCCTTGTGAAGTTCAGTGAAAGCCGTGGCGCCCGAGATATTCGCAATTCGCCTCAAGATTTCATGGAGAGTCTCGAAATCATTATATCTTCGTACAATCATCCACCCAGCATAGCCAGCCACAGATGGCTCGACTTGGACCCAGTAGTCCCATGTAGGCTTGGTGCGGATACGGCTCTTGTCGCCCGTGGCATCATCGTGCAGGGTGATGGAAGCATTATGGAGAGTAAGAGGCGCTTTCTTAGGTGGCTCATCCTCTTCGTTGTCTTGGCCCGGAGGCACAATCTGGTCAAAGCTCGTGAAGCGAGTGCCCTCTGATCCCTTGGGGGATGATTCAGGGCTTGAAGAGTCCATGGGCGATCGTGGCGTAATCGGAGTCGGGGCAATATCGCTCTTGGTAGAAAAGCCCTCGGTTGACGTTGCCGATGGGAGGGACCTTTCAGCATATGCAGCAGACTTGGGAGATTGCTCACCCGTGGTGGATAGTCTCTTGCTAGCGTTTGATGTTGTGCTGGATCCCTTCATAGAATTGACCGACTCGCGCTTTCGTCTTGCGTCTTCCTCAGCAATCATTTGGTTCATGCGCTTCATTTCTTCCATGGCGTCATCCATTTCCTCCTCTGCCTTGCTCAGCTTCTTCTTGTGACCAAGGGGCTCCTTTCTTCGAGCTCTTTCGTTCTCGAGTGAGCTGCGTCCCGGCTTTGCGATACCGACGTTTCCGACATTGCCGTCTAAATCCGCAAACACATTCGTGGTAGCGGTCGCCTCAGGGCCACGCTGCATGCCAACATCAATGGCCTGGTTCAAGTCAGGTTCGCCGGCTTCGAGGAGATACACAATCCATCCGTTGATCCAATCAGCTTGGCTACATGTTTGTAGCGTCTTCTCAAGAACCGAGTTCGCAAGAATCTCACGCAAGAAAACACGGGCAGGATCGCAGTTGTATGCGTTACGATCGAGAAAGCCTAGCAAGTCTTCAGCCACCATCTTGAACTTGGCGGCTTGCTGGCGCTGGTTTAGCAGATTGGCCAGGTGGCAGTCGGGATTGGCGGCAAGGTAGTTGTAGACGGCGTCGGCCGCTGTCATGCTGCTGTCGGGGGGCAGTTCGGCAAAGGCGGATGCGAGCTCGGACATGAATACGATGATGATCGATGACGAGTTGGTGAGGAGGTCGAGGAATGCGTCTGCGGGTCTCTTGCGGCTCAGGTGATTCGAGACGGCGAGAAGATACGAGGTGAGCGTCTTCCGGCAGGCCAGAGGAAATGAATGGTCAGCCGGAATGATCGGGCTGTACCACCATTTGACGTAGTCCCTAATAACGGCGTCGACGAGTCCTCCAAGGGCTTCCCGAGTCTCAGGGCGGAACTCGTCAAAGTTTTTGATAGCTGTCTCTTCATCGTCGCTACTGTCCTCGGCTTTCTCCTCTGTTTTGTTGTTCTTGGATTCGAGCAGCCGTTCTATAACGTCGATGCCTCGTTCTCCTCGGACTGCCCTAGAGACCTCTGGGTTTCGAGCTTCCCACGAGATGAAGCCAACAACACCGCCGAATGCGCCGATAAGGACGAGGCCCAGTCGTCCCATGGTCAGGTATGTGAAGGCAGCGAAGCCGACTGCTACACCAGCAAGGGAACCAGGAGTCGCAGTAGCTAGAAAGTGGAGGACCTTGGCGACAGGTGTCTCTTCATCGGAAGGGCATGTTGCGTCGGCGGTCGTATTATTCGTTGTCGTCTCGGGCTTCTTAGGGGTCGTATCGTTTGTTGATTGTGTCTCTTTGACGGAACCATTCACCAGCTTGTCCATCAGCACTGGCTTCTCGTTTTGTTGAGTTGAAGCTGGTGAGCCATTCAGCTCTTCGCCCTTGAGCTCTGGCGAAGCCGGGCGGTTGGCACCTTGCTGATGCGCATCTTGGTCGGGGATTGAAGTTGAATTCATCGGGAAGGGGAAGCTGTTTTTTGATGCTTCTTGCGCAAGGGATGGGGGGTAGCTTTCCCTAGTGAACAACCGTAGCGAAACCGTCGGGGGAGATCGTCACCATAGCAATAGAAATAGCAGGAGTTGAAGGGCGAAGGTGACGATGAGGTGACGGAATGCGAAAGGCAATGGAAGGTTGGTGTAGGATCGAAAAGTCGCCTGGAACGCTCAGGGAATGTATCACTTGGTGTCTCGTCTGGAGTGGGAGGTTGTGTCGCGTGTCCTGCGATTTGCTCGGCCGGGCAGGGCTACCACGAAGGTTTCAAATTGCCAAGGATTGGAATTGCTTGTCTTTGTCTGTCAGGGGTCGAGGCCCGTAAAACCCCCTAAAAGCCCCTGGGCCCCCTGCTGTTGTCAGCGGCTCGTTCGCTGCTGGCGCTGTCGGCGTCAATGATGGGGTTGCAACTGCCACTAAAAACGGCACACAGCATGGGGCTGTTGAGGGCTAACGCAGCCCCTGATCGATTGATGGACCCCTCCACATGCGAATACGGCATCCAAGGATGGATCCCTTCATCTGGCCAATCTTTGTGAGGAGCTGACTGTGTTGTTTCGTTTAATTAGCCGTGCTGCGCGAGCAGGGCTCACCTTGGTAATCGACGATCTGAATTTTCTTTGCTCTGCCTCTTTCATGTGCTTCTTTCGTTTGCCATGTCAGCTGATGAGACTGACGCCCTCAAGCCCGCTGTCGGCATGGATTAGAAGGATGGAATGTATGAATATTTTCGCATGAAACAAGAATGGAATGCAGACAACTCCCTCGCTTCGAATGACTTAATAGCCTCTGATTGGCTGGCGGCAGTTCCGCGTGCAAGGGTGTTAATTAAACAAGTCGAGTCACGTGGGTTGGTGTCACATCAACTCCCCGCGTATCAGACGCGTCCCGCAAACAGTTGACAATTCAACATCAGCTCAACCTCGACATCAAATCCATCTGCCACGACTGTTCTGTTGCCGTCTCCTTATCGGGATTCGGGTCGCGATCCTCATTCTAGCCTTCTGGTTCATCGTTTAGCGCACACGACCTATCGCGACTCTTATCAAAATGGCCCGCATGGCGACCAAGAAGCGCGCCGCTGAATCCGACTCGAGCGACGCCGAGGTTGCCCCCAAGGCAGTCAAGAGGACGAAGAGCTCTGGATCCGGCCCAGCTCCAGATGGCAAGGATGATGAAGGTCATCCATACTGGGAGGTACGCGCATATGCCTTCTGCGCTGATACTCGTTGAGTCGCTAACGCGAACTCGTCAGCTCTCCAACAAGCGCCGGATTGGCGTCTCTCAGTTCAAGAAGATGAGCTTCATCAACATCCGAGAATATTACGACAAGGATGGCAAGACTCTTCCCGGTAAGAAGGTGAGTTGCTGAAACTTCGCAATGTGGGGGTGCATGTTAATCAACGGATGCCAGGGTATCTCCCTTTCTGTTGAGCAGTACAATGCCCTCGTCAAGGCCATTCCAGCCATCAACGCCGCCCTTCGCGCACAAGGCGAGAAGGTTGAGGAGCCCGAAGATGAGGCCGAGAGCGCCCTCGTGCCCGTTTCGAAGCCCAAGAAGGAGAGGAAGAGATCTCCCAAGGCCAACATCGAGGCAACCAGTGATGAAGAGGAATGATGTCGTGTTGATTGGGGTTATACCAGCGAGGAGAGTATTGCATCGATACATCGGGTCTGGAGTCAGGCGTTTTCGGCGGGAAGCCGGATGAGTATGGTTTTGTGAAGAGAGTGCTACCAAACTTCATGTGAAAGAAGATATGAGTTATTTCTGTCGGGGAGCCAATTATAGTGGACAGCAAACCCATAAAGGCAAAGCATTGACAGTCTCTTGTGAAGTTGTGTGCAGTTGGCTGGTGGGATTTTATCTGGGTTGTGTAGATTCGATGTGGCATATGGAACACGGGAGAAATCTTGGCACCAAGTCAGTGCACTCTCCCTCCCAGTCCTCATCCTGAAAACTCGTAGCTGTCACGGCCCAATAGCTTGACCTGTTGTCTGAGCGCGACCCCGCGGATGGATAAGGTTGTTGGCCAATAGATGGCCCGTCGATAGTCTGCCAGACAGCCGGGATCACATCAGACAACACTTCCTTTCCTCCCAAGATGCTAGCCTCAAATGTCTCTAGCATAAGGCTTTAACACCGGCCAAGAAGCCGCTGGGCTTAGCGCCTAACGGAGCATGGCTTTGTCCTGCACCTTGAATGGGGTCATTAGCTGGGTGCATATCGCGGGAATCAATGATAAAGGACAGGCGTCAATGGCCCTTGTTTGGTAGAAGCCATCCATGTCAGCGATTAAGACGAAAAGACAAACATTCGATTTATAGATAACAGAGAATCAGCGTGGTTAAGACTTGCTGTGAAGCTGTGTTCGGTCAAGAGATGCAGATTGCAATTCATAACCTCCTTTCTCGTGCATTAGTGGTGCTGGGATGGTTGAGATCTCAGAAGGCAATCCAAGGCTCCGTACCGCTGCCGTGGCTGAAAAGATCAGGAATTAGATGCCTGACCTTGAGATTCATCGTCTTTACCCGCGTCAAACTCCTTTTCCCAGCAAAGATTGCCGACCTTTAATGGCTTTTGGTGTCCAAGGGGCCAGACACCCTTGCATGTCTTATTCCCGGCCGGCTCGCCCAGACCCCGGGGTCCGTCCCGAGAGAGCAGATGGGAGCAAAGAATTCCATATCGAGAGGGAGAGCTAAGGATGCCTTCCAGATCCGGTGAATGACGGGCATCATCATCCTCAAGAAGACGGGGGTCGGGTTAATCTCGAACAATTGGATGCGGCTGATCCAAGTGTCGCTGACCGAGGACTGCGCCCCGCTAGGCGCTTGGAAGCGCTGGAGATCAGGAACTTGATCAGCAACTTGGGCATTGGCAAATATCGGATGGGAAGCCGATGGTGATCAGGTTTGATGCAACTGTTGTATGCGGCTTCAGCGTCTTTCAGCGTCTATACGAGCTGTGCAGAGCACTCGCATCACTCCCTAGACCATCGATATGTAACAAAACTCAACATCGACATCACTAGATCCAACAATACATCTAAATCTGGACCATCGTGAACCGCCATGACCGATAACGGTATCCTACACGATCCCGAGACCCAGACACGTCCCTGGGGATGGGATTGCTAGCTCTAGTGCCGCCTGACACTAGATCCATGGAGCCTAGCCCCTGGAAAATACGGGGATCATCAAACCTCGCACGCCTCTCAACTCCTATTATTACCTTCTGAGCTGTCCTCTTCAAGGTTTGGAGAGCCGCCTTGTCTCACCTTTTGCATCTACAATTGATCTTTTATACTGTAGTCTCTTCTTTTCTCTACTGATCTTTAAAAACCCGTCACTCATTTTATTTCCATCTTTCCTCGCCACCTTTTTAGCGCTCGCTGGGAACTTACTCGTCGGGTCTTCCGCCCAGTGACGCAGGCACTGACGCACTCACACGATCCTTCGTTTCATCCCGGATTTGAAAGGCAGGGAGTCACGTGCGCATCACTTTGTACGACCTCTCTGCCCTTTTTTTAATCAACTACTGTCTTTTCATTACTTATCTATCGGACGTCGTACATAACCAATCGCAGAAATGAGGATCTCGTGGCGCCTGGGCTCGGGGTACGTCGAGTCGGTGGATGATTACATCGGAGTCTTGGTGCCGTTGGATGAGGCCCATCTTTTCAGCCAAGCGGCGAAGTCGAAAAAGTCTACCGAGAATGAAAAGGCTGAGGGCGAACTCGATGACCTGGAGGCCAAGGAGGAGCGCGAGGGCATGCTTGGGGGCGATCCTGGCGAGTACACCATCGAGGGTCTACGAAAAGAGATGAGGGAAGGGCGACAAGGACGATGGACGACGTATGAGAGTAAGTGGATGAGCATGGACAATTCAAGGCATTGGAAGCTAACATTGGCACAGTCAAATCAAAACTCATGAACAAGGCGGTTGGGGATATCGGCATGGGTAGCTACAATTGGCAGCTATTTGTGCTCTGCGGCTGCGGATGGTTTGCCGATAACCTCTGGATGCAGGGAGTCTCCCTTACTCTCCCGTCTCTATCAGCCGAGTTCGGCGTCGACGAAAAGACGGTTCGATACACGACCAGCGCCCTGTTCGTCGGCCTCTCCATCGGCAGCTTCTTCTGGGGCATCGGCTCCGACTTTCTGGGCCGTCGCATCGCCTTCAACATGACCCTCCTCATCACCAGCATCTTTGGTATCATGGCCGCCTACGCCCAGAGCTGGGGTGGCGTCTGCTTCTTCTACGCCGCTCTCGGTTTTGGTGTCGGTGGCAACCTCCCCGTCGACGGCGCCCTGTTCCTCGAGTTCCTCCCCGACGCCTCCAGCGCTCTCCTGACGCTCTTGTCCGTGTGGTGGCCCATCGGTCAGCTGGCCTCCTCGCTCGTTGCGTGGTACTTTGTCGCCAACTGGCCCGTTGAGCAGGGTTGGAGGTACTTTTTGGTCACCATTGGCGTCATCACATTTGCCATGTTTGTCGTCCGCTTCTTCATCTTCCACCTATTCGAGTCGCCCAAGTTTCTCCTCAACAAGGGCCGACAGCACGAGGCCGTCGCTGTCATCCACGGACTGGCCTACCGCAATGGCACAAAGACTTGGCTTACTTCGGACCTGCTCGATCAAGTTGCCCTTGAGGATGACGAGGAGGGTATTCCTCGTGTAACAGAGCAGCGAAGGCCAAAGCAGTCTGCTGCGGATGCTCTCCGAGAGAAGCTCCGGTCCATTTCCGGAGAACGTCTGCGCCCCCTGTTCAAGAACAAGACTCTCGGGCTCGCCACGGCGCTCATCTGGTTCTCCTGGGCCAGTATCGGCATGGGCTATCCTCTCTTCAACGCCTTTCTTCCTCAGTACTTTGCCCGTACACACGCCGACTCGAACGAGGGCTTCCAGTCCGAGACGGACACCATTTCAGCAGAGACATATCGCAACTATGCTATAGCCTCCATCATGGGCGTCCCCGGCTCTCTACTAGCTGCCTTTCTCGTCGACCACCCATCCCCCTTCTTCGGCCGTCGGGGAACGCTTGCCAGCTCTACTCTTCTTTCCGCCATCTTCCTCTTCCTCTTTGTCTTTTATGGCACGACCTCGACCGCCCAGCTGCTCATGTCGTGCGTCGAGGCGTTTGCCCAGAACATCATGTACGGCGTCCTCTACGCCTTCACGCCCGAAATCTTCCCTGCCCCTGTCCGCGGCGCTGGTACCGGCGTGGCCAGCTTCCTCAACCGCGTCACCGGCCTCATGGCGCCTGTCCTTGCGGCTACAGTTCCCGGTGATGGTGCTACTACGCCCATCATCATGTCAGCTGTCCTGATCTTGTCAGCCTTTGTTGCCATTTGCTTGATCCCTATCGAGACAAGAGGTGCCCAGCGCCTGTAAAGTCCAAAACATTGGAAACATAATAGATACTCGTAGAGCCCCTGACCTTGCGCCGGTTGGTCAGGGGCCCCAGTTAAACTCAACACACGCATACTAATGACCTGGAGTCAAAGAGTGGTCTTGGGTATGGCATGCATTTATGTCTTATTTGTAAGGGTTGGTTGGCGTTGTTCTTTTCAACATCAGGCGTTCACATAGGCAGTTAGAGCAATCGTCTATTCAAAATGTATATTAGGCTCAGGCTTGGTCTATCTATCGTGTTCCCTTGGCGCCCGCAGGTGCATCGACTCTCCTCCTCCTAAGTGACGTACCCATGGCATCCCTCACCATGGGGTCTGCTCTGATGGTATTCTGCACAAGCCACTCCCTCATCTTGCCCTGCAGATTGGACGCGGCCTCGGCATCTCCCTTGTAAGGCGCCATCTCCATGTCCAGTAACCGCACAGCATCACCGTCGAGCTGCTTTGTCAACATCTCAAGGCGGTGGAGGCTTTCTTGCAGGGCCTTCTCGTCCTTGTCGTCGGCCTTTTGTTGGCCACTGGCTTGAGCCACGAGAAGTGGTCCGATCTGGTTGAGAGCAATGTATATGGTAATAATAAGCCTCCGAGCCAACGAAATGACCTGAAATGGGAGGTATGGTGGTAGAGAGCTGACACGAGCTATGACAGCGTTGACAGCATTAACAAAGGGAGGAAAGTCAGGTCGCATGACGGTATGAAGCTCGAAAGTGCAGAGGGTGACGAGAATGAGCCAGCGGTAGTATTTGCCAAACTCCATGTAGCCAAACAGGCCGAGAACGTAGATGGACGCAGCAGCGACAGCATAGTGAGGCAGGATGCCCGAGACGATTCCGCGGGTGATGTAGTCTCTGATGGTGACGCACTTTTGCCAGCGCGCAATCTCGGGTCCGAAGCGTTCATAGGCGAAACGCTTCACGGCGTCGTGTAGGGTGTCGCTCGCGAGCTTGAGGTGCATGAAGAAGGCGGCAGAGTCTGTGGCATCGCGGCCAGCCTTGTCCGGATGGTGCATGGCAGCGAGACGTCGGAATCGGGACTTGATGTCGCGGTCGGTCGCGTTGAGGGGCACGCCAAGGTCGGCATAGTAGGAGGACATTCGACGCTGATCATAGTCGGCCTCGAAGATGGTGTAGGCCAGGTAGATGGCTACGACGAGGATGTGGATGGTTCGGCGGTGCGAGTTGAATCGTGCCGAGCCCGGGGTGGGCTTAGGGTCGCCGGCGCGGATGGTGATGCCATAGTAAATGGTCTGTACCCATGAGGTTGCGAGCTGCAAGAAAGTTAGCCGTTGGAGAGGGTGTCATGATGGACAGAGCGTGCATACGCCAGGAAGAAAGGCCCAGCCTAACATGGAGAGGTAGCTCGACATGCTGGGCGACTGAGCATCAAGTGATGCTTTTGACGGTTTAGAGAGAAGGTAAACTCATCCAGCAGACGAGCAAAAGAAGTTCCAAGAAAATGAATGGCAAAGATCAACCAGGCGCAAGTTGGTTGATCTTGGATGTGGCCAGGTTGCCGTGTCTCAGAGAGACATCGTTGGTGTTTGGTTAATGAGATGCGTCAGAGTGGGTCCAGCGCTACAGCCTGGACTATTGCTTGATTTCATTCCTTCAACTTCCACCACTTTACAACGACATTCTAGAGAACAAAGAGCTGATATTGGTCAGCATCGAAGTCACTCAAGTCAAACCATCTGATGCACCGCCACGTTTGTCTGTGCCCAATCGTTGATCGATCATGCCGGATCGTCAGTTTAAACTCCTGGTCGGTTTCAGCTTCACCCTGCGAAACCACAACCATGGACAAATCATCTGTCAAAGACAATCCTCCTGCGAACGCTACCCTACCCATAGAGCGGTTATTAACGTTTAACGTTTCAATTTTTCTAGCCTCTAAGAGGTGTTCCATACATCAAACTCAGCATAAGCCATACCACCCATGCCCACGTTGCAACCCACTTGCACTGCTAGGGTCAGCGCATAAGAAACATCTGAAAATAGGTTACCAGATCAGAGGATCACTGGCCATTTTCTGACGTTTGACGTGATATGTATGCATGTGATTCGCTGTACAAGCGCTCTGAAACATCTTCCTCGGTAACCTCCTTGGGGGCCATGTGCAGTGGCGAGCAGCATTAAGATGGACGCCATGCTATATCAGTGATGGATGCCCTTAGTCGTTCCCATACGATGTTGTCTATCCATCTCACTCTCTCCAAATACCCTTCATCATGTTCCTCGCACGGATATTGCCATTTGTTGCGGCAGCATTGGCATCTTGCAACGGCCATGACAAGCTCTGTGGTCGCAAGTATTCCGATATTACCTTTATAGGCACTCACAACAGCGCCTTCGTGGGAGAAACGCCAGTCCACAATCAGTACAAGTCAGTGAAGGAGCAGCTCGACATGGGTGTACGATTCTTGCAAGCACAAACACAGGATAAGGATGGCGAGATCCAGATGTGCCACACTCACTGCTGGGAACTCGATGAGGGGCCTCTGAAAGATTACCTGCAAGAGGTTTCTGACTGGATGAGCAAGAATAAGGAGGAAGTTGTGACGTTGCTCCTGACCAACATTGATGGACTGTCGGTTGAGAAGTTTGACGATGCCTTTGAGAGCACTGGGCTTAAGGACCTCGTTTTTCACCCGAAGAAGAAGCTGGCCCTGAACGAGTGGCCAACACTCCAGACATTGATCAATGATGGAACTCGTCTGATTGTGTTTATGGGTACTCTTCTCAATGACGGCGTATGCTCTTGTTCACTGTGCTAACTTAAGTCAAGACTACCACATGGACCAAAGCAAGGTTGACTACATCATCAGCGAATTCGACTACTTCTGGGAGACTTCATACGGTGTGACTGATGATTCATTCCCAAGCTGTGACGTCGACCGGCCAGAGAATGGCAACCCGACCAAGCTCATGGGTATCATGAACCACATGCTCAACCACGACATTCTGGGGATTGTGGTACCCAACCAGATTGACGCGGCAAAGACAAACTCGGCCGAGTCCATCCGGAAGCAGATAGATCTCTGCGAAGGGAATTGGGGCAGACGGCCGAATGTTGTTCTTGTAAGTTGGCCGACGAAGCTGTGAGGATGTTGCTGACAGGTATTGTAGCTGGACTGGGTGAATGTTGGAGACGCGATGGATGTGCAAGTATCTTTGAATGGGCTATAAGATGATGAGTCTGCTCTAACTATTTACTTGATTATTACGCAGAAACGAGACAGTGATTGCACGAGTTTTCCGCATGAAGATTCCTCTGTCTTGGTCCGCTGGTGAATAAGGCAATTCTGGACCTCCCTCTCCAACAAGTGGAGCTGAAGCAGCTCTTCATCACTTGACGCGTAATTGGTTTAGTGGTAAAATTCTCCGTTGCCATTCGAGCAGCGTCGGGGAGCCCTGGGTTCGATTCCCAGATTACGCATTCTTTTTGGCCCTTTTGGAGTTTGTTGATGATTTCTTTTTGCTCATGTTGACGTTGTGCAACAAGATGTTGCCGTGGTGTCGTGGTGGTGATGAACAACAAACGTTATCGAGTGGTAAAAGGGCGGGTCTCATTGGTCAGAGCGGCAACCTTAACCGGATGGCCAGGGGAAGGTGCCCTGACTAGCGCACTAACCCGTCTCCACAGGGGAAGCATCAGTGAAGCTTGTGCTCCCCGCGAACCAACCACTTGCAGCTCAACGCTCGATTTGGGCCAGGGTTCCCGGGGCAAAGGGCTTCTTGTCAATAAACTCGGGAGGGATATGACATGAGGTTACTTTCTGGGTTCAAGAATACGAGGGGGAGGTAATGGATTCGTCATCGGGAGCCTATGTTTGGACAACTGACAAAGACATGGAATGGCATAGGCAAGGGAAGTAAAAGCCCCTTTCTGCTGGAATGAAGCTGAAATCTCTCCCTCGTGATGGCTCCGAGACAAGACGACTTGGACACAAATGCATCGTCACATGGAAGAACGCTTCGATTGGATGTTTCCTCCCCCGGTCGGCTCGTGAAATTGCACATCACGGTACTTTGAGAGGCAACCATCACACAGGCAAAACACACACACATCATCTGCCGTATGCAGCTGTGGTCGCCGTTCCGTTAATTAGTGGCGCGCCTCCTTTTCCCGCTTGGTCTCCCTGATCTTCGTGTTTACGGGGCCGTGACAGATAGCCTGGCATCAATTCGTCTCTTTTCTTCTTTCTTGCATTTTTACCCTCTTTTTTTTCTCGTCTCTTGTTTATCCCTTCTCTCTTCCCCTCATACATCCACCTTTTCCCCCGCGTGCTGGAAGCTGTTGCACTGCTTTTGCTTTGATCAGCTCCATCTCGCGATAACATCATGTTGCTTCGCAACCTATGGCGTGCCGCCCTGGCTGCGACAGCAGGTAATAAGCACTACTGCCAAACAATTACTTGCATGGGATCTTACTAACCACCACTCACCTCTCAGTCCTACCATTCTCCATCGCCAAAGACGACAAGGATGAGGGCGGCCAATCCACCTTTGTCTCGCCAGACGGCAATGTCGCCTTTGCCATCGACATTGGCGAGAACGTCGACACCGAAGTCTACTGGAGCCTGCGCGTCAAGAAAGACCTGTCATGGGGCGCCGTCGGCCTCGGAAGCCCGGACATGCCGGGAGCTCTCTATCTCATCATCTACAAGCACCCCGACGGGTCGAGCGTCACCTTTTCGCCCCGTACCGCCTACGGACACTACGAGCCCAAGTTCTATGAAGACATGAAGTATGACATCCTAGAATCCAAGTCAGGTATCAAGGGCGACTACATGTACATGACAGTCCGGTGCATGGAGCGTTGCCGCAGCTGGCCAGCCAAGGACACGACCGGAGGAGTGCTGGATGTATACAACACCAACAAGGCCATCTACGCATACGGGCCCAAAGAGGGTTACCACAGCAAAGAGCAGGACGCGCCGCTCAAGTATCACAAGGGCTATGGCGTATTTGAGATTGACGTGGGGAGGACGCACGGCAAGTCTGAGCTGCCGTCCATCAACGACTCGACCACCAACGTCGGCTCCAAGCTCCTATCCGAGGACGGATTCAAGCCGAAGCCGAACTGGATGTCGCCAGTCCACGGCGTCTTTATGGTCCTATCCATTGTCCTCCTCATGCCCGTTGGTGTGGTCTTGCTTAGATCGGGAGGCGGCGTCAAGTGGCATGCTCTGAACCAGGTCATTGCCACGGTTGGCGTGTTTGCTGGCTTTGGAATTGGAGTCGCCAACAGTTTCTACTATCAACGGGTATGTTGTCTTGATTTTAATACGAAGGCAGTAACTGACAACTGTCACAGTCTCGCAGCTTCAACGATCCTCACCAGGTCGTTGGATTCATCGTCACTGGCTTACTGCTGGGACAATTTGGCCTGGGAGTCATGCATCACACTCAGTTTAAGAAGACCAAAGCGCCTACAAAATACGGCAGGGTTCATCTCTGGGTTGGTCGCATCATTCTCTTCCTGGGCACCCTCAATGCCTTCATGTAAGTCTTTGACCCACTGGCCCTCGTCCTCGCATCGCTAACTTATCTAGGGGCTTCACCTTGGCTCTGAACCGGAAATGGGGCATGCTTCTGGCTATCCTCATCATCTTTATCTGCCTCACCAGCCTCATTCTCATCTACGGCCGCCGATATATCGAAAACCGACGCCGAGGACCCCGAGGCCCTGGACTTGCAGGTCCCCATGGCTACAGCGCCGAGCCCTGGAGACAACAGCCTCCCCAGCACATGGGCTACCCTTCAGAGCCTCCCCCCGGCTACGAGCCCCCTTCGAACCAGCCAATTGGGCTTGCTCCTCTGTCACCTGCATCGCCGTCGCCGTGGAGGTCAGAGGCAAAGGATGACGAGTCGGATCTGAACATTGGGCGTGAACAGCGGCCGAGGGAATTTACTTGAGCGATTTTTTAATGTCTGGGGGTTTACATGTTTGGCGTTTAATGGTACTGGTCTGAAATATCATGAGTGGGCATGGCAAAAATCGTCACCAGGTATGTGACGACAAGATGGCTTGAAACGCCCAGAGTCAACCGTATGAGCGGATGACATTCCATAACATGAAACATGAGAAGCATATGACTCAATTCAGTCTCGCGCTGTGACGTGACTTCTATCCGCATCAGATATCGTCTCATCTTCGTCGCCTGGGAGCCATATCTCATGTCCATCCCCTTCCTTGACGAACAAGCTGGCCAAGATGCCACAGATACCAACGCAGCTGAGAATCCACCACACCAGACCGACCATGCCCTTGTTAAGGCCGAAGCCGTAAATCACACCACCAATCATTGGACCGATTGTCCTTGCCGCGCTGCCCACGCTCTGACCTATCCCATGGATAGTGCCGAGGACACTTGGATGGGGCGAGCAGTTGTTGACGAGGATTGTCTGACTTGGAATTGCAAAAGTTCGACCCAGTACTTGAATCGAGAGAACACCGCAGATGGCCAGCCAAATGGCAATTCCTCCCTTAGGGCCTGGAGGAGGAGAAGACTCGCTGCTGGGGACGACTGAGAGGTACGGGACAAGAAAGTAGGCAATAGGGAAGCAGAACAAGGAGAATCGCCAGGCCTTGGTCGTCCCCAGGCGTGCCGAAATCCGCGGGTAGAGAAATAACTGCAGATTTATACCGATGAAGCCCAGAGTCGCCATCGCGAGTCCCACAGACCGAGGAGGGAGGCCTAATCCACCGGTGAAGAGAAAGGGAAGATGGCGCGGGTGCTCCGAGGTGTCTGGATTCCAGACTGGGGTTGACAGGAAGACGAACCAGAGAGAGTTGAATGTGCCAATGTGCATTCCGAGTAAGAAGCTCGCGACAAAGGTCATGGTGACGTTGCGTGTGAACATTCGCTTGAAGGGGAGGCGCTGAGTATATCGCCTCGCTGGACGCTTCGTCGTGACCTCGCCCTCCGGTGCCAGCTCAACATCTTCAGCGGGAATAGCGGTATAGCCTTCATGCGAGCCACCCGATGAGAACCGCTTCCGTATCAGTGAAGCGAATCTATGCCCAAGACGCGAGCCAAGATCTTGCGGGCCATCCCGGAGTGCGTCGAGCGTCTCCTCGAGACCGAGCCAGACCGTCAGCGCAGCAATGGCGAGGAATATTGAGCTAATGATGTTTGGCGTTGCATATGGATACTTGAGAAAGAAGTCGACCTTCCCAAAGAGACCAGGATAGCTACCCGCCGGGTCGGATAGGAGACCGCCCATAATAGGACCCAGGATTACGCCGCAGTTGAAGGTCATGGGGAGCAGGAGAAAGGCCCTTGACTGGTACTTTTTCTCTCGGATGATCTCGCTGATCCTGTTGGGGGTTAACAAGTGCCGCTCAGTGTAATATCTATGGCTTACATGGTCCTCATAACTCCAACATTACCGTTGGTGGCACCCCCAATTGTTCGAAATAAGAGAGCCTGCCAGAACGACGTAGCAAATCCAAAGCCTAAACAAGACAAGCTCGTGCCGCAGAGACCGATGAGTAAAACCGTCTTGCGTCCGGAACGGGGCGAGTCCGCAACGCGACCCCAGAGCATGGCCGTGAGGAACTGGGCAGCGGTAAAACTAGCATGAAGAACACCAGCCTGTGCTGAGATGGTCGAATCTGGTGCGTCTGGGTCGAACCACTTGAGCTGGTAAAACATGTAGGCCTGGAGGGAAGACTGAACGAGGGGCTCGCTCATGCGGGCGAGGGTGATGATGAAGAGCTGATGTTTCTGAGGGAGGTCGGACCAAGCGATAGGCTCGTTGCCCTTTGGCTCTGGAGTTGAGCCTGGGCTCGGGGGAAGGAGGCCATCGGGTTCTGTTACTTGGTTGAGAGGACGAGGTGAGTCTTGAGTTGTCTCGTGGTGTTGAGAGCTCGGGTCATGATGCTCCGAGACCTCGGATTCATTGTCACTGTCGGATTTACCATGCATTTATACGGATAGATCCAGGTTCAGTTCGGATATCTCTTCACAGGCAACGAAATAGTCGAGAATGAACAAGAACGAATGTGTCTGAGGCAATATTTTCCGAAGTTTCAACATTCACCGTCGCTCTCGCTTGATGAGCAATTGCGATGACGCCCAACCAGAGTCCAATGAGATAAGCAATCTCAGCCCCACGCCCGCCTTCCTTGTCCCTCGTCCGACCGACGGAGCAGGGAACGACTCCTCCCGGCTCCCTGCTTCCGCTGTGGATGTGGATACCCGTGGCCACCGATTCGCGGGGCCGGAGCGATAGCGGAGCTCCGCACGGCATTTCGGCATTTGGTACGGAACTGACGGGAACGTTGAAACATGTTTCCTCTTTGTCTATTCTAGTGTTGCACCAACATGACAATCGCTATTACAACTTACTGCCCTTGACATCGGTCGCAGGCGTTAACCGCCTACCAGACTCGTCAAACTCAATCTTCTTTCCACTGATCAGACTCTCCTGCAGCAGGCAGCAGATGGTCACAGCCTTGACGGCCCCTTCCAGCTTCACTGGGAGCTCCTTATCGTGGAGACAACAGTCGGTAAACTCTTGCGCCTCGGTGATGAAGGCCTCCTTAAAACGACCGTAGTAGTCGCCAGGGACCTGTCTCCTGATGCCATTCACGTCGTGGACGTTGACCAGGTTTGTCTGCGGCTGGGCGTTTACTGTCGCCTTGCCCTTTGTGCAGATGAGTTCGGTTGTGTCTTCTTGGCCGGCTGCCATCATGCGTGAGGCGTAGATCTGGGCAATCTTGCCGTCCTAAAGTCCAAGGTCAGCTTGTGTCAATGTGAGTATATCGGATGTTCTTACATAAAACTCAATGATAGCCAATGCATTGTCTCTGTCGGTGTGGTCAAGCATGTCCTGCTGAACAGCAGTGACACCGGCTGAGCTGATGGTCTTCACCACACTGTCATGGCCCAAGAACCAGAGAGCCAGATCAACATCGTGGATAGATGTGTCGATAAAAATGCCAGCGGCATGCTTGAGGTAGCTGGCAAAGAATGCAGGGTTTAGCAGATCGCATGTCTGCGATCGAAACACAGCCAGACGGCCCAGGTCTCCGCTCATCACCTTCTGGTGAGCGTCTCGGTAGGAGGCATCGAATCTCCTCGAGAAGCCGCACATGACCTTTTGCTTGGGGTACTTCTTGAGAGACTTGTTGTACGCATCCAATACTTGTTGGGACTGGTCTGTGGTTAGTCAATGGCTGGGATTCATAATCTTGGTGGACATACAATCTCTGGGCTTGGACTGAGAGGCTTCTCACAAAGCACATGGAGGCCCTTCTCCATAGCCTTGATAGCCTGCTCTGCATGAACAGATACTGCACTCGCAATGACAACAGCCTGGAGTGTCGACTCGGTGCTGAGCATCTCATCATATGAGAGATAGGTCCTCACTTGGGGGACCAAAGCCTTGGCAGCATCGAGCTCAGCCTGGACGGGCGAACTAACAGCGATGAGATCCGCGTCGGCGACCAGCCTATGAAAATGCTCTGCATGGCGTAGTCCTAGATGCTAGTGGTGAGAGGGTGTCGTCGAGTGTTGTGTGCTTGGTGGAAGAGCTTACCCATGCGGCCGACGCCAGCGATTGCGACTTGGAGGTTTGCGGAGGTAGACATGATTCCGGCTAGTACTTGTTATATCGTGTGCCTTGTTTGTCACAGAAACTGAATGATGTCGCGGTATACAATTCATTTTTTTCCTCGACTTGACGTTTCTTCTTTATAGATGCTCATCGAGGTACAACATGATCAAAACTCCCTCTCTACGCATCCGCGCTTCTCTCCGTGCTCATGTTTTCTATCAAGTTTCCCGAAAATAATTCTCTTCTCAGCCATTCATGAAGCATGAATTTGAATCCCCCCACAACGATACACAGCCGACATGACGGCCGGGTTTGAATTCCGAAGAGTGACAAGCTCCACTTACATCGTGGAGTTTGAGATGCGGTTATCATTGGCTTCAAGTTTCGGAAATGTCAGTCCGAAACCTAGACTTGCATATGCAGCCTAAGGAGAATGGGCAAATAGTAGGCTTGGAAGTTTATGTCGAGTTACAAGGCTATCAATTGGATAAAAAATAGACATTCGTGGTGTAGGCATAAGTGGTTGAACGGACAAGAGTCAACTATCTCGGTCAATGCACTGAGCTGGTCAAGTTCGGGTCTAGGGTAAGCCACTGGACCGGGAACTCTCGCTATGTCCGGTTCAGGAAGTGTTAAATTGCGGGATATACGAGTCCATTTGATTGGTAACGTGAATTTGATTGTAGTAAAATTAATTCCTATCCGGTTCGGTGCCATTGTAAGGTTAATGGTTGAATTGACGGTTTCTTACTTGGTAGATGGTTTATAGAAACAAACGGAGCGAGCTAGAGTAACATTAGTGAAATCCTTGAGCATGAAAATATTGAATTGACAGACAGTGTATTCAAATACGTGGAGATACAGTATGCCTGGAAAATATACAAAAACTCTTAGTATATCGCATTATTAAACGCGTTGCTGGTTGTGATAGCTACACCGCGACTCTCGATAGTGCAGAGTCGCACCCACTATCCACTGTGCCGCGAGATAAGAAACCGAGCTTCAACCACCAGCTCCAAACTTGCCTACGTCACTCCTCATTTCATCGCATCGACTCTGTATATCAACCATGTCCGTGACAATCAACATTAACGACTTGGACATTCAAGTCACGGCCGATCGCCTCACGCAGGAGGCATTTGCGCCCTTTGGCGACGTCGTCACCAACCCTCGACCAGACCTACACCCCACCGCCTACGCCTACGCCTCGCATGGCGGCTCGCTGCCATACGAAGGTGTCTCGGCGAACCAGGGAACCGCCATCAAGTACAGCCATGTCAGCAAGCCCAAGAACCTCTACGCCCAGGCGCCCAGTGGCAATGGCGAGCTCATCATGAGCCAATTCGTCTGCGAGGCCCGTCAGCTCAAGGAGACCGACGACCCTTCTCAACGCGAGTTCACCGTCAGCGTCCTCGAGAGACACCCCTTTACGTCCCAGACCTTCTCCCCTCTCATGTCTACCTCTTCAATGTACCTGGTCATCGTGGCACCGAGTCTTCCCCCAAGCCCGTTGGATGAGGGCCTCCCTGTGCCAACTGGCCATGGTTTGCCCGGCAGAGGCCTACCCGACCTGAGACGCCTACGCGCCTTTGTGGCGACCAACAGACAGGCCGTTACCTACGGCGCCGGGACATGGCACGCCCCAATGGTGGCAATGGGCAAGGAGGCGACGACGCTGGACTTTTTGGTTGTGCAGTTTGCGAGCGGAGTTGCTGAGGAGGACTGCCAGCTCTCCGTCTTTGAGCCGGAGGAACCAAAGATCAGGGTGCGGGTTCCGGTCGTCAGGACAGGTCGCTCTGGGAAATTGTGAATTAAAAATAAAATAGGCGATATTTGAGGATCAATCAATTGCGTAACTTGGCGGTGGCTGAGTTGGACACAAACGAGAATGTTGATTCAAATGAGGCCTTTTCAACTTTAACAGAAAAGGCCAAGAAAACACCACGTTTCGACTAAGCTTGAAGTGACTAGAATACCCGTCCGCTCTGACTCTTCTCGGACACGAAACGACGAGAATAGTTCTCGCTGTAATTGTCAAATACGAGACTGAGATGCAGCTGGTTGGAAGGATTAGTCATCCGGCATTCCTGGCCATGGAGGCTCCATCACGACGACTTCAAGCGATGCCCATATAAATGTTGGAAGCTGTTCAAGTCTGGAGTTTCATTCAAACAGGCTTCATAGCCACTGGGTCTTTTGGAAACTATCGGGGTAAACCAGCCATTTCAGCGTGACTCACTCACAATGGTGGCTCAACTCGAACTCACCGATGCTCGCAACAAGCTTGAGGATCTCTCCGGCATCCAGCTTCAGCCCGGAGAGAACCCTTACACAGCCCTCATAAGAACATGCAATGACAACCCTGTAAGTGACTACCATTTCTTCAAGGACTACTTCAACTAACACCATGACCAGGCCGAGATCCAGACCCTCTACTCTGTCCACCGGACAAAGAGAAACGCCCAGCAGGCCGAAAAGTTCCTAGACCCCAACTTCAAGGAGCTCATCATAGACCAGTATCTCCTGAGGCTGGAGGATCAGACCGTCGAGCCGGGCTTTCGTGACCCGAGGAACTGTCTCGTCTTTTGGGCGAGGCCACCTGATCACGTTGTTCGACTGGCAGCTAAGCTGCAGGAGTTGCTGAAGCAGGCTGCCCCAAGTGAGCAAACTTCAAAATGAGCTGTATCGTTTTTACTGACGTCCGATTTAGATGTTTGGCTTATGCCTACTCACAAGATGCACCTGACGGCGCTCGAGGTTGCTTTCTCCAAGACTCCCGATGAGATTGCCTCGTTAGTGTCTACGCTGCGGCCGTCAATCCCCTCAATTGTCAACTACCCCTACTCGCATAGGTCACGTCTCGTCAAGCCCATGATCTCCTACGATCTTTCCGCCTTTGCCGTCTCATTCCTCCCGGCGGCTGGCGAAGCCTCTCTCTCACCGCCCCCTGTGGAGCCTATAGTTACGGATGGCATCACACAAGGAGATGACTACACCTACCATCACCTCCGCCGCGATGTATTCGACCAGGTACAGGCGGGCGGCGTTGAGGTTGGATCTAGATATCAGGTTCCAAGCGCACACATCACACTTGGTCGGTATCTCAGCCATGAAGACCATGATACCCCTGAGAAGAGGGCAAGCTGGGTCAAGGCCATTGACGAGATTAACCAGTGGTTGGAGAAGGAGGTTTGGGATAACCCCGACACCGAGTTTGTGGGCGAGTGGATCGTCGGCCAGGAGAAGGGGCTCGATGCGCGGAACGGCACATTGTGGTATGGAGGTGGCAGAACCATCATGTTGGGAGAGGGTTTCTAGATGTAGCGCCAGCTAGATAGATAGACAGACAGACGGCAAGCCCGAGATTTCGATACTTGTTAACTTTTCCCCCAGACCGTGCCTCCCGCCTTGAGTCCATCTTTTGGCTACTTGGGTATGACTCAAACCCGGACGCCGGCCTTGGACCTTCGGAGCACCTCACCACATTGTGCCTAACATTGGCGGAAAAGTCGGTTGGTGCAGTCACAGAGATTTTTTTGATTCACTCCCTATGAAACATTCCTCAGCCGAGGACATGTACCTCCCTTCGCCAGTGTCCGTGATGCCCAAATGCCGCCAGGTAAGCATGAGAAATGGTGACCGTGAGACCCCAAACACAAAGCACTTAGAACACCAGAGCCGCACCCTTCGTCTTCTTGTCACCACTGCAGAGTCGTTAGCATTCCGTAGGCGCGTGGCTGGACAGGTGACGTACCCGAGCTCGAAGTGCTTGCATCGCTTCAGCGACAGCTGGAGCTTGGTCTTGCACTTGACGCACTCCAATCGCAACACGACCTTCTTGGTAGTCTTGGCCTTCTTGTGGAAGACGGGCTTGGTCTGACCACCATAACCCGACTGCTTGCGGTCGTAACGTCGCTTACCCTGGGCAAACAGCGAAGCCTTACCGGCCTTGTACTGAGTGACCTTGTGCTGGGTGTGCTTGCGGCAATCCTTGCCCTTGCAGTAGGTGTTGCGGGTCTTGGGAATGTTGACCTGTGCGATGCAGCGTGTTAGCGACCTGATGATCAGGGTTATTTGTCAAGTCTCGAGATGTTCCATCGCCCGCCGCACGAGACAGTCTAGGAGTTGACAGCAATCGGAGAGTCTTTCGTAAGAGGCGCAGAGAATTGGAGTAGTCGGCTGGTCGTCGAGGAATCGGTGCTGACTGTCGATGATGTCGCGAATCGTCTCCCTCCAGCAGCTTCACCACAAAAATTCATCCCACTTTCTCGCGGATTGACTGTCATCGTGCGGGCGGTCGACGGGCGCAGAGCTCGAGGGGAAAGGCATCGCATCTCTTGCAGTATGCTGTTGCTGATGAAGAGGGCTTTGGATTGACTGTTGCGACGTACCATCTTGACGACGTTGTGCGGTGCCGTTCTTTGGGTGTTTGGTGATGCGAAGTTCCAAAGACTGGGCGAAATTGGGAGGTTTTGGGGGATTTCTCTTCTTTGTGGGCAACTAGGGTCCGCGCCTTGCCCCATGAGGCGGGCCTGTGGCTCGCTTGCACCAGCCACACTTTTGCGCCTGACATCTAGGGCTACCATGATCACCGCCTCACCGAGGTGAGGCTAGGGGAGGTACGTACCCCTTGAAGCTCCCACCCCCACGAAAGGACACCTCAGACTGCTTGGTGGACTTGAAGGCCCCACCATATGACCTCGCAGGCGCATCACCAAGTGTTCTCAGGACAGTTTAAAGGACGACCGTTATAGAAGCCAGTTCGAGTCGTATCATAGTCAACAGCCGCCAACATGGATCCCTACTCTGCCGAAGGCGAATTGATCAACATCCACAACCACTTCCACCAGGGCCAGTACCAGGAGGTCATCGACTTCGACACCTCGTCCTTCTCCCCTGACAACGCCCTTCCCGCGCGCGTCCTCGTCCTCCGAGCCAGACTGGCCCTCGGTCAAGCTGAAGATGTCCTCGCCGATGTGAAGGGGGAGTCGGATCCTGCCCTTGAAGCTCTGGGTGCCCTGGCCGAGCTCAGCCTGGGCAAGGTCGACTCTGCCGTCAAGACCGTCGAGAAGCTGGCTGCGTCGTCGGCCGACAACACAACCGTTCTTATTGTTGGAGGAACAGTACTCCAGGCTGCTGGAAAGTCTGACGAGGCCCTTGCGCTCCTCACGCAACATCAGGGAAGCCGTACGTTTCGAGGGACTCTGTCCAAGCTTGTCGCCTTTCGCTGACCGCTGTTAATCAGTTGACGCCGTCGCCCTGATCGTCCAAATCCACCTCCAACAAAACCGAACCGACCTCGCTCTGAAGGAAGTCTCTGCTGCGCGACGATGGGCTCAGGATAGTCTCCTGGTGAACCTGGCTGAGTCTTGGGTTGGATTGAGAGTGGTAAGGACCGCCCTGTTACTACATGGGACAAGTTACTAAGACCGTATAGGGCGGAGAAAAGTACCAGCAGGCGTTCTACGTCTTTGAGGAGCTCGCGCAAGCTCCCTCGACCTCATCAGTGCGAAGCCTCGTCTCGCAAGCAGTCTGCGAGCTCCACCTCGGAAGGACAGAAGAGGCCCAGGCCGCCCTGGACCAAGCTCTGGAGAAGGACGCCAACTCGGCTGATGCCATCGCCAACTTGCTTGTCCTGAATGTGATTTCAGGCAACGACGCCAAGGAGCTTACTGAGTAGGTGGACCATGTCTGTTTCTATTTGATTGATGCTAACCTTTACTAGGAAGCTCAAGACCGCCGACGCCAACCACCAGTTCCTGGCCGACCTGGAGGAGAAGAGCGCACTGTTCGACAAGGCCGCCACAAAGTACAGCCCCAAGGTTTCGGCATGATTTGGCTCTAGGTGTATGAATTGATAGATTTTAATGATGGGCGCATAACTGGTAGAGGAACGGAATTCCCTGAGCGACAACTGTTGAGATCTTGTCTACGTTCTACATGAGTTTGCCTTCGAAGCTCAGTCGGGCATTGGTTTCCTCAAAGCATCAATATATGGGTTTAGGCGACTGAAAATAGACCACATCTCCTGATTCATCTGAGTGAGGCTTTGGGCTTGGGAGTCTCCATCCCCGCTACCCTACAAGTCCACTTGGAGGAACTTTTTGCTAAGGTCGTTTCAGCTTGGGTTGGTCTTTGTCCTTTGTATTCTCTAGATTTACTAAACTGACTTCCACCTTTAAAAAAAAATGGGACTTTGGGGTCCAGGTCATTGAATGTTGCGGTTAGGCGTTGTGTTGAGAAAGTGGGCAAGCAAACGTCTTTTTTGTTTTTGAAACTATTCCACTTATCTTTAAACCGCCAGTCAGATATACCACCACGTAATTCCCGGCTGTTCGGCTTCAACCGATCTTCAACTGCAACAAATCCTCAACGCCAATGGTATCTCCGCCGTCGCATCTTTGATGGTTCCCGGCCGTCGTATTGAGGTACGCGGCACGGAGCCTCACAATCGCTCCTTGGTCTCTTTCTAGCCACACCCCACGACACATCATCATCGGCAAGGAAGGGATTCGGTAAAGGACTCGGGGTAGGTGCAAGGCTGGGAAAGGCTCGGTAGAGCCTCGACTCCAGGGGCTTCATCGGTAGTGATGGGTGGGCCGCATGCCTCATGAAGATCTGGGTGACCTCTGCCCCGAGACTAAATCTCGGAGATCGGTCGGTCGACCGCTTGGCTATTAATTCATCAAGTTGCAGACAGATGAATTCCATCGTGCGCTTCCGTGCCTGTTGTCCTTGAAGGAGCTTGAAAGCCCTGGTAGGAAACATGGCAGATGGCTTGCCGTCTTCGAGCATTCGTTTGACAGCTTCAGTCAATCCATCCTCCTGACGGGTAAAGTCTGCCTTTGAGAGAAGCACGTCCAGTACAGAGAGATATTCCTTTGGGTGTTGTCGAAACGCTTGAGAATTTGAGAACCCCATGATAAGAAATGTTGCCCAAACTGACAACTTACAATCTCCCCCTCCAACTCTGGCATTCGGGTCAGCACCGAATTCGAGGAGCATGCGAAAAAGTCCACTTCGGAGAGCCTCAGATACATGCTTGCTAGGCGGCTGGAACAAGAATGCAGGCTGGGACGAGGGCCAGGAGCGCCCATGTATCCCGCCAATAGGCAACGCATTGCCAAATTCGTATCGAGGAAGAAGGCGATGGACGAAACTTGCCCAAGGAGTCAACACACTGGCAGATGTGTCGTCCTCGGAAGAGGAGGTATTTGAATTGGGATCGTAGCCATGGCAAAGAAGACATCGGAGAAGCTCAATCTGTTCAGGCTTCCACAAACTGGCTTGACCATTGCTCATCTTCTGACCCAGAATGGGCGGTAGCGGGTCAATGCCAACGTCATTGAAATAGCTCTTGCTCTTTTCGAGCTTCATTACAATGTACTCTGTCGACACGGCCTGCAGAGCACAAGATCTGAACAATGCACTCGCCTTTCTGCAGACATCGTTAGGACGATTGCTCCTGGGTGTCCGAAAGATTCTCTGGACTGTCTGCTCCAGCTCATCCAGCAGGACCTCTGCGTTGACGGCCATTGACTTGTCGGATGTGACTTGGAGAGAGTACGAGAATGTCTCCAGGAGCGTTGACTTCAGCCGAGACTTGCCAATCTCGAGCATTGCTTTGGCCGTGATTGACAAGTCGTAGAATGGGGCATGCTTCGTCCAGGCCACATGTGCTTGAAGAATAGTTAGGTGCGGATCAAAGCACTCGCGGGTGTTTGATTCTAGGAATTGCTCCATGTCTTTTGACCGGAGGAAGTCGTACACTGTCCGATGCAGGAACTCGACATTGTCTCCGTTTACCTCTAGGAGCCCCATACACCTCGCGTTTATTCGCCGCGTGACTATGTTGCGTATATTGTTCAGCATTTCGGGCTCCCAAGGCGTAGTCGGCTCCCTGAGAGCATAGCCACCGTCCTCGTATTCCTGATCGTGGAAGTAGTAGATGGCAAGTGGCAGCGGTTTCCCGGCTTTGACGGCCATTTGGAGCATCTCGGACATCTTGGTGTGATAGAATGGCTCAACCGAATCTATCATATGCCGGAAGAATGGCTCCAGGTCTGTCGGAAGCAGATCCAGTCTCTTGTGCAAATCGCTGAGGGTATCGTAGTTTGTCAAGCCATCTCTGAGGAGCCTCGTCACCAAGAAAACCCAAAGAAAGACACCCTGAGCCCTGATAGTGACCTCGTTGACAAGAGCGGCTGTCTTTTTGGACTCAACTAGCAACGTCTGCCAACGAGGATGGTTGCACAGGAGATCCTCGACGTATTTTCGGATGTCTTCTCTGGTGAGCTCGTGAATATAGATCTTCTGGGCAGAAAACCGACCAAAGCTTTCCTCGAAGATGTTCCAGGGGCGGGAAGCAAGACACAATTTGATGTTGCTAGATGCGGAGAGCTGGAGCAGAGACTTGCAAATGCGCAAATGCTCGCCACTAAACTCATCCAGGCCGTCAATAAAAAAGCAGAAATTGACCTGCAGCTCTGGTTGACTTGCAATCGCATCTATCGCTTCCTGCAGATCTGCCAAAGTCCAGGGGCCTGTGTCAACGTCCTCATTGAGAGAAACGTTGTCACTCTTGTCCCAGCGTTCAGGGCAGGCAATTGGGATGAGCTCTGGGGCCTGTTGGAAGATGTCACAGAGGAGAGACCGAAGAAGGCCTTCTTGCGACCTCTGGATATGCGACCCTGCATACCAGAAGTAATGAGTGGCCATGTTCAACTCTTTGCCGGCGGCCGTAGCCCAGTGCCGCAAGGCAGCCTTGGTACCGGGGTGTTCGGCGATGTACTTCATGAGTGTGGATTTCCCCGAGCCTGGCTTTCCTGCTACCCAGAAAATGCCATGACCGTGATGGAGCCAGTTCAGGAGGTGTGATTGCTTCGTATCCTGTTTGGATCTGTCGAAGATCCATTCGAACGTTGTCTCGTGTGCCGGACTGATCCCTTCATGCCGAGCTGGGCGATGTTCGTAATCAATACCATGAAGCACAAAAAGTTCCCTGGCACACCGCCTTGACTCTGAGAGCAGCTTCGTGACCTCTGTGGAGAAGGATAATACCGGCCCTGAAGTGACCAGAGTGCTGTCAACTCTTCTTCTCTTCTCGATGAAGCATTGAATCTCCCCAAGCAGCACCATGGCGCTGTGCGCGACTGACTCTTTTCGTTGCGATTGTAGGTTCCCGAATTTTGACGATAGGCCCCGGAGCCAAAGTCGTAGTTCCTTAACGATGTTGCTATTTGCACTTGTTAGGTCCCGTTCGTCGTTGGTCTGCTTGGGCATACTTTAAGATATCGAGAAGCTTCTCAGTGGCGAGCCATTCACGCTCAAGATGTATCCTGCGGATTGCATCCCCATCCATGTCAGGTTCATAGCTCTTGGCTATGATGTCTGATAGCGATGTCAATGGCTCGGATCTCACTTGAGGAGTGCACCCGTTTTGGGTGTCTCGTAGCCATGCCTGAACCCCATCCTGCACCGACTCGCAATCTCTCTTGCAACCCTTCACAACTTTGCTCAGACCATAGAACAGGAGGGGGTCAGTTATCGTCGGGTCTCCGGCGCTGATATCCCTGTTAAACCTCCCTAGAGTTTGTATAACACCATTCAAGGTTGTATGACCATCATTAGTGACCAGAGATATCTCCAGATTGTCACCGGAGAGGACCGAGATGTACTGATAAAACCTGACAGCTGTTGTTCCTAGTTGCAGCGCAGTTTCAACCTGGGCCGCCGTGGAAATCACCGACGGTTTTCTGTGCGACATGCTCCCTTGGTTGATAGACTATTTGCCGCCCTTGAAGAAACCAGGACAGCGGACCTTGACGCGACAACTCTTGCGGGTGAGGGAGGTTAAGATCCGGGTTTTATCTATCAGTGAGCCCCCCAGAGAACTGTGCAGTTGTCAGAATGAAGATAAATTATTTGGAGCTGGGGAGTCATGAACGCTCAGGATTGTGCCCCAAGGCAACCCACCCGAGCCCATGATCCAATCCAATCCAAGAAGCCACAGCCTGCTTCCAACTGCAGCGCGTGCCTGCTTGGCGCCCTCATTGCTTCATAGAGCCTGCTTATTGGTTCTGCAGGCAAATTGACAAAAGGCCCACGACTCCAAAAAGGCGGATGAAGTTGGCCGCGCACACGAGGCCCCGTGTAGGTAGATTCGCTCTCCAAGTTGTCATATCAGTCTAAGGCGGCCTGTGTATAGATCGAGTGGATTCTGACAAGGGGTACAAGGCAACGGCTTACCGCTTGCCTCGAGCCGTCAATTGGGCATCAATCAGATGTGAAACATGCGCTTATCAGCCAAGAAGTCTCGGGGCACGTAAACAAAGGAACCAATGTTGTTGAGAGCTCTCGAGGTCTCCGTGATGCACGAGAGATGATGTATTCAGGTGGACGGCCCATCTAGACCGTCCTGTTTCTCAAGAACTAAAAAACTCGACGTTCCCGTCAAAGAGTCCTTCTTTTTGCCTTGCCTTCAAAATCCTGAATGCTCGTGATTAAATAGAAAAAGTCTCATGTACCCATGTCATAAAAACATCGTGACAGCCCACACGAAACTCCCGGATTTCCCAGCCAAGATATCATTCGCTAACGCTCGACTCGGCCCTGAAGCCCTCTTACAAATCTTTACCCGTCCAGGTTACCCCGTTCACTTCTTCTTGTTGGGGAACTTGGGGGCGCCAATGTCGCTGCCGCGCAGCTTGACGTTGAGCACACGCTCCATGGCGCCGAGCACCTTCTGGTCGGGGGCGGCGGTGCCTCGCTCAAAGTCGGCGACGATGGACTGGGTGGTGTTGCAGCGGGTGGCGAGGTCCTTCTGTGTCATCTTGGGCTCAATCTGCTGCCGGGTCTTGGAGATGACGTCGCCGACGGTCTTGCCAATGGTGTTGGGCTTGATGATGTCGTCGGAACGGTCGACCTTGGTCATGCGCTGGCCCTCCGGTGCGGAGCCCTGTGGGTGATTGTTAACGAGTGTCGTGGCTATCGAGGTAGAATGTACATACGGCGTTGGCAGAAGCGTACTTCTTCTCAGTGGTGAGGCCACCAGCTCGCTGAGCGGCGTTGAGAGCGGCCTTGCCTCGAACAACGGTCTCTCGCTGACCGGCACCGGGGCCACGGGCACGGGAGCCGATCTTGGTGGTGGAATCCCAATCCTCAGACATCTTTGCTGTATTTGCTTGTAGTGGAGGTAGTTTGAAAAGGGATCGAGGTTGACGAGATGAAGTCGAGGAAGAGCTGAGTGAATTGTTTGTTGTTTGAGCACGAGGGAAGTGAGGTTCGGCGACAAGAATTTATGGAGAAGGTGATGGAATGGATGGAGGGGACTGACTCAATCGGCGGGACAGCCTGAAAGGGATGGCGGGGGGCTCTGCTGCACCGTGCGTGGGTGGCCTCTCCTTGCGCCTCTTTGTCCCCGGCGGTAAGGCTCACTGCACTGCGCAGCACAGCACGGCAGAGCACAGCGCAGTACCCGGCGCCTCCTGCTCCAATTTTTCAGCGCGCACCGCCACCCGGTGGCTCGCGTCTCCCCCCGTAGAAGGTGCTAGAGCTTCCGGCTGGACCAGCGTCGAGTCCGTCCCTTGCCTCCCGCTGGGCACCAACGGGAGAGGCAAGGATTGCTTTGTTTGCATTGCCGGGGACGGGTCGGACACGCCTAGCCCGGTTCTCCGGCTGACATAAGACTCCCTTGCCCTTGCAGTCTCGGCGTGACTGGCCAAGCGATGACGACAAAGCGGGAACCCTGAGAAAGTGATGCGTTCATCGCACTCCAATTCCTATCGCGAATTGGATGACTAAGGTGAATTCTCGCCGTTGCTCTCCCGCTGCAAGTCAATGTTCAGTATGTACCGCAGCTACCTTGATGGACAAGTTCAGGACGGACCGACGTAGCATTGGTTATTGTAAAGCTCGACGACTCTAGATACTGGGTTTCCCCTCTTCTCTTCCTCCTTAGCTCTCACCTACCTAAAGTAGCTGAGAGTCTTGTCAGCCATCGTCAAACAGCAATGCGCATACCTTGAGCATCAACCCTGTCTCATGGACGGTCTGTCTGAGGACTCGCCGCTTCTGCCGGTGGTCCTCACCGGAGACCTTCTTGATCGTCTCCTGGAGCATTGGTCGTCGTCTTCAGTGGCGGCCTTTGCAGTCTCGGCGTATTTCACCTTTGTTGGGAACGCAGTTGATCTATCGTTGGTGTTGGCCTTTGTCGGCTGGAACCATGCCTCGGCAATAACCTCACTCATCAAGAGCCTAGACTTGACACAGTTCGGACTTCTCGCCGGAGTCATCGTTCCAACATCGGTGCTGGGTTACCGGCTTCTTGGACGCATTCTCAATGTGCAAACTGTCAAGTGGAATGGTCCTGGCCGTCCATTCCTAGTTCCAAGTCGCACCACCCATACTCGGCTGTTCCCCAAGAAGCACTCGTTTTCCTACTCATATCTCGTCGTCGGTGTTCCTGTTGGATACTCGGGGAACGCTGATGGCATGATATCTGCTAACGTGCCTGGCCCATCCTCTTGGTTGTCTTACATCTTGGGACGGAGAGCCTGGTTTGATGTGAACCCAGCCGACTACCTCCAGCGTGGACACAGAGATGATGGGTTGCGCGGAAAGTTGGATGACTACCTCGAGAAACAGGTTTGGGAAATAGCATCTCCATACACAAATGAGAAGCTAATCGAAGTAGAATGTTGATCCTTCGCAATACCCTTATGCGTACCTTGTTACTGCTGCACGGTTCCTGGGCTATCACTTCAACCCAGTGTCCTTCTGGTTTCTCTATTCTCATGAAAAGGTTCTATCAGCCATTGTTCTTGAGGTGAACAATACTTTTGGCGAGAGACGTCCTTACCTGGTCATTCGAGATTTTGAGGCAGAACGACATATCCAGAATCGCCCTGCCGACGATGAGAGCCAGGAACCCCAACGTGGTCGAGTGAAAGCCTCTTGGAAGAAAGACTTTCATGTCTCGCCTTTCAACTCCCGCAAAGGATCCTACTCATTACTTGCTAGCGATCCGCTCGGCCCCGAAATGGAAGGGTTTCGAGGAATTGACATCACGATCAATCTTTCATCGTCAAAAGGCCACCCGAAGCTTGTTGCAAGACTCTTTTCCGAAGGCGATGCTCTTGAGCCCAACTCAATGGGTCTTTTCCAGAAGGCCAAGTTTCTTCTCGGATGGTTCTGGGTTGGGTTCGTCACGTTTCCCAGAATTGTCAAAGAAGCTGCGGTTCTCTTCTTTAAGCGCGGGCTTCACGTCTGGTATCGTCCGGAGCCGCTCAAGGAGAGCATGGGACGCTTGGCCGACAACATTGAAAAGCAACTGGAAGATGCATTCCGCCAGTATTTGCGTCATCTCGTTCAGCAGTCACCCGCCCCGATCACCGTCAAGTATATCCCAAGTGGAGTTGTTGGAGCTGCTGAAGAGGTCTTCAGTTCTTCGTCAGTGACAGGCTCATCAGCGACTGCGGAATCTGTCGAGATCAAGGTCCTCACGCCAGTCTTTTACTCGCGCTTCGTTCATTATGCACACGATTTCGAAGCTGTCTTTAGCGAGCTGGCCGAAAGCAGTACCCTTTGGGTTGATAAGCCAGAGCTTCTCCCAAAGATATTTCTGAAGAAGGCCTCACCACCGCTGCATGCGTCAATCCCTTTCGATTTCTTGTGCTTTCAGTTGATCAAAAGCCTCCGGAGTCGACCAGAAAAGATTGAGAGGCCATTGACATCGGCGGATCCGGTATCGTCGTCTTCGCAGGGTCTGGATATTCGGGATTTTCGCATTTCGTCGATGGATGCCTTTGTTATCGGACAAGGAGACACGTCACTAAAGAAGGCGTATAGAGCGGCTGTTCTTCGACTGTTTTTTGCTGACCGGATCGCCTTGGGCAATACTGACTTGCTTGGCATGATGGAACTTGGGGCAAGGGTGGGTGCGTCATGGGTTCTCGCGTCTCTCATCAACCAGGCGATCCGGAGGTTCTCATGATGGAGTGTTGCGCACACGATACGGGACGAAAGACATTCAAATATCGTCGGTTGCATTGGATAAGAAGACAGTCGACCTGAATCAACCCCCTGGCTCTTCGAACCCGCGACTTTCCGACCTGGCGTTAAGGTGGCGGAGGAAAAGATAACATATATCGACCAGAACCAGGGTCTCGATGCTGACCAACCGACTGATACCCTTTGTTCCTCGACGGCGAGCTCGCCCCTTGATGCACAACTTTTGGAATCGGTATTGACGTAAGGATTCGGAATATCGCAAATCAGCCTGAATCGAGAGGTTCATGCGAGTCAGCCAATCAGCAACACGGACAGCCCTGGTCGATGAGCTCTCCACTGCCCCGCGACTTGCATCATGGCTTCTGATCAAGCAAACAGATGGAGTTGGTGGAGAGCTTTCTTTACAGGACTGGATGAGGAACGAGACTCTTGGATATCAAAGGATTACTCCCCTTGGACCGATATGACATACAATGGACGGAGCCGCCGCCTGGCCAATTCCAAATTTCTCCAATTCCAAATCTTTGTGTCTGGTTGCCCCGCTTTGTCCGTCCATCAATCTGCAGGCTTTCGCGATTAGAGGAATGACAAATTCCTCAGTCACACAGCGGTTTGCTCCTTTACGCTGAGCTTACTGCAGGGGGAGGGTTTTCTGCTGCATATGGGCGTTGGATGAGCTAACCGTGACGCTGTCCCGATGGCCCGAATAGCTGGGATGGGCTGGCTGACTACTGAATTAGCAACAATATCTGTAATACCATCCGTCAGATCACGAAATGAAGCTTTAACCTCCAACGTGGACATGGGACAGGGCTCGTTTGCCAGCTCGGAGCCATTGCCCATCCTGTTGCTTTGAGACCTGCAGCTCCCCGTCCGCCGTCCACCGTCCACGCCGTCTCACCCAATCGTCGATGGCTTGACGCCGCTCACTCGAGGGATCTGATCTTCCTCAACGTCATCCAATCGCAGCCCCACCAACGCCGAGCTCTCACCCCAACTCATAGGTACTGTACTGCACTGCGCCGTCACCCTCAGGTCTCACCTTGGGTACCAGCGAGGAGAAGAGGGTCGGTACTTGCCTTTTACCCCGCCGTGGCCCCTCTCGAAGCTGTTGGAGCTATAAACTCTGCTCTTCCCGCTCTCTTTGGACTTCAGTTTCTACCTCCATTGCTCAAGCATCCAGTTTATTTGATCTGTGACATATTCCACAGCTTCTTTATCTTATACACACCAACCACCGAGCTCCTTAACAATCATCATGCCTCTCGCCGGACACTGCCTCTGCAAGGCCGTCACCTACACGGTCGACATGGACGAGCCTCTCCTTGTTGGTTATGACCACTGTGACGACTGCCAGCGCCAGAGCGGTTCCACTTACTGTATGATTCCTCTGGAAATTGCCCCTCTGTGCGAATCTTGACCAAACTGACACCAATTCTCAGCCCTGGTTGCCGTCGTCAAGAAGGACAAGCTCACCATCAACGGCCCCGTCAAGACCTACTCCGGCAGCAAGGGATCCTCCGGCAAGATCGTCCACCGCCTCTTCTGCTCCGAGTGCGGTTCCCCCATCGCTCACGACCCCGATGCCGCCCCCGAGATCATTGCCCTCAAGGCTGGCACCTTTGAGTCTGAGCTGAAGCAGAAGCTCAAGCCCGTATGTACTACGAGTGATGGGGCTTTGACAATAGCTAACATGAAGTTAGGACACCGAGATTTGGACCGTTGGCAAGCTTCCCTTCTGCCAGGAGCACCTCGCCAAGCCCTTCACCCACATGCCCGAGTAAATATTGGTTCCTGCAGAGTGATGATGTTGATGACGGTGTTTGATGGGGTGTTATGATTGTGGCTATTATTTTGGATGCAAAAACAGCTCCAAACTTAATGAGATGGTTGATGAAAGAAATAAAAAAAAGTCAATTATACATGTTTTCATGTTCAGAGTTTTGTGACTGTCATGTCGAAATGATAACTGCTGATGGTGAACGAAACGATATGAGAATTGCTTCTAAGTACTCATTCTATGATACAAAGTTATTCTCATAAGCCATGGCTGCGCAGCTGAGATTCATGTCATTAAGCGTGCCGCGAGGGTATCTAGCTAAATCATCTTACCATGGTCAAAAGTTACAGTCTATGTACGGACGCTTCATATCCCATCTTCATTGCCCAGTTCTCCATCCAAAAGGACTATCTTCATTAAAAGATGCTTTACACGAGGGCAAAGCACACAAAGGCCGCTGCGAGACCCGCCAGCATCATGGCCGGCTTCTCACGAACACTCACATCTGCCTTAGGGAACTCCTTCTGCACGCTTCCAGTCTGACTCGCCTGCACAGTAAAGCAGCTGGCCGTTCCGCAGTCGTATCCAGTCGGGCAGCATCCTGCTACGGGGCCGGCGCTCGCACCGCAGAGGAACCAGCCGTCTGCGCAGGTTGACGTGGGGCCCGGCGCCGGGGGCGCATCGGTCGCGAGGATCACAACAGTTACGCCGTCCGAAACGATGGTTGTCGACGGGGCCGGGCAGTCGTGCACATCGCAGTCCCGGTCGGTGCGGCAGCAGCCTCCGCCGTGGGTGGCGAGACAGCCGTAAAAGCCGGTCGGACAGCCCGTCTGGGTGTCGCCAGTCTCCGAGGTGTCGGTGACGGTTGTGCCTGTTGGACGGTAGGGCGGGGCGCCGGTGATGGAGCCCGTGGCTGTTGTTCTGCTCCGGGTCGTGGTCGTGGTCTCTTCTTCAGACTCGGTCGTTTCTTCGGCTTCAGTTGTTGTCTCTTCTTCTGAAGCCGTTACGACTTCGGTGGTTGTTTGTGTGGTGGGCTCTGCCGAGGGCCTCTCGGTGACGGTCAAGGTGACGACGACAGTGGAAGGGTTGCCTTCGATGATGGTCGTCCGAGTAGTCGTGATCGTTATCGGCGAGTTCGTTTGGGTAGAGCTCTGGACGGCGGTACTCGTTCGTGTTGCAGAAGCACTGGGGACGCCTAAACTTCAAGTCAGTACTCACGGGCAGAATGAATCGATGGTTCACTTACATCCAAGCCCTTCACAAACATAACCTGGAATACAGCATCCACCACCCAGCTCCTCTGAACAACTCGTAGCACCGGAAGGACAAGCGCCGACTCCTCCGCCGCAGGAAGCCCCGTTGGGACAGCATGCTACACCTCCCGCCACAGCATCCCCCACGTCGACGCAGTATGTCCCCTCCTGACAGCATTTGACCTCGGAGGCAATGTCGGAGCAACTGTTCATGCCCTCTGGACAAGAGGACCGCCTCTGCAGCAGAGCCAGGGCTTCGGCTGCCCGGCGCAGAACGCCATCCCGTGCCTCATCGCGGTGAGGCGCAAACGCCGGCCGGAAGCGCCGCTCGGTGCCGTTGAGCGCCAGGAACTCGTCGTCCTGCTCATCCAGGAATGACACCGCGGCGGCGGCGGCTTCTCGCGGGGAGAGGATGTGCAGCGGCGCAAATGCGAGGTGCTCGCGGAGGATCTTGTGGTTGGAGTTTGGCGGGAGCTTCTTCAAGGCTGTGGGCGCGGCGGGTTCGGCTGAAGCTTGGGAGAGGAGCACGATTAGAGAGGCCGGGAGAGCGAGCAAGGCTGATACGGATCGCATCGTGGTAGATTAAGATGCCGACTCTCAAAGCTGTTTGTATCTCCAAGCCGGAGGAGCTCTCTTTAGCTGCTGTGATCGTGGGGGGGGACTTGTTGGCTGCAGAATACGGGGCTAGGATGTATGCTCTTACACCACCGTGGATACAACCCTGGACCGCGTCAGCCCGAGGATAAATGAATGTGAGGGAAGCAAGCACAGTTCCTTTTCTATAAATACAGATACGAGATGGGGGACAAATCATGCGAGAGAGAGTACGTCAGGCTGCTGCTGATGTGGCATGGCTGCTCGGGCTCTCGCTATGGCTATGGCTC